>NW_027182323.1:5090009-5409704 GCF_040938575.1 Ambystoma mexicanum
TCTGGAGCTTGTCTAGTTTTTGACATAACCTAGCTCTTACAAGAGACTGGGCTAACAAGATCTGGATCTGACAAAGAAAATGCTAAGAAAAAGAGGCAAAGAATCTAAGAAAAGAGAATGAGTTTTCTTACTTCAGCTGTCTACATGGGCTGATTTTTGGAGGGGTGAGTGAAGAATTTTCTGCCACCTCTGATTGTATTGATTAGAAAACTTGGGACTTGCTCAATAACTGTGCTATACCTGAGCTGAAGGCTTCTGGCCAGATCGAGAGGCTGGGGCCTTGGGCTGCTGACAGTCGAGCACACGTTATCTCTGGAAGCTGAGAGAGCGACAGAGCAGAGCAGGGTGTTCTGCAAAGGCGGCACCTGACATCCGGGCAAAGATCCTTCTTAGCTATGAGGAGGGGTGGCTGAGCTAAGGGCAAGCTGAAGGCATCCCGGAGGGGCTGGTTTCGCCAGAGTCACAGAAGGAGGGTGAGTATCAATAGGGTGGAAATTAACCCGGACCCTTCTGCAGGGTATTTTGGCCCAGTGTCAAACCGACACAGAAGGCACATCTTCCTCTGTCTCTAGTGTACCTAGGGACCAATGAAGTAGCCTGATTCTAAATGTGGTAGTGGGGGCTTGTTCTGTTATGCCGAAGGGTTTATAGTCTCCAAATATCATCACTAGCCTAATATTATACAGGGGTGGGGGTGTAACTAAGGGTGAAATTGATCCATGTCGTATTGCACTCATTATTAATGTATGTCAGTTAGGGTCTCTCAGAATAAACAGAAAATTGCATGTGTTTTGAAGTTGGTTTCATGTTCTCACATTCACCAATGCAAATTGTTGACAAATTTTGTTTTCTCACCTATAACCAATGCAAATGGAAGTGTTTGTTGTCTTGCTAACAGGTTTGAATATTTTCATATAAAGTGCATAATTGTGAACTTGTGTGGTGGTTTTTATTGTGTAGCCTGTTCCATTCATGGTTTCCAGTGTAATATCAGAGGAGAGTTAGAGTCAAAGGCTACCCTAGTCATGGACGTAAGGGGAGGACACTTATGTAGTGGCAGTAGAGCTAGATGATTGCTAGCTCAGGAGAGATCACCAGGAGCCTAAATATTATTTTGTCATAAAAAGAAGTTTAATTCCACATAACACGAGAGACATATTTACATAAATAGACATGTGCCTCAGGTAGCACGTTGGGTATGCATAGTAGAGCACACTGTGGTATGCATATGAGTGGGTTAGTAAAACAAGTGACAATTATTTCATGTATTGCTAAATCAAATCAAGTAACAATACGCTAACATTGTCGACACACTGGTTGGTGGTGTTTCTGGTTCGGTGCGTAGTAGAAATAAGGCAGTGGCTGTTTAGATTGAGCAGCGCTGCTATGGGGCACCAAACTGACTTCAGGACATTCATTGTGGTCAGGACGCTGTTGCATGGGGTGGGCGTGCACCTGGGGGTTATTAAAAAGCTGAATTAGTTATATGGTGATTAAGTAGTGCCAGACATTGGAAAAACACTGCACGAAGTTGGACCTACCAAGGTTACTGTGCAAACACCATGGCGAAAGTCTTAGTATGAGCCAGCTGCGGATAGTTGAGAAGGCTGGAGGTCTGTGCCAGCTGCGGATAGTTGAGAAGGCTGGAGGTTGGTCTGCAACGTCAGACACCAAAATCTAGATTTAGAAATAATATCCATTGGGTAATTATGGATAGGGGTCAAATCACGATAGATGGGGTGGAAGTCCCCGAAAACCTGAGAATTGTGTCGAGGGGTGGAGTTGAATATTTGATATTTTGCAGGTGAAGAGTGACCTGGAGAGGTGGGGACACTCGGGATGGAATAACTGCTTGTTTGTGCTCACCACAGGTTGTCTACTGGGCAGGAGCATGCAAAAAATGGTGCGGTAGGGTACATGATGCGGTGTGGGAACATCTGTTGAATGCAACACATGGTGGGGTGCAGCGTGAGGAAGTTGGTGCTTCACTGTCTGTGGTATAAAGAGGAAGGTAGGCGAGTGCTGTGGAACGTGCACTACACTTGGCAGAGTTGATAGTTAGAGTGCCTATGAAGTTTGGTCAGAGTGCCAGTGGCTTAAATAACAGCACAGTATCGTATGGCAAAACTAAGTGAAGCTGCTCTGTGCAGTGTTATTAGACATACGTGAAAAATGCCCGTCGTTGCTGCGGTAGGGTGTGCCTAATAGGGCGTGTCGAGATCTGAAAGAATTTCAGATGAAAATGTGGTGCGCTGTGCAGAGACAGCGAGTAGCTTACCTCTTCTGAGGAGCTATATCCGAGAAGTGATTGCTCGGTACGGCTGGACGCATGCGTGCTGCGAGAGCGCTTATTTATTCAAGGTGGCAAAACTTTATTAGACGCATGCACACCTAATGCGCATGTGTTGTGAGCGGGTAGTGTCACTACTTGTTGAGTAGCGGACCTACGTCGGGGGAAGACTATTTGCGAAGTTGACAACCCCTTGGTTGTTGGGCACAATTTACTTGATATACTAAATGGAGAACGTGAACATCGTCAGCTTCTCCGACGATCTCTATAAAAAGCTTCTAGACACCCCATCGCTTCTTGGTGGAACAACAGCATCGGCGGCACCAGTGAAAGATCCGGCACAAAACGAACTAGACACCCTACTACAAAAAAAAAGAAACTCATTCGCACAGAATCCCATGGCCAGTTAATGTTGGAATACCTAAAAGCTGGAGTGATATCAGAAGGCCTACAAGTCAAGAATATACCTCGTGTATTTTTAGACAACCCAAGATTCATGACAAAATTCAGTGGAGTTGGAAATAAATGCTCACGTGATTGGGTCATTTTAGTGGTAGAATAAAATGGTGGCAACAAGGGAAGAGTCAGGTTTCTCCCTTACAGCATGCGACATTCGAGTAGGTGCGCATGAGACAGCTACTTATCACAAAGTACCAAGCAAAGCAAGTTGTGAGTACCTGTCCAGTTTGTGCAGAGGTGAAGAAGTTCCCTTTAGAAGGCAAGCCACATGGACGCTTGAAGAGGGGAACAAGAGCATCCGCATTCTGGCAAGTAGACTACATCAGACTGCTTCCACCTTATGGAGGAAAGCAGCATGTTCCGGTCATGGTTGACACCTACTCTGGCCTTGTGCTGGGGTTCCCTAGGAAGACAGCTGACCAGAAAGCCACTATGCAAGGAATGGATTACCTCATTCAGCGTTATAGAGTTTTCATGAAGTGATCCAAAGAGACAGTGGTACTCATTTTGCAGGCAATGCTGTGCAAAGCTGGGCCCAAGAACAAGGTATACAATGGACATTGCATAGAAGTTGCCACCCCCAAATCTCAGGAATGGGGAGAGACTCAATAGCCTGATCAAAGAGCAGATAAGAGCGCTCTCTCCCGCACATACACTTACAGGGTGGGCTAAGCATCTGTCACAAGCTTTGTTTAATCTGATATGGTGCAGCAGACACTGTTCCTCCAAATGACAGGGCAGGTGACTGAAGAATATTCCAGTATAATGGTATTACCCTTGCAAGCAACTGAAGGAAGCATTGGGTTGGATCTGTTTGCAGCAGAAATGCATGTTGTGCAGGAAAGGGAACACTGCTTTCATTCAGACAGGAACTGGCATAATGCTGCCAAAAGAAACTTATGACAGAGTTGCAGCGCGATCAAGCGTGGCTGCAAAAGAACTGATAGTGCTCAGAGGAGTGATTAAGGAGGAATGATTAAAGTGCTTTTGCACAATGCAGGACCAGCTGATCTGCCTATTCAAATGTATCAACATATTACACAATTAATCTGTGAAAAAGTGTTAGTAATGCAGGTATTGGAATGCAGTGCCGCTCCTGACAGCACAAGCTGGGGTGCGAAAGGTTTTGGAAGTACAGGAAATAAAGTGTGGTTGTGTTACTCACTGCTCCGTACGTAGGTCGGGAAAATATTTATAGATGACCTTGGAGACGTGATGGGTACAGGAATCGATATTCAGCCTCCACTTCCGGCTCCCCTGAGTACAAGACTCAGGCTTCCTCAAAGAGGGGCTCTTCTTCACAACGTACCTCTCTGCTGTTTCGATTGGAACAGGCAGAGATGTCAGTTGAGCAAAAGAGCGAGGAGAACATGCACCGCCAATACCAATGCTGAAAAAAGGAATACAAAGATGTTAAACAGTGCTGAGAAAAAGATATGAATTTAACAACAGTAGTGAACAGGGTATACCTAGGCAAGGATTGGAGCGGTCACTTCCCCGGGATGGATCTACAAGTAAATAAATCAAACCCAATGGTTCTTCACTAATCTAATGGTATTTCCCCATAGAGTGCTAACCCAGAACAACAGACCTGAATTGGGACTCCTAAGGGTTCATGATGTTCGAAACTGGAAAAAACGACAGGAAAAAATAATAAACAGGGAAGTTAGTAGAGGAAAGTAGTCCCGGGCGGCACGATGGTCGCACTAGAGCCGGGTTGGTGCAGAATCCGGAAAGCGTCAATGTGCACTTGAAAGTTCACTGAGTATGGCAATCCAACACTTGTCCCAAATCCAGAAATACACAACAGAGTAGTAATAATATGGTACAGTAATCCGAACTGGTACTGGTAGAATATCAATAAACAATCACAGCAGGGTACCTGAGAACACCCAGTATCCAGGTGAGGATCAGAGTAAATGAAGGGTTGCAAGCGGCGTTTCAGGCAAGCTCGCATGAGCTGGAGCAGACGAGGAACAATCCAGGAACGCTCCGAGCGCCGCTAGTATGGTTGGCAAAGGCCGCTGGAGCGGGAGGAATAACAATGCAGTAATGCTCCGAGCCGCCACTGAGGTGAGTTGCACCGACAGCAGGAGCGGAAGAGAAATTCCAAAATACGTTCCGCGTCGAAAACCAGGAAATCAGAACAAAGACGAGGAAGTACCAAAAGCAGTCCAGGGACAGTCCGGGTCAAAAGCACAGCAGTTCGGAAGGTGCCAAAATGGGAAGGACGAGTGTCAATCCGAAGGACAGGCGTGGTTCGAAACCAGGAGATCAAGATAGGAGTCGTGACACGAAATTCACAAAAGGGAAACGGGCATAACCGTGAATAGTGCAAACACTAATTAGCAACAACCAGTCCTCCAGCGGACGGCGGTTTTAACTCCGTATGGGGGGTGTGTCTTGCTGTACGTACTCCACGCACATGACGTGTCAGCTGACACGGGTACCGCCGGTGTGTGTACAGGCGCCATGGCAACCTATACCTGCTCCAGAAAGGAGCATGTGGACGCGGCGCACTTGGCAGGGAAACCATTCTCTGCCGAAGTGTAACAGGTTGCACAATCCAGGAAAAAGGCAAAACCTGGGGAGGTTATAAGTCAAGGGGTGGGGAGTACTTAAGTTGCGTTGTTGATTTTCCAATTTATGTTCCCGCCTCCAGGTTTACTCTTCGTGCATAATGAGGACTACCAGAGGACTCATTATCTTCTGTGCCTTCCTGTGTCAAGTCCAGACCTTTATTCTACATAAAGGAGTACCTTATAATTGCAGAGGCGCTCAACTGATTGCAGAGGACCCCCAGGCCTTACAGGCTAGCCCAATTGGAGGCTCTATCCCAAGGCACCATTACTACCTTACCTGCACCCACAACTACGCCTTGAAAAAGATCCTGGTTGGGTCGAAGCACGTGTCGGCTAATCTGTGCTATTAAAAATCACCAATATATACCACAACATTGAGCATTTTAACTTATTTCGGGTTTCTTTAAAGACACAGAACTGGACCGTTTCAAATTATCGCAAGATCAGAGAACGCCTTAGGATAAAGGAAACTAACAAGCACCTCAGCGCCATTGTGACACAGCTTCAATATCCATACTGTCTAAACCAAGAAACGAGATAAAAGGGCACCACCTCACAAGAACCTAGTCACAGACAGCAGAGGTTCTCTCAAGAATGCACAAATCTAGCGCAGTGATCCTCAATTACTAGTGCCTTATCCCTCTCTACCTTATAATTGGCAGTTGGTGAGCAGGTGAAAGTGGATCTAGGTCACCTGGCCTAAGCTCCGCCCACCTGTCAATCACTTTAAACTGTTGGTGCCTTCCTGGTTTGCTGCTGTTTTCCTTACTTGAGCAGCTCTCCAGCCTCTTTTCCTTTGCAGTTGGTGAGCCAGTGCAAGTGGATCTAGGTCACCAGGCCAATACTCCACCCACCTTCTTAGCCCTGCCTCTTCCTTTCTGCTCTTAACTCTTAGCTCAAGGACATCTCTCCCCCGGGCATCCGAAGCGAATGGCAGGCAAAGAAAAGGGCAATTCTGTTTGGGCCTGTTCAGACCAGGAGGACCCACGGCCCAAACCCCTGCTCAGACAACAGGTAAGCATGCGCCGACATGCGTTTTCTCTTTCTGTCCCCACAGGCCATCCCCACCATCATCAGGCAACACCAAGACCAACTTCTCAGGTGCTCCGTGGCACAGTAAGTTGTGCATTTGTAAAAGTGTTATTCTTGCGTCGCAGTTCGTGTGTGACTACTCCCCCATCTCTTTGTCCCAGTTGCTTCCTTGTTGTTGGCCCTCCCACTGTGCTACTGTTGGTTGGGGGCCCTTTAAATCGGCCACAAAAAGCACCCCCTGCCATGGTAGCCCCCTCAGCCAAGGACCAGGGGCTAAGGACAGCACCAGTGGTGTCTGCCGCTGTCCGCTGTTGTAGCACGTAGCGTGCAGCCGTCGACCTGCGGCGACTGTGCTGTGCACAAAAAAGTAGGCTTTTTTCCCATTCTAGGAAGGTCGAATCTGGGTGTGTTGTATTGTGCTGTGCTCAAAAAGGTAGCATTTTCCCCTTCTAAGAAAGTCAAAGAAAGTTTTTGGGCGAAAATGATAAAATCTACATTTGATCTCATCTTTGTTACCAAAATCATACCATCTTCATGGCGTACAGCCATAATTGTACTAATTCATAAAAAAAGGGCCCATTGATGATCCATCTAACTAATGCCCAATCTCATTGATCGATGTACGTGCAAAGGTGTTTGCATCCCTTCTTTAGAAGGAACTTGAAAAATGTGTAGCTGGGAAACACTTTCTATCCCGTTTTCAAGTAGGGTTTAGGAAAGCGATGGACACTACCCTAAATGCTACCATCTTGGCCCACCTCCTTGAAACATCATATCACACCTCCTCAGGAGCGATATACATGGCATCATTGGACTTATCTGCAGCATTTGATAGGGTTATTCGTTCATTGCTGTGGAATAAAATGATCCAATACGGGATACCTGCACATCTGGTGGGATTGATAGCCTTACTCCATAATCAAACCTCTTATCAGATACGCATTAACACATCTGGGTATGTGACAGATCTTTTTGAGACTGAAATTGGAGTCAACCAAAGCTGTCAATTAGCAGCGATACTTTTCAATCTGTATATTGCTGATATCGATAAAATCAGGGAAAATCTTGCCATCTATCCAGTTAAATTGGGAGACGCTAGAATAAACTGGTTAGCCTTTGCAGATGACATCATTCTGTTCGACAGGACACCCTACGGGCTCCAGAACAAGTTGATCTTGTTCTCTGCATATGCCACCAAGCATAACCTTGCGACTAATCCCTCCAAATCTACCATAATTGTATTTGCAAACAAGAAGAAAGTGTGCAGGTTTAATTGGAAGCTGCAGAGTGCAAGTGTACAAAGGGCTCTTATGATGAGGTATTTGGGATATAATTTGACTGATGTAAATTCACTTGCTATGTGGAGTAGAACTCTCAACTTAAAAATAATCCATCTAATTTCTCAAATGAAAATTATATACCTTAGGCACGCAGAATTTTCATTAGTACCCATTTTAGATTTCTAAACTCTTAAAATAGAACCCATTATCTTGTATGGATTAGATCTCTGCCCACTTGACCTATTTAAAATGCTAAACAAAATACAAGTAAGGATCGGGAAAGAGGTCTTGGGTCTACCGAAAGCATTACCCAATACTATGATTTTGCATGAACTGGGCCTCAATTCTTTGGCAGCAAACTTTTCGTGGAGAATGTTGGTGAATTATGGGACAATGATAAGTACGCCTGTAAACTTATTCTATGAAGACTTTGCAAAAATGGTTGAGAAAACATACCCAGCCCCAATAAAGAGATATGTCTTCAAGATGAGTACTTACCTGAATTTTATTGCTACTGAGCTGAAGGATTTGCATGAACGAACAAATACAGTAAAAAAAGAGATGGTTTCAGTATGACTGGGCAAAGATTACTGAGCAGAATGCATCTTACAAATCTTACTCAGACGTTACAGGCTTTAGCCATAAGCAACATCCTAGGTTGCAATATTTGTCAATCTTTCCATGCAACAAAGTAAGAAAATTATATCTGAGATTCAAGCTCAATCTTTTTCATACAAATGAAAGGATGAAGCATTGGACCAAGAACAGTAATGCTGTACGAATTGAAGGATGCAGATTCTGTGAAACAGGGATGAAACAAGAAACACTGAAACATCTAGTGATTTACTGTGTATTTTTTGAAGTCCTCCGTACAACACACTTAGGGTCGTTCTTTAATACAGAGCTTAATTTCTCAAGAGAATTGCTATGGGCACAGTGCATGTGTGGTACAAGGAAGGACCGATTCTAGCCCTAACCCGTTTCTTAACAGCTTTGCAGGTTCATTTAAATGAAATTAAACAAAATCAAATTGAAGTGAATCTAAAGTATGGCTCTAAGGACATAGAAATGAATTAAAAGAGACACTATCTTTTGATCCTTGTTCTGTAATAGCACACCTGAAGATGAATTTAGGATGAAACTTGTTTGTTCTAATGAAAGTGTATCCGATATGTAACAATCTATGAAGTAGATATACTGTTTTTGTATGTAAATATGTAAATATGTAGGTTGTTTCAGTGGTTATGTTTTTAAGGATTAATTGGATTTTAACAGTATTTTATCCATTATGAAGCAATATTTGTAAAGGTACTTGTGCCAAATACAAATAAACAAATTAAAAAAAAAAAAGTCGAATTAGGGTGTGTTGTATTGTGCTCTGCGCAAAAACCTGTCTTTTTTTCCCCTTTCTGGGAAAGTCAAAGCTGTTTTCTTTTGCATTCCAGTAACTGTGACATTGTTGCTGGTTCGCTCCAGGCTCCCACCTAGATCTTTCCCCCCACAAGGCATGTCATGCATTGCTGTGAGTTACTTGTTCCCCTCCTGTGTCTTCCTTTGTTGTGACCCCGGATGCCCTTCTCATCCTCTCCCTGCGCATTCTGAGTAGTGTGACACAGGGCTGTGCATCTCTCTCTCTCTTCTCTCACCCGCTTCTCCTCCACCTACCTCCTTCGCACCCCCGTGGTGCTCTCTATCTCTTCCATCTTCTCTAACTGCTGCTCAATCTCTTACCCTATCCATCTCACTAAATCTGGAAGGAAGACATTTAAGAGGGACATCCTGGTCTCCAACCCAGGAACATCCCTATCGCTGATATCTACACCAGTGCTTCCTCCAGACAGACTCTCACTGACATCCTCTTTGTCGTCCCCTCTCCAGACCTATGGACCCTTCATATGGTCTCTGTTCTCTCTCCTTTCTCCTCCTCTCCCATTAACAGTGGCAATAGGTGGGAGGTCCTTTTGACCCCCTTCCACTCCTCCAAGTTCATCATCAATGTCTATCTGAATGGCACTGTCTGGTTCAGGGCCCTCAGCCCAATCTCTTCCTTTTTGATAGGCGTTTCCCACGTCTTATCAACTTCCTCCGTTCTCCTGCTACTCCATCCGCCATCTCTCTGGCACCCTCATCTTCCTCCTCTGCCCACCCCCGTGACCCTCTAGCACCTCTGTGGGGTGTAGGTCAAACCTGTACCCCTCCACCAAAGTCTTTCAAATATGGCAACCTGCTTGACGTCACTACTCTCAACTCTCGTTCTGCTGTCAAACACTCCTCTGACATCTGCCACCTCCTCGAAGAACTTGACCTATATGTCCTTGCTCTCACCGAGACATGGTTTACGGCCAGTTCTGTTATGAGTTTTGACACTCTCCTCCTTGTGGACTACAAGATCCTCTCCAAAACCAGAACCAACCGTCCTGGAGGTGGAGTAGCCCTGATCTTTCCGGAGTGGGTCCCGGCCTCTGTCATGCCTTAGCAAGCCTCCGTTCTCTCCGCCGTCACTGTGAACCTGCAAAAGAAGAAACAACAAAGGTTAGAGCTCAGGCTTTTATCGCGACCCACCCTGCTTCAAAGACTGTTTACCTTAGCAACCTCGAACGCAGTTCCTGACTCAGTGAATCCATCAGCAGCATCTCAGGCACATTCTAGCCTGCAGAAGAGGGAAAAGAAGGCAAGATATTAACATTACGATCAGCGTGAACATTTCGCAACGCTGCACAGCTATTAACATTGACAAGTAGCTAGTGCTCCATGCTAAACATTCGATACTGCAAACTGCATAGGAAGATTTGCGTCTGGTGGTGCTAAACCCCAACCAGCTATCCTGAGGCTTACTTACCTGGAGCATCGGTACCCACCTGGAAACTGTGTCACAGCCGGCCTGGACCACAGCAACCCAGTGAAGTAACTGGACCAGTTGTCGGAGCTTGCAAGCAGGGATTTCTACCACAATTGAAGGTGAGCCTGCGCCATTGCCAGCCAGCAGTTTAGAGGGGAAAAGGAGGAGGAGGTTGGGAGTGAGGGACAAGCACCACGCTCATACTAAGGTGTGTTCACTTATTGCCCCTAGTTCATGTAGCAGTTGTCAGTCCAGTCGGCGACCAACCTTCATTACATCAGTCAGGGTGTACATCAATCCCAAAACACTCCTGCCCACACTGTGTGCCGGGCCAAGGTGCCAGTCGGCGAACTCAGTGGGGACGAAGTGTTTTGGGCCTTTCATCACGGCAGGTCTCGGGAGTGGAGCAGCATACACTCAGCCACTCACCAACAACGGGCGTCCCCGCAAGACACCTGAAGGTAAGCGTTTCACCTCCACTGCATGTTATATATTTTGCTCTTGCAGTTTCATTTTCATATTTCTTTTATGACTTATGTTTTAGTTATCCTGTTATTAAGAGTGTCATGTTGTTATTATAGGCAGTTTTAGTTTAGTTCTATTCGTTTGGTTGTTTCTTGTTGTGGGGTATTCCAAAATGTACTGTTCCATGTTGTGGGAAAAGGGAGATGTGTGGGATGCTTCATGTGTGGAATCTATGCATAGAATGTAGAATGAGAAAGCAGAAAAAGAAGGCTGAGCTCTGAGTCCGTTAGAAGGAGCTTACAGAGAGACCGCTGGGGTGTACATATGATCTCATGCAACTTGAATAAAGCCTGCAGAAGAGGCTGTGGGAAGCCACGTTGATTACATTGGAATGAGAGCACGAATGCGGCATGGAATGAATGATCGTATAAGTGCATAACAAAGAATAACACAATATTCTTTCTTTGCAGCTGAACCCAGCCTGCACAACCTTCGAGACACAGCACAGACTGACTTACCACTTACCTTTATCGGTTGGAGGATCATTTCACATACACAAACAGGGAATTAGAGAAGGAAGGTCAAGCACGAGATGGAGAAGGTACTTTGGTAGAACCTCAAAGAAATACAATGTTCACCACGTCCCTAAAGTATTTATTGCTAGAGATTTGAGATCAATTATTGCAATATTATAGGTGTGGGGGAGGGAGCATTGATTATAAGCTTTGTTTTATATTATGTTTTCTGCATGCCTTGTAAATCTGTTTATCAGAATGAAGTGTGTGCAGGATTAAACAGTCACTGTTATGAACGTGTTCATGGACAAACACTCAGAGCTATTTCCCTTATCTATGGGTGGATTGGAGTGGGCCAGATAAAACCTATTGCTATCACGTGTGACATTTTAAAGTTAAAAAGACAAGTGAAATATGTCTGTGTGTTTTAGATTCTTAGCTGTTAGTGTGGAAACCCGCCGAGCTATTTCAGATCTGCGCAGCTTGATTCCAGCGAGGCAGAATATAGGCAGCCTTGCCAAGTTATTTTTGCTTACACATAGCTTCTCAGAATGATACCAATGTACTGGTCTTGAATGTCTGAGAGGGAGAGTATGGTTGGTGTGCTATGTTGTCTGCGCTGCTTTTTTTCATTACAACATCACATCAAGGACAAAAGGCCTATAAAAAGAGTAGCATGTGGTTTTGGAAGACTACCAGATGGCAAGATTACTGAAAAGGAACGTGAGTCAGTCTGATGCTTGTATGCATTTTAACCTACCTAATTTTAATCTCACTTCTCCTTTACCCTTTAACATTGCTACTTTGCATACTGGAGATCATATAATGGGGGTCACTAGGAGTCCAACGGCAACCCGCCGGTGCTACCATCGGGTTGCCACTGGACCGTAACACTGTTTCCGCTGCCTGAGATCCTGGTGCCAGTGGGACATTACAAGTCCGGCGTCCCGGGATAGCAGGCGGTGGAAAATGTTCCCCATTTCCATGGAGCCCCATCGGGAGACGGAAGCACCGGCACCGTAGCTAATGGTGCCGGTGCTTCCGTGGCAGGACTGCCTGCAGGGGCTGTTGCGCCTGGCAGGTCAGACCTCCTGGGCGCTACGGCCCCTGCAGGCAGACTTGCAGTGTGGTGGTCCAGAATGGGTACCGGTATGTTGCTACCGACGGTTTATAGTGACATTTTCGAATAACATTTGGTCGAAAGTCAAAATGTCAAAAAAATAATGTTTACAAAAAAATTCGAATGTCTTTTTTTGTTTGTTTTTTGTTTGAAATGGGGGGGTTCCCCCCAACCCACCTTTTTTTAAAAAAATTCTGTTTTAACCCTTTTTTATACCCGCGAAAGCAACAAAAAAAACATGTAAATAAAAAAAGAAAGCATTTGAAATTTTTTTTTTCGACATATTTTTTTCGACATTTTTGTCATTCGACCAAATGTTTTCGACATTTTCACTGGATACCGCTACCGACATCCTTAATTCCAGACCGCCACTCTCGTATTGAGGTCCAATGTCTTCTTTGCTTTTTGGTTGATTAAAGAACAATGTAATTTTTGGCTCTGGGACTCCAGTGGTAATTTCTTGCATGGCTTGTGGCATCCTTTCGTCGCTGTGATCATGAATATGATCACGAACTTGCATTCAGAGGCTGCTTTGTTTTTTTTAATTTTGATTTGTTTATTACAAACTTTTAAAAAAAAGAGAAAGGCAAAAAAACTCATGAACCACGAAATGAAGGGCCTCATTCCGAGATTGGAGGTAGTCATGGCGCTATTTGTGCCATGGCTGCTGCCTCCAATACTGGGTCTGGCACCGGTCTTGTTCAATGGGGACTTACCGGTGCATTTCGACCCTGGAGGGACCGGTAAGTCCCCACTGAACAAACCATTCCCCATTCCCTTTGAGCCCCCATAGGGCTCAATGGGAATGGGGAAGTAGCTAATAACGGTACCACAATTTGCGGTACCGTTATTAGCGCCCTGGTCCCTTAGCGGGACCCGTAAAGGACGTGTGGTCAGACCACACGTTCTTTGAGGCTCCCGCTAAGGGACCTCGTAATTGGGAGGTAAGGGATTACCGACACCAGTCTCCTTACCAGTGCCCGGTATCCCTTACCGCCCAACTTGTAATGACCCCCAAAGTCTCTTATGGCCTGAAACATTCACACTTCCTTATTGATCAAATTAGACAATTACTGACATTTATTAAAAGTCTAATTTTTTAACTCGATGATGAATTCTGCACTTTTACATTTTTTTATTTGAGGTTGTTATTTATCCTCTTCGGTCTTCCTTTTATTCAACTCAACGAGGTAAAATGACAGTGCTATGGTTAGTTTATTACTTTCACCATTGTGCATTCTTGTCCACCATTCTTGTCCACTACAAGTTGTGTACTTATAGATTTCACTTTTTAGGTGCTTGGTTCTTAAGTCTCTTAGGAACGGGCAGAACAGCACTAAGTGCTTCAATGTTTCCTCAGCTTCTCTGCAGAATTTACATGTAAGTTCTAAAGTCTTTACTCCTAAGACTTTTGATTTCTTTGGTCGGGAAGAGGTTCAATCTCGATTTCAAAAAAGTTGCTCTCATAGGTTTGCAAGGAAATGTTTCCATGTACTTTGGCAAGCTGTTCAGTGTTTTTGATTCAGGGACTTTGATCCTCATAGACTTCTGTTTAGCTCTCTGGTCGATGGTATCAATCCAGTCTTGTAGAAGGTTTTTTTTAACGGCATTTGGGTTTTGCACCAGTGTTTTTTCGTCCGTGTTTAATTGCTGCAAGATCTCTTTACATTTTTGCCACCATCTGCACAGTAATAAGTCGCTCTCCTGAGTCCCTTGAGTCTTCAAAAGCCTGAATTGGGGCAGATCGTCAGCCCCTAGAGTCTTTCTATACAGGGCAATTGTATTCCAGGCAACCCTTGCATTAATAGGATCTATGTGATCACTGAGACCAAACATAATTGCGACGGCCGAAAATACCAACTTTTTTTTTTAATTAAACCCTCTTTGCACCACATAGATATGCGGGGGGAGACCTCCCGCAGCCCCCCATACTACTATAATATCCCATACCCCCCCACATATATATGTGGGGTAAGGGGGGGGTTTAAAAAAAAAAGTCGGCATTTTCGGCCACTGCAATTCTCAGGTCGACATTTTTGTACGATTCTGCATTAATAGACGTTAGACTCAATTCATAACGAATACATGCCGTTGGAAATCCTTGTGGAAGCTGCAGAATTCTTTTCCAAAATATATGTTCACATTGTGACCATGTTCTTTAAGAGCATCCAAACATAGTTTCTGCTCCGTGAATTAGTGCCAGGACAGCTTTGTTCTTATAGAAGCTTATCACAGGCTTATGTGAACATTTTCCGAACTTCTTCGGGATAACTGCCCCTTGAGTCGCTAGTTGTTTACATTTGCTAATGATTTTTTTGGTCATGGGCATTTCATTGATGCTTGAATTCACAGTAGTTTCCAAGTACTGTGTATGTAAAACGCATTCCAACTTCGCTTGTCCCAATGACCATTGAAATCTTTCATTTTGGCCTTTAGATCCTTTTAGATTTTTTAGGATCATAATCTCAGATTTTGCGACGTTGATTTCCAAGCCATGTTAGGCAGTTAGTTTACATTGGAGTCCTATCAGAGTTTCATCAAGAATCACAAAGTCATCGGCATAAAGGATCCAGCTGATGTGAGTTCCATTTAATTTTGGGGGAAACAAATGCACTGCTTCTAATGCCTCTCCAACGTCTGCTATATAGAAGTTAAAAAGTGTAGCTCCAAGAGGGCACCCGTGTTCCTCTCAATGTTTTTATGGGCGCAGATAGGCGTCCATTTCGGTCCAAGCAAATTTGTATTTTAGTGTCAGAATACAGTTCTTTTATGGCCATGATTAAGCTCACTAGGCAGCCTCTTTTCCCCAATTTTGTCCAAAATAGCTCACAATCTACACCATCAAAAGAGTGTGCCACATCTACAAACGCCAGGTAGATGGAAGTACCTTTTCTGATGGCTTCTATTTTTAGAAGGTTAAGGATGAATAGGTTCAACCCACAGCCAACTCCTCTGACAAATCCTGTGTGTCGGATGTCAAACATACTGGTTGTCTTAATCCAAGATGTTAATTGGGCTAAAAGTTGAGTTGCCAACATTTTCCTATGACATCCAAAAGAGCTATAGGATGATAGTTTGTGGGTTCTGTTCTAAAGCCTTTTTTGATGATCGGTACAATTATTCCATGTTACCACAAAATGGTTATTCCTCGTTCTCTTACAATATTTTGGAAAAGTATGTCACAAAATTCCACCCAGGCGCTCAGGTCTTTTCTTAATGTCAGGTTTGACAAACCGTCCGGGCCCGGCGCCCTTGAAAAGCTGATCCGCTGGATGTTTTTGACGATATCATCTCGATCGATAAAGATGTTCCAGGCTTCTGATTCGGACAGTTTTGGTCCGGCACTCGTTCCCTGTTTCGCAAACAGCTTGCTATAATGGGCGATCCATTGTTCTTCTGTCATTATATTAGACTGCGTGGAATTTTGAGGAGCTTCAAGCTCATTAATAAGAGACCAGAAGCCTCTGGATTTCCGCTAGTTCAAAGTCGACATCATTGCTTCCACGTCTCTTTGTTCTATACTTGCTTTATGGGATGAGATCCAATTTTTGTATTGCATGTGTAATTTCTTTTTCTCCTTAATTTGATTTACTTTATGGTTTTTATACATGTTTCTTGAATTGCGGTTTTTTAGACCCTTGGCTTCGTTCCCTGTAGATCTCTAAAAGGAAACAATATTCTATGTGGTCGTTTTTTGTTTTTACAACATTTGTCCTCCTGAGTATGGAAGTCATGTTAATGAGTTTCATGCTGTCCAGTCTCAAACGGTTTTGACCTGGTTACAGGTTTATATCATGCTTGCATATTTCTGTATGATTAAGACTTTCTTGTCTCCAATTAATCTTTACCAGGTTATGGTCGCTTTGGGGCATCCTAATGACAGTTGGATCGACAATTTCTTTGTCCATGGTTTCTGAGACAAAGAAATAATCAATGATGGAATTTTGGTTTCCTCTTTTCCACGTTGTCATGGGGGGTATGTCGCCTTGTACATTTCCGTTCATTAGGTGCATACTTCTGGCATCCATTTCTTCCATCCAAGTGTTTCTCAGGATTTCTAAGGCCTTTTTGATGTTATTTTTCAGCCTTAGCTGTACTTGTGTTCCAATTAAGGCGATGTTCAAGTCTCCACGCAATAAGATGTTAGGATTTGCATGTTTACATAGAATACTATCCAGGTGATCACAGATCTCGTCCACAGAGGCTAGGCCCCCAGTTGCTTGATGGTTCCAATATACATTAATGATGTGGATCATTATATTGCTACTCCCTACTTTTTGTTTTGTTTCAAGCGTAGACAGTTGAATATGAGGTGATGGATTATGAGCGTTTATTATTTGCAAGCCACTATCCCGCTTGACTAGGGTAAGTAGCCCAGACATCGGTCTGCCTTTACTCTGTGATATGGTGGGTTTATCACAATTTCAAATCCATCAATGCAAGGCGTTGACAGCCAAGTCTCTTGCAAACATAGAATATTGCAGGATTTCAAGACGTTAGAGGAGCAATGTAGTATGTGGGGGAAGCTCCTTGTGTTCCAAGTGCCAAATATAATTTGTGACTGCTGGGCATTAGCTTTGGAGTTCGGTGTTCAAGGTTTCCGCTACCCAGCTCCAGGTGTCATCAGGTTTGTTTTTTAACGCAAGTTCTTTACGGTTACTGTTACCATTGGATTCTCCATTGCTGGCTTGGAAGGTTATTTTTATTTGTTTTCTCGTAGATTTCTGATGAGTAACTAGAGGGGCCCTCTTCCAATTTGCTCGCTGTGTAGCAATCCTCCAACAAGTTTCTTCCTACTTTCTCTGAGTTATTCTGCCATTTCACACTCTTTTTATTTGTCCAATTCTTGATTTGCAGTTCTCTTTCAGCAGCATGTGCTTCATTTGGTAAAACAGCTTCCGTATTGTTCACTTCTAACATTCGAAACCCTGCTTTATAGATTTCCCGTTCACATTCCAATATAAAGTCACAAATAGATCTTGAATACATATGGAGTACAACTCGATCGTGGATGGACTCGTGAATGAATTCGACTCTTTATATGTCATTAGACTTTATGGACTTTAGTGCAGGTACATGATGGAGCAATTGCAAAACATTGTACCTATTTAGGATTAGCCCGTCTCCAGACTTTCTAACTCGTTCCAGGAGTATATTTTGTTTGTTTGTTTGTTTATTTGTTCCTGGT
Organism: Ambystoma mexicanum; assembly: GCF_040938575.1. Lineage (NCBI taxonomy): Eukaryota > Metazoa > Chordata > Amphibia > Caudata > Ambystomatidae > Ambystoma > Ambystoma mexicanum. The sequence continues at coordinate 5,107,780 of NW_027182323.1, forward strand.
TTGTCATAAACCTTTACAAAATATACACAAAATGGAAAGATTAAAACACAAAAAGAAAAATGAACCATTAAAATTTCACACAATCACAGCATATAGACAATGAAACAGATATCCAAAAACCGAGAATGTCTAACTTAAATCACATACTGTTTTTAAAAAGGAAATTACACGAATAAACAACGTCAATGAATATCCATTTCTAATTCTGTACCATATATAATTAGGATCATTGCTAAAACTATTGTCAAATAAGTCTGCAAAATATTCAGTTCTTTGTTTGACCAAATCAGGACATTTCAGCATAATATGTTCTAGAGTCTCGTCTGTTTCACACACCTTACAGAAACAACACCATTTCTTTCTCTCCAACGGATTCCTTATATTTAAAATACAATTGGTATGCATGACATTAAGTCTAAATCTCATATAGGAGTTTCTAAAACTCCTAGATGGGTATTTTGTCAAGTAGAATTCCATAGCCGGAAAAGGTTTCCAAAAAGAATGGACTTGATTGTACAATTTGGAAGCTAACACTTTACTCTTTGTCAGAGACCAATCCATGCCCCTTATAATCTGTTTGCATTTGATGGGTTTGTTCATAACAGTACATTTAGCAATACCAATTTCTTCTAGCATCGGCTCAATTTCATTGTTTAGAGCAACGATAAAGGGGCAAGACACATCAGCCCCTGCTTCCGCATAAAAGTTGGTGACTCCCAATAATTGGCATTTTCTCCATAACATAAGCCTTTTAGTTGCGACTAACGAGTGGAGGGATTGTAAACCCAATTCATATCTCAATACTTCGATGGGGATACAATTTGGTAAAAAGAACAAAAGCCCCCTCCAAACAATACCTTCCAATGTTTTCAGAAAATCATCAATATCAACTGAAAAGATTTCTAGGCCATAAGTGATCCGCGGGACCACTTTACTTAGATAAAATTCTCTCATTGGTTTCATCGTAAAACCTCCATATCTTCTTTCCAGCATTCGCATCTGTTTTAAAGCCACTTCTGCTTTTGATTTAAGTTGTTTTTTAAACAGCGTGACCGATTCAGTGCCCATAAAGCAATAACCTAGATATTTGAATGCTTTTTGGGGCTTAATTTGTTTGCCTTCACAGAACCATGAGAGAGAGTTTTGCTTCTTATTGGCCTGTCCCATTCGAATTATAATCGTTTTGGAGGGATTAATTTTTAGGTATAGATTATTTATAAACAATTCAAAAGTCTTAATTAGGCGCTGTAAACCCACTTTGGTATTGTCCAAGAGGAGAAAATCATCAGCATAAGCCAACCACGAAATTCCTCTTCCATTCAGTTTGGGTGAAACCAGACCCATGTTCATAAATGTTCCAGGAGTATATAATATACTTGATCTTTTTTGGAGTTCTTGTGCGAGGTTGTACTCATATTTTCGTCCATCGTGGGGTTGTCTGTTCTCCAATTTATTTAATTGAGCTCAGCATCTTCTGATTTACGTTTATTTGGAGCTCTAAAATGCTCTTTGAACAGAGGGTCTCTCTCAGAGGTTTGAGAGTGATTTATCTCAGAGGGAATTTGTTTGCTTAGTCGTTCTTGGGTTACTGTTTCTCGTCTCGCTGCCATTTTTTTCTGCAATCTTCGATTGTGCAGAATGCCTCTCGTTCACAATTTGATGGATTAGCCATATTATTCTTAGGCAACAATGACACGAACAAACACGTTTCGCACAATTCGGGTCAACCAGGACCTCTTTTGTTGTGGTAGCTCTTCCACGTCAGTCTCCACATCAGAGCACAGATTGATTTTTTCACCAAAAGGTTATCCCTCTGCCTCATCGACAATGCTGTTATAGGTCGACAAACTCATCAAATCCTGAGTGGTTATCTCATCTTCACTCTCCAGTGTAGGCTGGTTTCTGTGATTGTTATCAATCCTGGCATCTTTAGCTTCATAATGTTTGGCTATTGCCCGGTCTTCACTAGGAGGATCATGAGGTTTTTGCTTAATTTTTTGGATTGTTACATTCAGAGATTTGATATTTCTCAAGACTTTGCATGAGTTCTTCTCATTCATATTTTTTTGTTTAGGCATGTTTTTTGTTTTTCTTTTACATTTCCCTTGTTTGGAAGACTTTTCCATCGTTTTTAGACAGTCAGAATTTTTTTTTTCTTCTCAAATATCGAATAGGTTTCATTAGACATTGTTGGGTGATTTGCACCTAGTGGATCAGAAATTACCAGATCTGTGCTCAGACCCTCTGCATTTGCCAAAGTCGATGGTGTTGCCACTTTTAATGAGCCCAAGGGCTTTTCTAAGTGTTGAGGGAGGTCGACCCTGGCCATCTCTGATGTCAATTGTGCGGGACACCTGTTCATTGGTGCGCACCGCCTCTTCGTTTATTTAGATGGGGCCCACGCCCAATAACTGGTGAGCACTACCACTCGGATCACTGCCCTTAGGATGGTTAGGTGAAGACTTTGAACTAATATATCTCACAGGACTCGTTCCTCTATCTTCCCTACAAGCCTTTTGTCTTCTGTTTGGGCTTGTAACACGTCCAACCTCAGGAGGTCAATCTTTACTCTTGTCACCTGTTCTCTTTTCAAGATTGCCAAAGCTTCACGCACGACCTCCGCTAGTAGTCTTTTATCTTCACCATTATTTTTTAACGTGTCTTTCAGCATGGTGAATAATATAACATTTTTGTAGTTGATGGACGTGCTTTGATGGTTCATTTCAAGTAAATCCATTTCCAACTTTGTGATTTTTGTGTTCAGGAGAGGTAGTAGGGTATTTTGGTCTCTGTAATTTTCATAAAGTTGTTCATATAACTTTGTGAAAGGCGCGACTGCAATGGTCGTGGCGGACATGAAGTTTGGCTTGAGCTCATTTACCACCCTTTCTGACATGTAAGGATTGTCTTTTAGAGCTTCAGGCGGCATTTGGGTTTTTTGTGATGGAGGCCGTGTTGGTTTAGTATATTGCCTGAACACAGTTTCACCATCAGTGGAGGAAGATGACTCCTCTGTAGAAGATTGTTGATCTTTTGTTTGTCTATGCAAGTACGGACTGGCCACACTCATAGAAGCTACACCATTCTGCTGTGCTTCATAAATTAGCTTCACCTGTTTTTTCTGCGAGCAACAGATCTCCAGCTCTGGGCTAGTCAACTCTCCGTCTTCTCGAGGGCTGTCATTTTCTCTCTTGGATGGTCGGCCTCTTCAAACCTCGAGCTCTTTGGTCCATCCTTATTTTCCTGGTTCTCTGAGGTCTGTTCTCTTTCTCTGTTACTTTCTCACGTCGAGGCGGGCATCTGTCTTTCAATGTTGTTCATTGTTTCGATGGCCCCTGAATTCAAACAGACTTTTGCGTTTAAGAGTGCCAGATCTTTAATGAGTTGATCTGCAACGGCAATTGAGTCGCGTCAGTTTTTGGCGAGAGGAGTGCAAGGTTCTTCATTAATCGCTGCATTATTCATTTCTTCTGCAATAGCCATGCAGGATGGATCTAGGGGAAACCAGACTGCGCCATCGCAGCTCTTTTGGAGTTGATTAGCAGAATATATCTCATAATTGTCTGGTCTAGATACAGCTGCATCATTGCATATGGGGTGCTCCATAGTGTTTTTATCTATGTCAGCTGAGTTTGTTTTCCAGTTACAGGTTTCTCTTCTTAGCGAAGCATTTAAGCACTCACAGCCCAGCTCATTGCCATCCGTCATAAGAGTAAAGTTATAGTTGTGCCTACTGCTCGTCACATTATGCGAAAGCCCATGTTCCTAACTCCTACAGATAAACACATCGGGCAACCCTTCATTTGTAAGTGCATCGTCGCGGGGGACGGAAACTCCGACCCTTTCTACCACTCTCTATGCGAGTATCCTCAGCTGTGGTATAGTATTGTCGGCTAGCCTCCCTCGTGTTGACTCAACGTTTGTTCATGCAGACTGGGGGAAGAACAGAAATGAAAGGCGCGGCAAGAAGGCGCTTCGCCGACCATGACCACGGCTCGGAGAAACACATTACAGCACTTTCCTTGCAGCTTTCGTTGAAGTGGTCATTCCAACTTTTATTTAGGTGAGTTAGGCAACCGGCTCCATTAGCACCCTTACCCCTAGCGGACACAGTCAAACAATTTGGATCCAATAGTGCTACTGAATCCAAACGTATAGCGGCAGGGTCACCTGTGTTTTGGTTGTATTGTAACTCAGGACCAGTTGTATTTAGACTAGCTGACAGTGCATTAACATTCAGATTGCAGCTTGGGTTACTCACGCGGCTCTCCTGCGCAAACCTCATTTCCAATGCTATGCTATCGGCAGGCGACTCACCATCAATATTATGTATTGCAGCTTACATATTTTTCTGAAAACACACAGACTCACTTACTTGTCAAGGCGGATAGTAGAACACAGGCTTCTCAGCATTATCCCCCGGCAATGTTGGAGGGGCAGGTTGCGAAGTCACGTTGCATCGCTTCAGCTGCGTGCGAGTTAACAGTTGCATGCCAGTCCTTCTCTCCATGGAGTCCCTAGTCCTGCACGGAACACAGGGAACACTCCTCCACACTCTGCGACGCTACGCGTCCAAGTGTGTATTTTGAAGGAAAAACTCCTCCTCTTCCACAGCAATGGAAAAAACACTGCTTCATGTTCTCCACAAGCAGCGTACCGAACACTGGGAACACTCCTGCACACTCCGGCTGCTTTGTTTCACTCCTTTCCCTTGAATCTGCAGACAGACTTAAGGGAAAAGGCGATACAGATTATTGGCCCCTAGACAGGTACCTTAACTTCTTGGTGGATACCGTGCTCCCTCAGGGACTTCATTTCATAGCTCTCAACCATTTCTGTTGCAAAGGCGGGTGAAATCACACAATTTTGTTTTTGGCGGGTGAGACGCCCATTGAAATGAATGGGCATGCAGGAGGCTTGGCGGGTGAGTCAGCCCTTTACAAGGCGGGTGACACCCGCTAAAAGCGTGTGAGTTGAGAGCTATGTCATTTCCCAGCAAGCGTGGCATGCTGATGTCAGCCACACATAATTCATGGGCAATGTGAAAGTAAAAGCTGCGTCCTACGGGAGCTTGGAGCTTCCCAATGTGTTTTGGCTGTGGTGTGGCTGGCAATTGCTCTGTGCTAGTATTTTTGGTGTGGTTTTGACCGCAGCCTTTCTCCTGTGTCCTCCGTAGCTGCAGCATTTACCTTTCTCAACAGTACAATAGACTGCTCCTAGACCTCCACTGCATTTTGGTGTGCTCTCTTCTGGCATTTGCCCTTTTGCTACCAGTTTAAAAGACTGCTCCTGAAATCCCTTTGCTTTCAGCATTGGGACTACTCAATGCTGGCTTCAGCATGCTGTTGATGGATCATGGACTGCTTCTGGAATTCTCTCAGATTGGGCACTTTTGGACTGGTGGATTTCCCTTCTGGATTACTTGAACTCTACTAAAACGTTTGCATGACTTCGAGCAGTGTTCCCGTGAATTGTAATGACATGAACATGTCATGCATCCCTTGTCTCTCCACTGCCTCCTTAACATCTTTGGATGTTTCCAGGTTTATCATCTTTGGTGCCTTCAAACACAGGTGTCTCAGCACTTTGGCTAGGCTGGGGACTGAGTTGCATTCCAGTAGAAGTGTTCCTCACCCGTTTCTTAATCTTCCTTGCAGCCTAGGAAGAGAGCCAGGTGGCACAACTCCTGCCTTTTCACCACATTCCACAGACCCAGGGATGTTATCGATTCTTCGGGCTGTGCATTTGGAATGAAGGTCTTGCTGTCGCTTGAGCCTGGTTTCTGTGACAACTTTGCACATAGAATGTGCGTTGGACTGCTACGCCCTCAGCGAAGCCTTAAGTAGGGTAATAGGTGCTGTTTGTTTAATTCACAATGAAAGGGAATTAATTTAAAAAATGTAATTATTGATGCGTTATCAGTGATACAAGTTACATTGTTATGTTACATTATGTTATGTGTGATGGATTCTCTCAATTCAAACAATCCCAGATTTATCTGTCCGGATTTATCAGGTTACACAAACACTTCACAACTAAACAGGCTTCCATTCATCATAGGGGCTCCAGAGCACATCTCAAGCCCATCACACCACTCACTGACTAATTTAAGTCAGAAAAAGAAACTGCCCACAGAACATGGTCTTGATGGCAGGAGCACTAAGCATTTACCCTTTTTTTGATCAGTGCTTTCCTTTGATCATTCTGAAATGGATCCACAGGAATGCAACCTATCACAAACTCCAGCCCCACCTCTCATTCCCTTTACAAATGTGTTTTATGTGTTTCACCTTTCGCCCCTTTGCCATTTCCCCATCCTCTGCTGCCATTTGTATTCCCTTGCAAACCAAGGTCTAGATAGACCTGCCGGTGCAATGCACCACTCTGTGTACATTATCGCTGTTAAGACCACTACGATGGGGACTGGTGCAGTATAAGAAATATAACATATGTATAACGCCTAGCTGCCATTGCCATGCCCTTGGAGTGATATGGATAGCCATGGAATGCAGTAGATTGTAGTTTGCAGATTACATGATAAACTGTACATTACATTGCAGGAAAATAATAACTGCTTTGGCTGAGATGACTTGTATAGAAGCATTAGCTTTAACATTTGATATGTGTTGCTTGGGAAGTACTGTGTTTTCCACTATGACAGTGAAGTGGCATGAGAGCAGAATTTTGCTTTTGGGACTCTGCCAGGTAATAGTGGGACATGAGTGACAACATTGTCCATTCCATTCAAAAGACTCGAATAAAATCCTTGTTTAAAATGTGCATTCTGGGGCTTGGAGTGCTGGGTTTATAATGTGGAAAGCCAGAACTACGAGCCTCAAAAAGTGCAGAAAAAGAGTTTGGCGCTGTGTTAGTCCAGTTTTACAATCAAACAAAATCCAAGTTTGTATACCTTTTATTAGACTATCTGAAAATATGTTGAGATGGTAGCTTCATTAGTGTTTGAAGTCCCAGAGACTTCTTCATCAGATGGTGGTCACTGGATAAACAAACAACAGAGAAAATGTATCAAAGAGCTGAACATCGGAGAAAGAAAGAAAGAAAGAAAGAAAGAAAGAAAGAAAGAAAGAAAGAAAGAAAGAAAGAAAGAAAGAAAGAAAGAAAGAAGGAAGGAAAGAAAGAAAGAAAGAAAGAAAGAAAGAAAGAAAGAAAGAAAGAAAGAAAGAAAGAAAGAAAGAAAGAAACTATTCTCGTTTACTCCAATGGAATTATCTGCATCGTTCTTCCTATATCTAATAGAATTTAAAATGGGAGAATCACATTTCTTTTTTTTCTTTCTATGCAAAAGCGATGTCCAGCTCTGTGTGTGATTTTCTTTTTTGCTCATTTATCGTGTGACCACTCTTTGATTATTGGACTTCGACAACTAATGAAACTTCCGGCTCAAAATTATATTTTCTATTAGTCTCATAAAAGGAACCAAATGTATTTTGTTTGAAGCCCCTAAATGAAAGTGGCATGTATGTTGGGAAGCTATGCTGAAAGGTGTCACGGGCAAAGTTTATTCAGATATAACTATCCCAAAATAACAGATTTCAGTGTAGATCACAGCTGACAGGGGTAGGGCTTCACAGCACTGTATCTTTGTGCGAGAGCACAGTTGATGATTAGAGCATGGTACCAGTCAGAGGACTGTATTTGCAGTGGTCTTTAAATATTGGGTGACTCGTTCGTAATGGCCTGGGAATTTCCACTCCTGTACGTGTTCCCATCAGGCCCTGTCATCTCTCATGTCATCAGGAGGCTCTGGAAGTTTGGGAAATCCATGATCTTGATTGCCCCGTATTGGACTAGGAGGATATGGTTCCCGGACCTTCTAGATGTGTCCATCTGCCCTCCATTGCATCTTTCCCAGAGAGTGGATCTACTCGCAGTGGAGGGTGGCCATCTTCTTCACCCAGGAATCAGAACACTGAACCTTCACACGTCTCAGAGGCTAAAATACAAAGATTGGGACTTACCGCAGGTGTTATGGAGATGTTGCTTTCGGCTAGAAGACCAGCAGCAAAAGCCTTATATTACTGCGGTAGGTACAAGTTTTGCAGCTAGAGTAGAGCGACAGATATAGATTCTTTCTCTTGCAATAAACCTGCAATGTTATCTTTTTTACTGCACATAGCCCATCAAGGGCTGCAGGTGGCTACTGCTAAGGGATACTTGGCTGCGTTATATATTTTTAAACGCACGCCGGAACAAAGCTCTTACTTTAAGATGCCTATTGTCATACAATTCTTAAAAGGAATGACAAATACATTCACACCAATCCTTTTTCTGATTCCGTCCTGGAATTTGAACCCGGTACTAACCTTTTAAATGGAGCCTCATTTGAACCGCTCCATTCTAGTCCTCACAGGTTATTAACCTTGAAACCCATCCTTTTAGTAGCCATCACTTCTGCTCAAAGAGTGAGTGAGCTACAAGCCTTGTCATGCAAACCACCATTTACTACATTCTCCAAGGAGGGTTCGTCGCTCCTTCCTTCCCAAAGTGGTGTCTGAATTTCATCTGACATAAAAGATAACACTACTAGCTTTTATCCTCCTCCTCACCCTTCTTGAAAATGAAGAGAGGTTACATAGACTTGACCTGAAAAGGGCCCTTAGCTTTTACATTTCTAGAATGGCAATGTCAGGCAAGATGACCACCTCCTCACCCTTCTTGAAAATGAAGAGAGGTTACATAGACTTGACCTGAAAAGGGCCCTTAGCTTTTACATTTCTAGAATGGCAATGTCAGACAAGATGACCAACTATTTATTGGTTATACAGGCCACAAGTTAAGTCAAGCCGTGCCCAAACAAACTCTATTGCGCTGGATCATCGTATGTATTTGTGAGTGCTATTCCATTGCTGGAAAAGATGTCCCTGAAAATCTAAGAACCCATTCCACTAGAGGAGTGGGAACCACTTCCGCTCTCCAAAGAGGTGTACAGTACAGGACATTTGCAATGCCGCCACTTGGTCCTCACTTTATATTTTCTCAAAGCATTACTGATTAGACACACTGTCTGGCCAGGACACTCACTTTGGAAGAACGGCTCTGCATAACATTACGTGCTAATCAAAATTGTACAAAAAGTCCACTTCTCCCACTTCCATCTACAAAACTGCAATGGGAGTCTATCTAAGAGGAGGAATCTGGACACAATGCATTAGAAGAACACATTACTTACCCATGGTAATGTTCTTTCTGATGGATGTTCCTCCCACGGATCCTTCATCACCCTCTCAGCCTACCCCTCTGACTGTGGGTGATTTTTTGTGTTACTTCCTCTTTCATCGCCCATGCAGGTTATTTAATTCCACAAGACGGCTGAGAAGAAAGGGAGAAAAACTAGGAACTGAGACAATGGGCATGGCGCATGCTATTTGTGCTTTCATTGAGGCTGTGTCCATGCATGGGCGTGGTGACAGTCAGGGGGATGGCGACTCAATGTCGCACAGCGCCCCTTGTTGTCAAGAAGATTTCAGAGACTGCAGATCAGGATACAAATGTATCTAGGATGAGGAATACGTGGTAGGAACATCCATCAGAAAGAACATTTCCAGGGGCAAGTAATGTGTTCTCCTTAGCTGTATTTTGGGGGCAGGAAATGTGTTACACTTAGTCTTATTGTGGGGGCAAGAAATCCATCATACTTACATGCCTTTTGGGCCAGGAAAGTGGTTGCACTCCGATTTTGTCTGCGGGCAGGAAATGTGTTGCACTGAGAAGGATTTGGGGGTAGAGGATATTGCGTAGGTTAAGGAAATTGTGTAGATTAGCAGATGTATTGCATATGGAGAATTGGGAAGTCTTGCACGTGTATTGCTTGTAGAATGAAATTGGGTAGGTTAGCGTAGAAGAATCTGCAAAGGTTAGCACATGTATTGCAATTAGAAGAACTTGTGTAGGTCAGCAGATGTATTGCATGTGAAAAACTGTGAAGGCTAGCACATGTACTCCTCCAGGCGGAATTAGGCTGGTAGTATGAGGGTGGGCATTGTTGCTGCACCAAGACATTTAAGGTGAGAATTTTATCGCAGTTGAAGGACCTGTGGATGGCCAATGTATCACTCCAAGATCCACAGAGGGTGGGTATTTGACAGCACTTACATGGTATGTGATATTAAGTACTGTTCTTTGCACCTAAATGGAATCCTGGGGGTAAACAATGTTGAATGTATAGCTAACCCATTTATTCCTTTTCGCACTCCGTACCTTTGGAGCTTATCCGAAGGCTCGACCTCACTCCTACAATATAACTCAAACACTTGGCACAGCACCCCTGTCAGAAGAATGCAGCTACCTTTCACAACAATAAATTCGTACTGTAGCTACACACATGTCTATTTTCTTACACACACCCTCCTGCTTAGCTCCTAGTATACCTCCTTCCACCCATCAACATGCAATTCAGACATGGGTGACTAGTAGGATCTTGGCCACCCTCTCATAACTTTAATGGCCAAAATGCCCACACACATAATAGCACCTCCCAATTTTCCCATACTTTGAACCCTCCGAGGGCATCTAACCACCAGCAAGTTGGACCACAATTATTGTGAAAGGCGCTATACAAATGACGAAAAGGAATGAATTAATTTTCTTATAGTAGGATTCAGTTCTCTCCATATATTCTAATATTCACACTAGTGCCCAAGAACCTCTTTTGGAGGATCAGGAACAGATTGAATTCACTTAGGTCCCACAAATATACATAGTTTCTGTTACCATCTCAACAGTACCCTTTGTAAAAAGAAAGATAAGAAATTAGCACAGCAGTAGCATATGGGATGTGACAGGGCTGGGCTGTCTCCATTTTTCTTTTTGAATTTGAAAAACTGGAATCAGACTCAACATGAACATAAAGGTTAGGAATAATACTGCAGAAGTGTTTTTTTTTTTACAGTCAAAGTGTGTGTTCTCGTTCATTCCAGGGCAGTTTCTAAATTTGCCACAGGTTTTTCACTCACATAGTAGCAAAACCTTGATTAGAGAAGGGGGTAGAGCGCTGGACTGCCGTGGAGAAGTCAAAGGAACGAGTCTTGAGTTGTCAGCTTTTTCTTATCTGAAATTGAATGTTGCGGCATAATGGTGCAAACGTATTGTATTAGTTCTCTCAGCCACTAGCCCTTAGTTCTTACCTTTGTATTCTAGCGCTGGAATAGCGCGGGCAAGTCGAGAAATGTAATCTTCGTTCCTTCGCACTGTGCCTTTTTTTTTAATGAAACAGTTGCTGCGCGCCCTGCCCAAATTGAACAGGGACAGACACCTTGAATGGAATTAAAATGAATGTAAATGTGATCCATTGTAGCAGAAACTTTGGGAGCTGCTCAATGAGAAATCACAGAGTTCACGTGCTGTGTTACAGGGTAAACAAAACATACTTCATAATGTTCTTGTGGGGTGGCATCGTGAGAGGAAAAGTTATGTTTTCTAATCTTTGCTGGACCCAAAAAAGGCCTCCAGGGGTGTAAGTGCCCACCTTTCTTAGTCATCAGACACCATACCTGCCTACATTTGCTAAAAGAAAACCCAGAGGATGACGTCATTGGACGCCCAGCCCCCCTTTCCCGAGACTCTGCAACCCGCACAGCCCATCATTACATACCACATCATTACATACCCATCATACCACAGCAATCTATTTTTTTAATAAATTGGACAGAATCTGCAAAGCTATGATTGAAATGGTTCGTGGAGTTTGGACTAAACAAAACAGGCAATATTGTTTTTTTTGTTAGTAAAATAGTGCAGTTTTCCTTGGAGTTGTTTGGCCTTTGTTATTCTGCAGTGCTGTTCTTCTATTTGCCTCTCTCGCCTACATTAACACCCTTTTGAGAGCACAAACATTCCATTAGGGGCCATTCCATACTTGCCTAGTATCCGGGTTTAGCCCAGAGACTCTTGGTTTCCATGCCCTTCTCAGAGCCAGCAACTACACACCTTTATATGATTGACCACAGGCGGCTTGTGGCCAATAACATGAAGGTGTGGGCGGAGACACAGGCACAGCATGATATGCCATATTAGTGGCCTGTACAGCACTTTTGCAAACCTCAGGGTACGGCTGAGGCGAATTCAGGATACAGAAAATGCAGCACATGCACAGACCACCTGCATTCTGGCATCAGCTTGCTTTGAACCAGAGGCATCAGCATACATGCGAACATTCTGTGACCAAAAATCTGTAGGAATCTTAAAGGTTCAAAAATAGTAATTAGCATAATGATGACATCACAGGAAATGATGTCACATCAATTTGACCCAATGAAATGATAGAACATGACATCACAGGAAATGTGACATGAACTTTGACCTTGTGACCTCACAGAAAATGACCTCAAGTGACATGGCTTTGAAGAGCTCACAGGAAACGACTGCCTGGTGTGGCTTATCCAGATCCTCTGACCCATCATTAGAAAACAATTTACCAAATAAGTGAGCTGTGCACACTGTGACCAGCTTCTTCCTCATTAACACAGGTTTTCCCCTTCAAACATACCCATAACAATGATGCATACATTCTCCATTAATTTGGGATTTTTAGAAGTTAATGAAACCTTGTTAACACTTTATTAGATTAGGACTTGTACTACATCTTTAGGAATAAAACATTTTAATAGTTTTTCTTAAAACGAACAACAGCTCTGTTAAGTAAAAACAAGCAAAATAAATAAAGTGATAATATTCTCACTCAGTAGCTAAATTCAATAACTTTATAAACAACAAACTGTACCATGGGTTCAATGAGATTATCTTTTGCAGAGGCCTAACAAAGCCGACATTTTTAACAAAAGATGAGTAGATGTGGTGTTAGAAAATCTAACTTTATAGTTAAATAAATAAGCATCAGAGAATTAGGCCCAAAATAAGATAAAACAACATATAATACTTATTGTGTATTAGAGTAGAGCACATACTGACCGTACAAAGTGGGAATTGTAAACATGTTGAAACCTGTTTGTTCTAGCATATTTAGTACACTATTTACTTTCTTATAATGTGTGACATATTGCTTCTCCTTTTGGGACTCTTTTCTTGAATGTCTCTCTAACAATTAGACGGATGGTCCTGAACTTGTGCTTGCTGTAGGGCCACTGCTCTCCCACCTAGCCAATAATGTTTGGTATGTAGACAATTTTGCTTTCTTGATTAACTTGTCAGATGGTTTCCACTTGTGAGGGTCAGTATTGCTAAACACATTGACCTTTTCTGATAAAATGCCACCGAGTGTATTCCTAATACCTGTATAGGCTGCATACACACTGTCAGAAGCATGGCCTTCTTGACTCCGTCCCAGCTGACTCCTCACATCAGTTGTCACTTTCCGTACCATATTGAACAGAGTTTCACAGAATGCATTGCTGTGAGGTATTAACAGAATGTACTTTGACAGAAACACACAGCACCTTGAAGCGAAGGGAATTATCTGCAGGATCCCTCAATTTGGAAAGATCTTCCCAGAACTGATCCATTCTTGTAATTCCATCTTGCCAGGTTGGCAGAAGTATAGTAGACTGATAGTCTAAGAATTCTCGAGAAAGTTGCTGCATATCTTCTTCAGGAACAACATCAGGGAAAATGTTACACAACTCCTCAATACTTGTAAATGACGAGGTCATCCAAATGTTTGGAGACAAAAATGTGGCATTCCTTACCACTGGATCATAGAGGGGAAACTTAGTTTTGATATATGTTAGCACCTTCATATAAAATTCTCTCACTTGTTTCCTAAATGCTCCAACTGTAGGTGTCCCCTCGATATCAGAATGCCTTATCGCCTGTCGTGCCCCATAGCCAATGAACAAATCAGAATCACTTCGATGATTGCATGGGTCATTAAAAGCAACTTCTAAAATGTCATCCTTATGCTGCTCAATGATCTCTGGCTTTACCAGGCATGACAGAATTGACTCATATAGTTTGATCTGTGACTGGTGCAGCACATGTATCATAGGAGCCTCTGTCTGGAGTAGGATATTAAACTTATCAAAATTGGGCATGATAGCATGGAGAAACAGAACATAGCACTTCAGTATAGGGTCTTTGAAAACTTTCACTAGTCGTTGTTCTCTGTCTCCACCTTTTAGATTTTTGTTGCCGTTTTCTTGCTGGCTCCTCACTTGGCTCATCATCCTCGTAGTTTGTAAGAAAGTAAGATTTCAAACCATCCTACAATTTTAGAGCTCTTTCAAGACATTTACTGAGGCTCAGCCATCTTGTACTTACATGTTTGAGCACCTTACGAATTTCCTGATCACAGAAAAGTAGGGATTCCCTCAATTTAGATTTTCTTTTTGCACTTTTTTTCAAAGTGGTAAAATAAGTCAATAGCAAATTCTTCTGGATTGAAGCGAATGAGAGCCTTCGCTCCATTTTTTGCAGCTAGATGAGAAAGGTGGCATGGGCACCCCATCATATACATAGCTGCCCTATCTTTTTTCAGATGGCCAAGAACGCCCTTGCCTTTCCCAGTCATAACAGAAGCATTGTCACAAGACAATGAGGCACACTGTGCAAGACTAAGATTCTTCTCTTCCAATGATCTTTTTACAGCAATCTAAATATTTTCACCTGTCGCTTCATTAACAGCTGGCATGTCCAGAAATGAATGTACAACTAGGCCAGATGTTTGGTCTTCATGACTTATAACCACTGGAAAAAACGTATCCTCCTCATCTGAACTTCCAACGGTTGCAAGAGAATACCACTTTTTATTGACAGCAAGGAACCCCTTTAAATCCTGCATGGCATCAGCAGCAATTGCATTGATGATATGGCTTCCTTTGGTTCGGCCACATGAGTATGACTGAGCAATTTTGCTATCTGGAAACATGACAGCAGCCATCTTGGAAAATTCATCATTTACACTAATTGGCAAATTACGCTTGACAATTAGCCCTTGAAAAGAAACTTCTGCTTTTATGACTTTGTGAGAGAGTTGTGATGATGTTTGCATAGAAGCTATTATACTACTTGTTCCACTAACTGCAGAGGCACGTGACTTGTGTTTTGAAGTGGCAATATGTTTCTTCAAATCTGCCATGCCACCGTGTCTTATGGTGAAATCACACCTACATATTGTGCAGAGAGCCTCCTTTGTGCCCAGTCTTGAAGGCTTTAGAAATGGATATGTCTCTTCCCATGATGTCTTGTATACATTGTCCCACCAAGCTGGCTTTGACATGGTCAATAATAATTTCTGAACTATCTTGCCTGGTTTCTCCCTCTGTCACAATCTGCTTGCATGCAGGGCTCCTGAGTCCAGTTCTAAGGGATATAAAAGCTACAATAATACTTTATAATAATGGGTACGAAGACAAAGATCTCAAGAGGTGCAACATCATGAAAGCTTCTATTAGGGTGCAAAATAAAGTGCAAGACAGAAGATTTTACATTTACTTCTCACAAGTTAACGAGACAGCGAAACCATGAAAGAACCTACTGTGCCTTAAACTGGAACACACACACAGGCTAAGGAGATGTGGTGAGTTTACGCAGCAACAACAGCGGGAAAGTAGAAACATCGCACACTGACAATTTAGCACTGGGACCGCCCTGTGAAAGGTCCATTAGAGTCTAACATAACATATCACTCAGTTTCTTAGACAGTCAGTCAGATATCACACGATAAAGATACACTACCGGGGGCCTGTGAAAGGTCTTGACTGTTGTCGCACAAAGGCCTTTGACAGGCCTGGGTAAGCTGGGTTAAAAGTATATATCTTGAAACCATTTAGCAAAGTACAAATGCCAAGATATGCAAGAGTTTGCCCAGAATTCCTTTGTAATGTCTAGCACCCCGGTCTTTTATCGCAAATCCTGCTCTAATGCTCTGATTACGAATGGTTAATCTTCATTACTCATAGCCCAACTCTTCCTTGTCAGAGTACTTATTGAAAGTGATCTGCCTTTCAATAGGACCCTTACCCACGTTTTCATAGTCATAGCCCCTCACAGCGCAGGAGGTAGGGGGAGAGGGAATTGTGAAAATAAATTGTGACAGGGTTCTGTTAGAAGTCAGGCAGACCACCTTCAAGAAGTACTGTGATGAGGAAGGACACGGACGTAATGATATTTTTACATTATATATAATGAGTACTCTCGCAAGAGCAGACATGAATTGAGTGCAGGCCTTTGTAGGGACACAGGTCTCTGTGTGCCCCTTGAAGGCCGTTCAAGGCTTATTCAGATTTATCTGCTTTCATGGTCTAAAATATGTTGACTTTATCCCTCAACCTTAGGTATTCTAACAAACCCTGTATCACTTTTCACTCAGGTTAAGTGCTGCGGAAGCATTCAAATGCAACCAATGGCACGTGTGATGTCCAGATAGTAACTATTTAAATTATATTCTTGTATGGAGTTAACACCAGGCTATTAACTGGCCAGAATTTGTATTTCTCACAAAAAACAAACACACAGTCAACTTTCAGTTTGCCACAAAGACTCACTGCCCTTGCCCAGGCCCAGCTGAGGATGTGTGGGCATCCATTTCAACATAATGGTCGGGTACCCCCCTTGAATGGAAAACAGTCAGAGACATCTGTCAGGTGCATAAATTACAAGGGAGACAAAGAAATAAAGTGGGGGGGTTAATTGACAAAGATTATGTTGAGATGCCCACCCAGCATGGAGCTGAAACACGAAATATCCACTTAACAGCTATACATCCTTCTTTGTCAGCAAGGGCCTGCTGTGGAGGAACCGGTGTGAAAAGGCAATGAGGGGTTCCATGTGATATTTTCGCCGCAAAAATATCGGGATGCAAAAATATCGCCGTATTTTTGCGGCGAAAATAACACATGGACCATGCGGGGGACACCCCTGCAACCCCTGCATCATTTATTTATGTGCGGGGGACACCCCCGCACCTAATATTTTTGCCACCAAAAATATTGCCTATGGCCGTTCCCGACGACCATATGTACGACGATATTTTTGGTGGTGAAAATATTACCTGATACCCAATGAGGTGAGTACATAGCACTGACCAAGCCCTTGCTGACTGAACCACGAGCAATGAGATGTGTGAGTCCCATGCCTCATGCTTTGCAAACATTTTACTGTCATGGTGACTGTTCTGACATGAAATGAGCAGGCTCAGAAGGAATGCACAATTTGATGAATTGGTCATGTTTTAGTTGTCAAAATACGCTGTTTTTAAGCAAAGCAGCCAGCATCCTATATTCAGGCTATGAACATTATGTGACACCTAGCTCAGCCCCCTCAATCGCACCCACACCACTGACAATTCACCTTCCCCCACCCGGTAAGGGAGGGTGGTGTCCCCCAGTACATTTTGTCAATTTCCAGAAGGATGCAATATTAGCCTTTCTTGAGAGGCAAGCAAGGTTTAGAGTAATGATAATGATAATGGTGTGTTATTTATATAGCACCTTAATCCAAAGCGCTTTACAGAGCACATATTTACATACAATATCACCCAACCTAAATTGGTACTCATTTATCGACCTCGGAAGGATGAAAGACTGAGTTGGCCTTGAAAGGGATTCGAACCTGCGACCTGCAGATCACTCTCAGATCGCATCAGCGAGCGCTGAACCCACTGAGCTATCTTACCGAAAAGGATCGAAAGGGGTGAGGTTGGGGGCGAGGGTGTCGTTTCGCTCAGACCCAATCAAAGATTTATTCAGCTCAGAGCGCAACATACTTCCATAATGGGCACACGTTTACTCACACCTGATTAAAGATGTGTCCAGATTTGAATTCGTCATATCTCTCGGCTCAAATATGTATTCGGAGAAGAACACAGGATAGGTCTGCATAGGCAGGTGTTCACTGTTCATCCATATACAAAAATGCTACGCTATTGCCTGAAATCGGGCCAGTTTCCTCTCGGACCAGTGCAAAACTGAACAGATGACTGAACGGTTTTCAATGAGGCATAATCTCTGGTGTTGCTTTGGGCAACCCTCCAGACCATCCTTTTCAGACTGCCATGCCATTACAGAAAGTGAAAGCTCATGTTCAAATCAGGCGTGGTCCCTCCACAAAAGGGGCAGTACAGCCCTAACTGCACGGTCACACACATTGAATAGATTGGGCCAAACCAGAACTGTTCGACACAATCCCTAGTAGGGCCCCTGCCTTTAGAGGTGTAGTTTGCCTTCCGCCCTTAAAAGAAATAGGGACACAAGCTGAGCCTTTTATATTTAAAGATCTGAAATACAAGGTGTGAGCAGCTTTTTATGCAATCAGTTTTTTTGTACTTTTGAGAATGTTGCTTTGCCATGCTTTTGAGAATGTTGCTTTGTCAGACTGGTACAAAGATGTATGCTGACCCAAGAAAAATGCCATTTTGCTACCCACCTTACTTTAAGGCCAGAAGTCAAGTTTTTATGGCCAACTTGGTGCCTTCCGCTGCTTGCAATTGCCTGAGTGTAATATTGGGCCTGTTGCTTTGCTCAAACATCATGAAACTCTGACAGACCTCTAAACACTTACAACTAATTTATATCATTTTGGGTATGGCGGGTGCCAGGGTGAAGACCGATGCACAAGAGCGTCATGCCTGCGCCGACCCTAACATATCACTGGCTCGGCAACCAACCCCACAGTACGAGCTCAGCTCTTTCAGTGCTGGGATGATGCGTTGTTTGGGTGAGCGTGTATGTACGCCTCACAGCCTGTCTCTTCTACGCTGCTATTTTCCAGACTCCCTTACCACGACCACACTGATTGTGTCTGCGAGGCTCCGGAGCAATGTATATACATGTGGCACGTTCTAATGAAGTACACACATACATGAGGTCTCCCTCTCATCTGAAACAGGCGGTGGCTACGAAAACATCTATTATTGGCAACCAGGCTCCACTTATTTATTTATTTGTTTAGGTTTTGGCATTTGTTGCCACCCGTTCTGGCCACTTAATGTAGATTATTTATTGAAAAACGATTTACCTCCCCTGTTTGCATTTGGTTTCTGAAGCTGAAAGCTGCATACTTGGCTGAAAACGTAGGTAGATGAAACACAACACATGATTAAACCAGCTCAAACATTCTGCTTATCAAGTGCCGTTTACTCGTATTTTGTTGTTTCCCTCAATTTTGTTCTTAGTTAATCTCCAAGCTGGTTTAAGACTTGCAGCACATCAACAATCATGCGTAAATCATTTCAAAGGCCAGGACATGATTCATGTTGCATGATGCCGCACTCTAAACCTTTTCGCATTCTTCTTGAACCTCCTTCTCCCACTTATGGCTCCGTTAAAAAAAATGGCCAGAAACCATGTGGAGGATTCTGCCCGGATGTATTAAGACAACTGGTGGTGTCTTAATATATTCCGTGCAGAATCCTCCACACGGCCACGGTTGCTGGCCATTTTTACACTGACATTTGGGGCACTGAAACCCACCAAGCCGGGTGGCGCGTGGAAACCAAAAAAATACTCTAGAAGCTCATCTCAGGCAACACAAACACATGGGCTTGCAGTATATGAACCATCATGCAGTAATTTCCTTGGGACCTGCGGCCTACCCCCTCCTCCCACTGCTCTGCCTTAACCTCCTCGCAGCCCCTCTCCCTCCCCCAGCCCACCTAGCGTGCCCCTGCTAATGAGAGCAGACCCATTAAAAACACATTCCAGCTTGGACGCCCCCCTTTCTTTTGTGTCGTGCTTTGCCGGCTGTGAGAGACAAATGCTTTTACAATTAATCTGGGCGGTTTTCTATTTGCATAACTACTACTAGGCAAGCTGGGAAGTAAACAAGGTGTCTGCAGAAACGAGATGGAGTTAGTTTAAAGGTAGACATGAAAGCAGGGGAAGTGGTATGATACTGGGGAGAGGAGGAGGACAACATGCATGGGGACACTTCAGGGGGTGGGGGACACGATTTCTGCAGCAGTGCCTGAGAGGAGTCGTGACCAGAACTTATCCGCGAAAGGCAAGTTAGGCACTGTGAGTCAATCACCAGCACTGCAGTGCCCGAAGGATGGCACTGACGCTGCAGGGCCGCATCCACTCACTGCCATTGCAGACACAGCCTTGCTTGGTGCGCAGCACTAGCAGGGCAGAGCCGGAGTCACGTGACGGCCGCCCATTTCAGATTTTGATTGATGACAGAGGCGCCTCTGTCATCAATCAAAATCTGAAATGGGCCGTCACGCCCCCAGTGCTCTGGGGCCTGACTGAAAGAGGCTGAAAAAGCCGTAGTGCAGCCACGAAAATCGGTAGGCGGTAGGACTGCTTAAAAAGCGGTATCCTACCGCCTAAATCGGTAGGGTTGGCAAGTATGCATCAGGACAGGTGCAGCGCAGGACTCCTCAAAGAGAAAATGCGGGAAAACTGTGCATGCAATGATGTTTTTTTAACGTCCCTTGTCCAGAGGATGCTGTTTCACAGTCCTGGGAGGGCAATCAGAGGGTGGATGGGGCAGATGTGGATGAACTTTCCTCAAGGCAAAAGCGGCTGGCAAATGAGAGTTTCCGGATTGAAACAGTGAATTTTGCGGACTGGTAAAACATGAGATATTTACCACTACCAACAAACTGGCAATAAGCCCCACAGCCGTGTTTTCTCATAACCAGACATTGTTCTGGATTCAGAAGTTGCAGAGTTGCTCCAAGTCTATAAAAAAATAAAAGCGTCTTTTGGGTGTTTCAAACATTTTTGCATATTTCACTTTTTCTCCATTACAGTATTTTTTTTTATATATTGTTGATGTTTCTTGTATGAGTCCTGGGCTATGAATTGTGTAGTGATGTTGTTTGTAAGGGCGCATGGGTATTGGAATGTGCGTGGGCATTCTTACGTGTACAATGCGGGTTGACGTACCTGGAGTTCGATCAGTGGCGGTTGGAGTTCAGTGATTTCCGGTTGGGATGTTACCGGTGTCCCTCGATGTATCTTACCATCAACCCACATTGTGACCAAGGAATAAAGTCACTACCAACTAACTTACTGGCGTGGCAGTGATTACTTACGGAATAAAGTCATTGCACTTGGCGACGAGGATGTTTGCCGTAGCGGAGGGGGCAGCGTAGCGGTCGAGGACACTGCCCTCCATTAGACACCCATCCCATCCGGCAGGGCCGGGATCAAGGACCAAGGAGGCGTTCGACATAGACGGAGTTGTAGCTGGCCGTGTGGTATTGTCCTGTGCAGTTGAATTTTCTCGCAGGGAGCGCAGTGTGAAGCGTGACATTGCGTTTGGGTCCTGTAGTAAATAGCTCGTGGCTCATAACATACGAGCGTGGAATTCTACATGTAGAATTCCACGGTCGTGCTTCTAAGGTTTGAAGGTTTGTTTACCTCTGTCTGCTGGTCGTTACGGAGGGTACATGGAGGGAGCTGTGGGAGCTGTGACACAGCTGTTACAGGTTGATCAATAAAGGCACTTCTCTCTACTAGTGTGTCTTCGTTATTACACTGGCGACGAGGATCAACCTGTGAACCCACGCGCCTGAGCCAGCCGTGTTGTCTTGCCTTCCTGGAGGCTGCTCCTCCTCTTCACCCAACGTCCTTCGCCGCCCTCCGACTGCGGGCACACGAAGCTGCTTGGAGGCGGGGCCCGATTTCACCGCAGCGCAGCCGTTGCAGGTCAGACGCTCCTTGGCAGCACGCTGTGCTCCCCTGCTGGGTTGAGCGTGGCGCGGATCAGTGACGTAGTCCTGCTACAGGAAAGACCGGATCGTAAGCCAGCTGTGTAAGGTGAGACAGCTGAATGCAGCGTAGGGGCGGGGCCGGCAGAAAGCTTAGCGCCGATTGGAGGTGCCCACGCCCAGTTTGACGGGCCCCCGTGAAGATTGCCCCTGCACCCTCCACTGGCTGAAGAGGGGAGCCCAGCATTAACCTCATTCTCCAGTGTTCAGGGTCGTACGATTCCCTGGGAGAGGCCAGCGCGCTGAGGCCTTGCTGCATTAGTTATCTCTTCTCTGCCAGCGTTCCCTGAAGGACTGAGGTCTGAACTTGTACTGTAATTACCCCACAACCTTGTTAAGTAAAGCCAGTCAGTAGAGCGCCACATCAAACCATTTTCTCACCTTACCAAGACTAATCTTTAGTATCACCAAGACCTTTGGATCAATAGTTGTCCTTTGTGCCGCAAGTGGAGTCCTGCATCAATTATCATGCAGCACAGCAACGCTCATTCCCCCGCCTTCTTGCCCAATCCGGGTGAACCTCCCATTGCCTGGGAACTATGGGTGGACACATTTAAAGTATACCTAAGGGCTTCAGGTGGTGCCAGACTGTCAGATGATGACAAGGAAGCGGCCCTTCTCAATTGTCTTGGCAGTGAGGGTCTTAGGATTTTCAGACATCTGCATGGTCCAAACGTGTTGGCTCCCCCCCCGACAAAGGGGAGAGTGAGGGTGTCCCCCAAGGAGCAGTGTTAGCCTATGAAACTGCCCTCAACAAATTGGAGGGGCGTTTTGGGAAGAGGGCCAACATAGTTCTGGAGAGGTATCACTTTTTCTCGAGGGCACAAGGCCCTGGTGAAGGGATTGACTCCTATCTAACGGCTTTACGTACACTGATAGCCACGTGCAAGTTCACGGGTGTCGTGGAAGAATACATTTGCGACCAGATTATGATGAAGACGAGTGACTCGAGGGTCAGGGAGAGATTGTGGACTGAAAAAGACCCTCCACTGGAAAAAGTGATTGAAATTGCACGCGCCATGGAAGAGTCCAGAAAGAGTGTGAAGGAGATGACTGAAAAGGGTGACATTGTACACATGGTTCAGCCACGCAGGAGCGAAGATGCCAGGGCCAGAGACAAGGATTCTAAGGGGACGTTCAATACTAAGGATGTTTGCAAGAGGTGTGGTTGGCGTGGGCATTTATCAGGGTCAAAGTAGTGCCCAGTGACCACGGTGGTTTGCAGGAGGTGCAAGGGCAGAGGGCATTACGCCCGTATGTGCAGGAGCAATAGCCAAGCTAAGGAAACTGTATGAATGGTTGACCCCAATGAGGTGGATGATGAAGTGACTGTCATTGGTTATGTAGGCTCTTCTCAAGCTTCGAGTGTGTGTGTTAAGGAAGGCTTATTGTGGAGTGTTGGTTCTGCTAGGAAGAGCGCATGGACCACTCTGTATGTAAATGGAGTGCCTGTTGACTTGATGGTCGACACGGGATCCCCCTATACAATGGTCTCACCAGAGCTGTATTGTGCCAAGTTTCAAAAGAGAGTGTCCGATTTGTATCCCTCTGACATCAACCCTTGCGCCTACGGGCGTGTTCCCATTAGGTTACTAGGTTTCGATTGGGTTGATATAGAATTTCATGGGCGGAGAGCTAAGGGTAAACTTTACGTGGCACACAAGGGTGATCCGGTCATAGGGTGGGACGAGCAGGCTGCCCTGGAAATAGAAGTTCGCCCTGGGAAAGCCGTCCCAGTTTTGTGTGTGAGTGAAGAGAGTGGGAATGGTAAAGATTCTGCTACACCGTTAACAGATTTGCTTCAAAACAGGTTTCCCTCTGTTTTTACATCCAAGTTGGGAAAGTTGCGTGGTTTTGCACACAGGATAGTTTTGAAGAGGGGTGCCATTCCTGTAGTGCACAAGGTCAGGCGCGTCCCCAGTGCAGCTCATGACTCACTCAGGGCGGAGCTAGACAAACTCATGGAAGCAGGTGTGATTGAGGAAGTGGAATCGTCGGAGTGGTTGGCTCCCGTGGTTCTGGCACGCTAATCTGATGGGGGCATGAGAATGTGTGTCGACCTCAGGGACTTGAATAGCAACATCTGGATTGACAGGCATCCTTTGCCGAACATTAGCGAGATGCTCTCTCTCGTGGGGGGGGCGTTGTGTTTTTCCACCTTTGATCTTTCCTCTGCCTATCATCAGATAGACCTTCACGACGAATCACGTCCTCTCACCTCCTTCATCACCCCATTTGGAGCATTCCGTTTTCGCCGGATGCCCTTTGTTTTAGCTTCCGCCACTGCTGTTTTCCAGTGAATTATGCAAAAGCTGTTTACAGGTGTCAGTGGTGTAGAATACTTCCAAGATGACATTTTGGTTTGGGGGAGATCGCATAAGGAGCATGATGAGAGAGTCATGCAGGTTATGGGTGTGTTAGAAAGGAGTGGGCTTACTGTCAAGATGAGTAAGTGCAAGGTGGGTGTGGAGAGTGTGACTTACCTAGGTCATACCTTGGATGCTGAGGGGATTCATCCTAAGGAAGAGTTGGTGAAGGTGTTGCGTGAGGTGCCTCCCCCGACTAATAAGGACCAGCTGAGATCCTTTTTGGGTCTGGCCGAGTATTATAGCAGATTTATTCCCACGTATTCCGACAAAACTGTTGCCATGAGGGCTTTACTCAAGAAGGGTGCACATTTTGATTGGTCTGACCAGTGTCGGGGTGAGTTTGAGAACTTGAAGGCAGACATGGACCAAGCTCCTTCCTTAGCGTCTTTTGTCTGTCGAGGAAAACTGTCTTAAGCATGGACGCCAGTCAGTATGGTGTGGGTGCTGTGCTGGAACAGTGGCTTGACGGTGCATTTCGTCCCATTGCATTTGCATCTAGAGTGCTTAATGAGGCAGAGCGCAGATATGCGGTAATAGAGAGGGAGGCTCTGGCTGCGGTCTGGGCCTCAAGGCATTTTAGAACCTTTTTGTGGGGTGTTGAATATACACTGCGCACCGATCACAAGCCATTGGTACATGTTTTAACCACCAAGGGATTATCCCAGGCGTCCTCTAGAGTTATGCGTTGGATGGCTGATATGGGAGAATTTAATTTTAAAGTCGAGTATGTACCTGGTCAAAGAAATGCTGTTGCGGACTGTCTCTCTCGCTTTCCATGTCAGGGAGGGGGCGGGAGCTGATCAAGTCCAGGGGTTGTCCGGTGACGATTGCACCCTAGTAGCTGGAGTGACTCCTGCCATTTGCAAGCAAGTATGGAGCGAGACAAGCGGTCGGGATCCGGTTTTGTGTAGCATCAGGTCTGCTCTTAGATCTGGTGTTCGTGATGAGGAATTATCTAGGCTGTATGGTCATGTGTGGCTGGAGTTATCAGAGGGCCCATGGGGTATCGCTAGAGGTTTAAGGTTGATTCTGCCAGAGTCACTCAAGGGCAGGCTTGTAGAGTTGGCTCATGAAGGACACCTCGGAAGGCCTATGACTAAAAGGAGGCTCAGGGAGGTGTATTGGTGGCCCAGGATGGATGAGGATGTCGAGAGAGTCATCAAAGACTGTGCGGCGTGTTCAGCCAGCGATAAGAGCAAGGCGACCATTGCCCAGCCCATTCATCCCGTGGAAATACCTCAGGATGTGTGGTCCAAGGTGGCTGTAGACATAATGGGACCCATAGATTCCTTGGGTGGTGGTTTGAGGTTTTTTGTGGTGTTGGTGGACTACACCTCCAGGTGGGTGGAGGCCACGACTCTGACCTCCACGACGACTGAGAAGGTGATTGACTTCCTTTCTTCTGCCTTTGATAGGGAAGGTGTGCCCGCTGGTGTGGTCACGGACAATGGTCCCCAATTTGTATCAAGTGCCATGCAAGAGTTTTTCTCTAAATTAGGAATCCGTCACCACAGGGTGTCCTTGTATAACCCCGAGGCCAATGGGCTGGTAGAGCGCATGAATCCTTTCGTGAAGGGAGCCATACAATTAGCGATTGCCAACGGTTTGCCGTGGTGCAGCGTGGTGTCTGAGGCGCTCAAGGCTTATAGGCTGACCCCTTCAACTTTCACAGGTTTGTCCCCATTTGAGCTAATGAGGGGGAGGAAACCTGGCTCTAAATTGAGGGTTCCTGCTCTAGGAGGAAGTGGTCAGTCACATGTGGACATGCAAGAAATTTTGGATCGGGAGCGCCGTAAACAGGTGACCTTTTGGCAGGCCCAACTAAAACAGAGGAAACCCTTGCGAGTGGAAGTTGGGGACCAAGTTATTGTCAAGAATCCGAGGTTTGTGGCTAAGGGTTCGAGCAAATTTATGCAGTCACGTGTGGTGACCAAGATTGGTCGTGGTTATGTAAAGTTGGAGGACGGTACCAGGTGGAGTTTAAGATGCGTGGTTATTGTGAAAAAAGGAGGTGTGGTGGTGCGCGAGGAAAACGCCTCGGACGTAGGTGGTATTGACAGGGGTCTTGATGGTGGTTTTCCTGCTTTGCCGTCTGTGAGTCTTGATGTGGGTAGTGACGGTACGGTGGGTGGTGGTGGTACCACGGAGGTCGTAAATGCAGAGGATGGTGCTCCAAGGGGTACTGTTTTGGCATCTGAGGATCGAAGGTGTGTTGGAGAAGCTCCTACGAGTCCAGAGGGTTCTGCGGGTGTTGATGAAGGTTTCGAGGGTGATGCTGGCTCTACGCCAATCCAAGGGAAGGCAGCAGAGACAACCCCCAGGGAGCCCACCTCTGACGTCGATCCCTGTAAGTCCCTTCCTGCTAGGGTCAGGAAGTTTCCTGCTAAGTATAAAGACTTTGTCCTAGGCCTTATAACAGGATAATTATTTGTTGAGGTGTGCCCTCCGCCCTCCCCTATCCCTTTTCCCCGCTCTTTCTGGTTCTTGTTCTATCCCTCTTTCTCTTAGTGTGAGTGCTGTGAATGGGTGTCCACTGTGTGCGTGTGTGAGGGGGGAGAAGTGTAGTAAATAGCTTGTGGCTCATAACATACGAGCGTGGAATTCTACATGTAGAATTCCACGCTCGTGCTTCTAAGGTTTGAAGGTTTGTTTACCTTTGTCTGCTGGTTGTTACGGAGGGTACATGGAGGGAGCTGTGACACGGCTGTTACAGGTTGATCAATAAAGGCACTTCTCTCTACTAGTGTGTCTTCGTTATTACAGGTCCCATGTCTGGTCCGATGCAGAGTGGACCTGGAGGAAGCTGATGAGCGCTGTGACAGACATTGGGAGTCAGATGCGACTGCCTGATTCCAGGCGAGGAGGAAGCAAATCGTGCTCTGGTAAGTGCCAGCTGAGGAGCTAACCAAGCTGTAGCCGGTGTCCGGAGAGAACGCTGTAGCCGGGGTCCAGTGAGAGTGCAGAGCAGGTCGGGCTCCAGTGATCGCCCAGGCAGAGTTACAGGACCTGCCGCTGTAGCCATGCCCGTGTCAGATGGTTTTGGGGGCCAGTGTAGGAGTGTGGGAAGTGCGGCTCTGGTGATTGCCCATGCAGGGTTACAGGACCTGACGTTGGCTGTGTCCGGAGGCCTGTGCGGGAGCGGAGGCAGTGCGTGTTCCAGTGTGGTAGGATGGCTCCACTACCAATGGCCCAAAATGATTCTGACGACTCTGCGCCCAAGTGTCAGAGTGTGGAACGCAACGTTTCCGGAGGGCATATTCTTCCTGCATCGCATGTGACAGAACTGATCACATCGTTATCCGGGGCATCGACATGTCTTGGGGAAGTACTGGAACATAACGTTGGAGACGCTGTCTCAGAGCAAAGTGGATTTCCCATGGAGTCAGATATGAGAGGCGTTTCAGTTTCACTTGCCAGTGGGTAGAGGACAGCTTCGTCTGGTCTGACGGCGCCGAATTTGACAAGTGTGCCTTCTGGGGCTGGTGGCAGAAGTGGTGCGGCCCAGAAGAGGAAGACCTTGGATGAGAACTGCCATTCTGGCGATTTTGGGAAGAGGTCATGCTGGCACCGATGTCCCGTCTGTCAGGTATATGGGTGTTTTCACTGCAGCTATTGTGAGGGCTGTCGCGTCCTGCTTCAAGCTCAGAGAGGATTTGATCGGGAGCTGTATGACTTTTACGTCGCAATAAACAACCTGACGTGGTTGAAGACTAATGTTTGGGGTTGTTTGAAGCCAGTGTGCGAGTTGTCGAGTTTGGTGTTGTGGCCTCAATTGTCTGTTGTGATATCGTCGGGCCTGTAGTGTGCGTGTGTGAGAGTGTTAGTGTTGTGGCCCGTACTGTGTATTATGGTGTAGGATGACTAGGAAATGTGATTCATGTATAATTTAAATTATCGTTTCTTCTGCAGGTGGGAAAATGGACTTGAGGGTGCGGGGTGAAATACGTGCTGTATTGCATTGCATATTATATTTTACGTAATCGTTTTCCCTTGCAGGTGGGGACGGATTGTTGGCGAAAATGTATGTGCTCATAGTTAATCGAAACTGTTGTTATTTTCCTTGCAGGTGGATGGACTGGAGGGTGAGGGGGTCCACGTTTTGGGACTCTGTGTTTCGGGGTTTGTACCCTGTTTGTGGTCTCTGCAGTTTACTCGGAATGGAGGCAGAGAGTTGCTATTCCAATGACAGGCGTGCGTGAGTTCGAATTGTACTCTGTGGATTCTGTTGTTTAATCAGAATGGAGGCAGAGAGTTGTTGTTATTCCAATGACAGGCATGTGAGAGTTCGAAGAGCATGTCAGTGTGTGAGGTGACTGTTGTGTAATCTCAATGAGTTGGGGCAATGTCATAAGCTCAATATATAGGGTGAGCGAGTGCAGTCAAGTGAGGCATGCGTGAATTTGAGTCAGTAATGGTGGATGCCCCTACTGGAGTGGCTAGGTGCTGTATTGGGCGTTATATGGCATAGTAGTTCAAGAGCACCTTTAGGGGATTTGTGCCGAACACCGGGTGGGTTCGGCAGTAGTTGCTAGCATTGTGGTGTTGATTCCTTGTTTGTAGGTGGCCGGGTGGGTCTACGGTAATTTAGTTCAAATGTGTTTAGTGGGGTGCCCTAAGAGTTTTGTTTCTCCGTAGTGGAGGCGGGATACTGGCTGGGTCCTGTCTGGGGTACTTCGAGTTTTATTCCAGCTACCTTGTTGATACTGATAATTGTTCAACATTGGTGTTTTGGGTTTTTTAATCTATGGTGGCGCACCTTTTGGGGTAGTGTTATTTTGGTGTTCTGGGTATTGGCAGTTGCCTAGGGCCCACGTGTGGTGATGTTGTGAGGAGTTGGTTCAGTGTGAGTTGTTTTCCCTTGTGGGGGTAACGTGTTGCGTGATGGGTCCTGTGCTAGAAGCGGGTAGTTTGCTCAGGGTTGAGCTGGGATAAGCTTGGGAGTGGCAGGCCCGGGGCCCTGAGGGGCAGCTCAGGGCGAAAGGGGGTTTGTGCACGTTGGTTTTCGTTGGTTAGTATTGGTATATTTTTGGGACAGTCTGGGTGTGGCAGGCCCATGTTACAAGGGGTAGCTCGGGACTGGTGGATGTTCAGTTTATTGTTTTTAGTCCTCAATGGTTGGGTTTTCCGTGGTTGGTTGGTGTTGGATAGTGTTTGTGGTGAAGTGATTTCGTTTAAAGGGAGGTCTGGGATAGTGACTGTTAGTGGCATTATCTAGAAGGGTGCTTTATTGGCCCAATTGTTGCTTCGTTTTCATCAGTGTGTGCCTTATGAGGGCGTGTGTAATGGTAGTGACAGTTGGGTGTGAAATCTTGAAGGAATTATTCCTTATTGGCCAACAGTGGCCATGTCTACACTGGTGGTGTGCCTTATGGGGCGTGTGTTTGCGGGTTCGGGTGACATGGGTGTCACGGTTGATAGAGTTACATCGGGGTGGTTGCTTTTATGAATTGCTTGATGGCCGACACGTGTGTAATGAGAGTTGGAGCAGTGTAGTCTGTTTCCTTTGCAAACAATTGACGGGGGAAGATGTGTAGTGATGTTGTTTGTAAGGCATAGCTCTCAAACGTTTGGGTTGCAAAGGCGGGTGAAAACACCCGATTTTATTTTTGGCGGGTGAGAGGCCCATTGAAACGAATGGGCTTGCAGGCGGCTTGGCGGGTGAATCAGCTGTTTACAAGGTGGGTGACACCCGCCAAAAGCATGTGAGTTGAGAGGTATGTTGTAAGGGCGCGTGAGTATTGGAATGCAGGTGGGCATTCTTACATGTACAGTGCGGGTTGACGTACCTGGAGTTCGATCAGTGGCATTTGGAGTTCAATGATTGCCGGGTGGGATGTTACTTTGTCCCTCGATGTATCTTACCATCAGCCCACATTGTGACCAAGGAATAAAGTCACTACTAGCTAACTTACTGCCGTGGCAAGTGATTACTTACAGAACAAGGTCATTACAAATTGTTTTCCTACATCACTGTTTTGGCTTTATTTTTCACCACTGTATTTGGCTCGTAGTCTGGGTAAGTGGGCGGAGTCTAGCAATATGTGGGTGGAGTCTAGCAATATGTGGGCGGAGTCTAGCAAGTGGATGTGGGCGGGGCGTTGCGTGACATCAATTTCAGGGTTTTTCTTTTTAAAATGTAGGCAGGAATGGGCCAGTCCCACCCTGACAGCATGGGGTGTCATCTAGCTGAATATTGCATAATGGACCAAGTACTTGTCAGAGTGATGTGGCCACTGTGCTGCCCCTAAGGCCCCTCGAGGTGTGGGAGGGGCGACTAATTAATAACAATGGACCCCGTTAACAAGTCAATGAATCACGCCCTGAGCCTGGTGGACAAACCTGCATGGTGTCTGGTGGAAACGTGATCTGCAGCTTTCCTTTTGATTCCAACTGGAGATTAGTTCACAGAGACATACTTGCCAACCCTACTGATTTAGGCAGTAGGCTACTGCTTTTTAAACAGTCCTACCGCCTCCAGATTTGGGTGACAGATCCTACTGCTTTTTACAGGGACAGGTAATTTATGTGACTCAAAGGCAGGCTGCTTCTAAGGCAGGCGGCTTGAGACAGGCCCAGAACAAAGATAAGTTAACTAGCCGCTGTGCTGCCCCTAAGGCCCCTCGAGGTGTGGGAGGAGTGACTAATTAATAACAATGGACCCCGTTAACAAGTCAATGAATCACGCCCTGAGCCATAGCTCTCAACCATTTGTGTTTCAAAGGCGGGTGAAATCACCCGATTTTGTTTTTGGCGGGTGAGACGCCCATTGAAATCAATGGGCGTGCAGGAGGCTTGGCGGGTGAGTCAGCCCTTTACAAGGCGGGTGACACCCGCCAAAAGCGTGTTGAGTTGAGAGCTATGCCTGAGCCTGTTGGACAAACCTGCATGGTGTCTGGTGGAAACGTGATCTGCAGCTTTCCTTTTGATTCCAACTGGAGATTAGTTCACAGAGACATACTTGCCAACCCTACTGATTTAGGCAGTAGGCTACTGCTTTTTAAGCAGTCCTACCGCCTCCAGATTTGGGTGACAGATCCTACTTCTTTTTACAGGGACAGGTAATTTATGTGACTCATAGGCAGGCTGCTTCTAAGGCAGGCGGCTTGAGACAGGCTCAGAACAAAGCACGCAACACAATAGTTAGTCTGTCTGTGCGCTGGGCGGGTAAATGATTACTTTGAGTGATATGCTCAGATCAATGCAGTGACCTGACAGCTACATGACTCTGCCCTGCACTCTGACCGGGACAGGCCTTAAGTGAACCACCACTGAAGGCACATGGCAGAACGCATCATTATCACACAGCATCTGCATATCAGACTGTGGAGGGTATCAGTCTCCATGTTGTTCAGTTATTCATCTTGCACTGCAGGAATAAATATGTATTGGCCATGCTGCTGCTACAGAGCAGTGGCAAACTTTGCCTACCAGCTCTGTGTGATTACCCTCTGTGAAGTTAGGTAATTGAATTCAGTGTTCACTTCCCATTCAGAATTATACATTTTAAACATTTGAACATCTTTCCATGTGGTGCCGTTTGATGGGTTTTATATTTTAGAATGCCCCAGTGGTGGCAACAATGTTTTGTATTTTACTGTGATATAATTGTTATGCAAAGTATTATTTTTGAAACATGAAAAATCCCACATCTTTTTGGTCACAGAATGTTGGCAAGTATGCAGAGAGAGCACATCCCGTGGAAAGAATAAAAAAAGTAAAACAACATAATGGCCACGCCACCATTGGAATAGAAGAGGGTCTATGTCCGCTTTCGGATACAGCAGTGATGAAAAACATGTTCAAAATGGCCGCCAATTTACTATTAGAATAGCGGCGGGCATTTTTGCTTATTTCTTTTTATCCCAAACGCCGCGGGCGTGAATCGCACCCGGGAAAGGCGGATTATGATTGGTCAATCCGTCTTTCCCTGGCGCGAATCCATTCCATTGGTTGCTTTTTTTTTTTCCAGCTCTAACCAATGAGGAAGCAGTTCCTGTATCCCCTTTCTACTTCGACTCTGCAGGTGGCTATAAAGAGGCCCGGCGGAGGCTTTGTTTGCAACATATCTTTGGGGGCGGCAGCGGGAATGTTGATTAGTTGTGCGAAAGATTTGTTTTTTTCCCCCCTTGATTAGGCCTGGGTGGGGCAGGTGAAGGAAGAGTGTTGAAATTACTGATTTAATATGAATATCCGTTAATTTTGATTGTTTAGGGATGGGTTAACTAGCCGTAAACCTACAGCGTGTTGTTTAAATTGGCATGTCCGTGTATATGTTGGGTTAGCTAGCGTAAGCGGCAAGGAAAGACTGCGAAGCCATGTTGATAGGTTTGGAGGACGAGAGGGCTTATCAGAAGCCACCTACAGCTTCTTTCCAAATCCCCCCTCTGCCGTTTATCTGATTTCAAAGATTACATCCGCACTCCGCATAACATGCAAAATAGAGGACCTGCATTTATGGCTGATTGGTAGGAGGGGCAGGGAGACGCGAATGTCCAATATAATATGATTAAAACGAGAAGAAGAAAAAAGGACAAAAGGAATGTTTAAAACATTGGGACGGTGTTTTCAGGTGCTGGTCTGATTAAGCGCAGTGCGTGCGAAGCAAAATCGCGAACGTCGGGGGAGGGGGAAGGGAGACGAGGGCTAGTGCTTGATAGAATGTGTGACGCCGAGCGAAACTCTTGCATGAGTGTTCAAAATGAGCTAAGTGACGAAGGGTTGTTTGCGGAATTTGGGGGTTATTTACAAAATAAACCATTCAGACTTGCTCGATATACTTGTGCTCGAGTCCCTGATATGATCTTTGGCGGTCTTTTCTCACTTTACACGTGAACTCATTACGTGAGAATGTACGACCACACAAGAGAAGGCTTCACAGCTGACACTTTTAGCAGTGTGCAAGTTGGGGGAATGACGGATTTATCAGAAAGTAAAGCACTCCAGAAGTGCATGCTGAAAAGCACGTTGGGAAATTGATAAAGATGTTAGTTTTATTTTCCGCGTCATGAATGGTAGCCTGTAAATGCCATCCTGCAAATGGTAACCTAATAAAATCTAGTCTGGGGTTTATACTTGCTGTGAAGACTGAAAAAACGCAGTGATTGAAAATGCACTGTTATTACCCGGCTGTTTATTTCACGCTGCATGAAGCTTTAATAATAATTAGTTTCACACAGCATGAAGCTTTACCCCAGCGCTGCATGCACACCCGCACCTCCCGGGATACAGCAGCCCTCACGCCCTGCAGTTTGGACCCCTCATGTTGCTCGCACCTTAATATGCTGGAATACAAAACCAAAGGCACCAACTTTAAAAACTTTGAGGAAGGGTGCAAGAAAGTGGCAATGGCAGGGATCTCCTGTAATGTAGCTTCGTGGCATGGCAACGAGTTTCACTCGTTCCCCCTTTGGGGGCAGCAATTTGAATGGCCCAAGCAATTTAGGTGACTGACAGCAATTTAGATGACTGACAGCAATAGGGCAGGAAACTAATGTTGGTTCTGCTATATATGGTTGGACTCTGGTGCGCTGACAGGTGCGACTATAACCGCCAGTCAAATCTAGTGATATGGGACTGAGGGAGGACTAGTGCAATAACTTTTTCAATTACAAGTGAGGGCCCCCTAACCATGAAGTGCAAGGGGACACAATTTTGTCAGTGAAATCTTCTATAACGGACACTTTTTCCAATAGTGTGAACTGAACTCCATGTTTAATTATTTGGCCAGGATCACACACTGTAAGCAGTGAAGGCAGCAATTTAGACGCTTCACCACATAGCTTCCAAGAACTACTTGGTACAAATATTAAGGTGTTCCCTTTCAAGCATTACACGGGAGGGCTTTATCACAGTATGACCCATCCCATCATTTTATTCCCTGAAGCGAAACGGAGGGCTCAAAGTTACTAAAGGGTCATTATCCCAAATGATAATGACTCCTCCCAAGTTCTATACGGCTATTAGCACATGGAGTTATGCAACTAAAAAGGAAAGCATGTTTTTGTTGGAGGGGGATATTGCCGCACGCAAGCATGTGCTAATGTAAATTACATGAATGTAAAACAAGTAAAGCGTACACGTCTGTTTGCTGTCCTTTTGAGGTATTGAACTGCACATGTGCCTCTGCATTTACACAGTTGAAGACAAACGTTTCTGTAGTGCTTCACTTTTGGGGCAAAATGTTCCCTCCAGTTAGGTAGGAGGAAGAAGACAGCAGATGTATACCAAGGTTAGCTAGGCCAGAGTTGCCAAATAGATGCAAACATAAGCTAAGGCAAACCTAGTGGTGGGCATGCAGGCACTTGAGGGGCATTTATAGAAGTGTTAGACCTATACCAATGTGATTACGCTTATCCTCTCACCATCTGATAAACAAGTTACAAATCACATATGCAGTAGTCTAATATTTTCAGCACAATTTTTTAATTGTTGGCATTACATAATCCTGATAAACTCTCAGCCAACACCTTTGGACTTTATCAAGGCTAACAAATAAGAATGGGGTGGGGGCGAAGATACAGAGTCAAACGCTACCCCTCTCTAAGGCGCACAGGAAGTACAAACTAACTACAGAAGATTAGGTGAAAATTATAACTTGTCCAGCTATATGATCTAGTGGTCAAGGAAAATAGTACAGATAAAACAAAATGTATTCATCGTGGGATTTCATGTAAAAAGTCCAAAGGGACTGAACCATTGGTCTTTACACAGAGTCAAAAAGCAAACAGTTTTATAAGTTGTGTGGTTAGTAACAGCAAGGGTGAAAATGCATGTATTGTTAGCACATTAACACTGCGTAACTACTGTCGACACAGCAAGTAGGTGTTTCTGGTTCGGAGATAGTTTTAACATCAAAATCACAATGTGAAACAGGTTTTACGATGTACCGAACTGTCAGGACAATGAAAAGTGTTAATATGAAAGCCTGTTGCAGCAGATTGCTCTGTTCATCTAAAAGGTTTCAAGGATAAAAGTAATTTAAAATGTGTTCGAAAACCTAAGGTTAGGGGAAGTACTGTAGCAGATGACCTACCTAAGATGCTATAGGGCGCCTTGAGATAGTGTATTTCGATGCTGTCTAGCGTACAGATGAGAAACAGCCTTTTTCAAAACCGCTTTTAAGGTAACAAACAAAAAGCTATAATTAGGCTTAGTTTTAGGTTGAGAGGACAAAAAAAGCAAAAAGTACTATTCACAAGGATAGCGTACCTGATTAAACAGGACCAAGGGCGCTCTGTGAAGAGATGACTGCGTAGTGCAGAGTCGTAGCGATGATTTGGTGCTTTGGTTGTTTTACAAACACTGCGGTAGGGTCACAGTCAACGAATTGGAGGGCCCTGACTTCTAAATAGATAAGGGTGCTGGTAATTGTTGAATGCAGAGGTCTAGTGACGAGAGAAATTATGCCAAAATGCATTGCAACATGCTGATATTAAAGCCAAATGATAGTTGTATTATATGATGGGCTATACATTATGCAATTGTGTCAAGAACCAAAGAAGGTAATGTAAGAAAAATTGCACCATGAGATGGCAGACGGTGATAGTTGAACAAAATGGTTGCAGTACACCGGGCCGTGGGCAACGTTAAGACTATAAGGTAGTAGGTCTGCACGTCCGCACTGTATTAAAAATCAGTAGACTCTGTAATCTACGTGATATATGACAAAATGGAATTGCCTCAGAGTCACGTATGGGTAGACTTAGAATGCCGGTCAAGGCGAGCATGCCGTGATCGTAGCATAAAGTGTATCCGGTAACTTTGCAACAAGCCGTTCGGAACAGTGCTCTGAGGTTACATATGGGAGAATCACTTATTGTGCTTGAAAGGACCCCAGTGAGTGAAGGTTCACGGGGAAAAATAGTGCTATTAAAACGTGCCGAACTTAACATTTTACGAGCCTGAAAGGCGCTTACCAGGTGTCCGATGAGCTGTTCACCAGAGGGAATCGGTGGCCTGAAATGCGCGCATGCGCGATGGCAAGTAGTGCTCTTTGATGTTATTTTATTGGCAACAGAGCAACACATAAGTGTTGTGTCTGTGCAGTTAGTGTCTTATTTTTTTAATGGAGCAACTCATTTATAGCGGGTGCTATTTATTACAAACCCGCAAGGGAATTACTATACGAGCGTATGGGCAAATTTAAAAGAGCAGAGGTGGTTTGTTCATTTCTCGTCAAGAAAAACATGGACCCTTATCTGTTCGTATGGGATGAGGTTTGATGCAAAGAGGTGTTCCAAGGTAAAATTAAATAGTAATTCAAGATTTGCATATAGGTAAATAATGTCGATCTTCACATCATTCTTTTTGGCTTACTGCACAAAAACCCAGACTCATTTAAAAGTGGAAAAGGTCGCTTTAATGTGACAGGCCAAAGCTTACAATTCAAAATGCTTAACTGGCTCCAATGGCCTAACAAACTAAATAAATATTTCAACAAACAATTAAATAATTACACATTCTCCATTTTCATTTTCCCAACAATTAAATAAATAACTCAGCTATCTCCTCCCTACTTACCCCTTGGAGCCTACCGTCACCTTGCCCTTTTCCCAGCCAGACGTCCCGCTTTCTCCCAGGGGCCATGCCCCTCCAGGCTCAATACCTGTTCCCCCCGGGGTGACCTGCTTGTGCAAACAGCGCCACCCCATCCTTTCCCGTGTCATTCCCCATTGTGCTTCCCTCCCCTCACATCAAAAGGGGCCATGCCCCCGGCGCCCTGAACCACTTCAACCCCATTATACTCCCCTCTACACCAATCTCCCCCCTTCCTCTGACCTGCAGCCAGCCTGACCTGCCACATCAGCAACTGAAATTTACATCACATCTTCACAATGCCCCGACCTGTCACCAAAAACTACCACCCCTACCTCTAGCAAAAAAAACCCCACAAAATGTCCCCTGGACCCTCTCCCAGGCTTCAAACAGACCTATGGCCTAAACCCAAAATGAAGGGGTGGGAGGGCGGGACAATCTTCAAGTCCTACCCGTCGCCTGGCTCCCGAACCTTCCCTGAGCCCCTTAAATACTCCGGGAGGCGCTCTGCCTCCCACGGCCACTCGCTGGCCGTGTGCAGCGCCAAAAACTCCCCGGGGGGAAACGCTTTGCGTTCCCCCGGAGCCCCCCTTTTGGCTTACTGCACAAAAACCCAGACTCATTTAAAAGTGGAAAAGGTCGCTTTAATGTGACAGGTCAAAGCTTACAATTCAAAATGCTTAACTGGCTCCAATGGCCTAACAAACTAAATATTTCAACAATTAAATAATTAAACATTCTCCTTTTTCATTTTCATTTTCCCAACAATTAAATAAATAACTCAGCTATCTCCTCCCTACTTACCCCTTGGAGCCTACCGTCACCTTACCCTTTTCCTAGGCGTCCCGCTTTCTCCCAGGGGCCATGCCCCTCCAGGCTCAATACCTGTTCCCCCGGGGTGACCTGCTTGTGCAAACAGCGCCACCCCATCCTTTCCCGTGTCATTCCCCATTGTGCTTCCCTCCCCTCACATCAAAAGGGGCCATGCCCCCGGCACCAGAAAAACCCTCCCCTGAGGAGTTCTTTCTGCCCCACTCCCCCCCCCGCCCCCTCTCCTCTTTCCTACCTCCAACTTCTTACCCAGTCTCCCAGCCAGGAACTCAAGTCCGCCAGGTAATGATTATTCCCATACATGGACAAGTGTACTCCGTCCTCTCTAAAAATAAGGAGCCCTTCATACGTTATTTCTTTGTGGTCCATCACTTGTACCGCCACCGAGGCACAAAACTTAACCATTTCCCTGTTTATCCCTTTCCTAGTCCTCTCTATTGCTCCCTCATTTCTCGCCCCCCTCCACACTCTCCGCGGCAACAACTTGGTCCAAACCACCTTTGCTTGAGGCCACATTTCCCTCATCCAAACTAAATCCCTCTTCATTTTCCTTCGCAGAGAGACCCCCGTATCCTTCACCAGGTCATTCTCTCCCGCGTGAATAATCACCACCTCTGGAACCCCATAGCGTTCCCTCATCCCTGCTAATATAGGAAGCAGCTGATCCCAGCGCA
The DNA here is from genome assembly GCF_040938575.1 of Ambystoma mexicanum. NCBI lineage: Eukaryota > Metazoa > Chordata > Amphibia > Caudata > Ambystomatidae > Ambystoma > Ambystoma mexicanum. The sequence continues at coordinate 5,145,816 of NW_027182323.1, forward strand.
GACCCCCCAAACCGTGCCATCTCACCACCACCTCCTTATAGCTGCATCCCAGCTGCCTCCCAAACACCCTTTTCTCCGCCTCTTTCCCAGCCCACTTAACAATTGAATGGCCAACAATCCACACTTGCGCCAACTCCCCTTCCTTTCGCGCAGCATCTGAAAAAGAAATTAAAAATCACTGACAAGTCAAAAAACATTACAATAAAAGCAGTCGTCCCAAAATCCTTTCCCTCCTTTCTTCAAACATTCCCCTTATCAAAATCCCTGACGTACCCCTTGTATTTCCCAGACCTCCAACGCCCCAAGCTTTTCACTTTGTCTTCGGAAAATCCCAACCTACTGCCTTAAGATGCTGCGCCCATCCTAAAAGAATGAGTCCCAAAATCCTCTGCCTTTTCACCCACTGCCTCCAACGCCTTCCTCAATACCCCCAGCACATGTGCCGCTGCCACCGGCGATCCATCCTCATGCTGAAACACCAAGCCTGTCCTACCCCCACAACGCTCCTTCCACACCATTCCTACCTGTACTGGACATAAATCGTTACTCCCCCTACCCAGTAGAACCCAAGAACCCCTCCCCTTCTGGTCAGTCTTGGATCTTCTGATCTTGATGTCCAGACCTTCTTCTGTAATTCGAACATCTTCCCGTTGCAGACCTCCTACCCCCCCTTTTCCCCCTACCAACTCAGAAACCCTGAAAGCCCCAAAAAATAACCAAGTAAAACAAGTCACAAACAATTCCCCTTCCCATACCGACCAGCAAACTCCCCCCACCATCTCGATCAGCCTCTGCAACAATTCCGCCGATATCGGCCTCCTCTTATCCTTGTCCCTCTTACTCTCCCTTGCCCATCCTTCCAACATCCTATTTGCCATTTCCCCCCCACTTGGTTGAAAACCCCAAAACCATTTCCCATAAAAAGCAATCCCTGCTAACTTCCCCGCAATCGTTGCCTTTGACCACCCCCTGTCCATTCACCTCAGTAGAAAATTCATAACATCATCTCTCCTCCTCTCTTCCGCGTCCCATCTACCCTTCCAACTACAAGCTCTCCCTCTAATAAAATCCTCCCAGGCCCTCCTATATGCCTCCTTAGATGCCGAGGCCAATGAACCCTCCACCAGTGAAAGCGCTCTCAGCTTCCTATCTTCCACAGCTCCTCCGGAATCTGTTGCCCCTCCTGCTCTGCATCTGGAGCCAATCCACGGAATTTCTGCCATTGAAAACGAGATAATGCATCAGCGATGCCATTATCCTTCCCCGGCACGTGTTGCCTTAAACACCACATTCCATTCCATGCAGCGCAGAACAAATTCTCATCAGTCTCAACACCCTCTGATCCTTAGCTGACTGCCTGTTCACCACATATTCATTGTCAACATTAAAATTCACCTTCTTGTTTTGAAAATCTTTCCCCCACAACTGCAATGCAACTAGTAGTGGAAAAAATTCAAGAAATGCTATACTCCTTCCTTCCTTCCTTCCTTCCTTCAACCACTGCAATGGCCATTTCTCCGCACACCACTTTCCTCCCCAGAAAACTCTGAAACCTCCCGCTCCTGCTGCATCAGAAAATATCTGTACTTCCCAAGTCACCGGGTCTCCCTGCAACCACATTGACACTCCGTTGAAACTCTCCAAAAAGCGCAGCCAAATTCTGCAATCCTCCCTCACTGTCCCTGACACTCTTATCCGATGATGTGGGCACTTCGCTCCCGCCATAGCCCTCGCCATGTTCCTGCAAAATGTTCGCCCTGGGGCCACCACCTTGCATGCAAAATTCAGATGCCCCACCAAACTGCATTTCAACCAGCATCATTTTCTTGGCCGCCACCGCTTTTTCCAACAAAACCACCAATTTGCTCACCTTGTCGTGCGGTAAGCGTGAGGTCATGGCCACTGAATCCAGCTCAATTCCTAGAAATGTCAATACCACTGCCGACCCCTCTGTTTTGTCTTCTGCTAAGGGCACCCCCAGCTCCTCCATCAGCTCCTGAAACGACTGTAGCATCTTTTTACAATCCTCCACTCTTTCTGCCCCTCTAATGAAAAGAAAATCATCCAAATAGTGCAGCACACTCTCCCAACCCGAACTGAATGAGAAGACCCACTGTAAGAAAGAGCTGAACCGCTCAAACAAAGCACAGGAAATCGCGCACCCCATTGGCAAGGCTTTGTCTATGTATATGCCTTCCTCAAACTGCAAACCCAACAACCAAAAATCCTCCGGGTGCACCGGCAATAACCTGAAAGCCGCCTTGATATCACACTTGGCCATGAAGGCCCCTCGCCCTTCCTTCCTTATCAGTTCCACCGCCTGGTCAACACTGGCATACACAACTCCACACTCTTCCGGGGCAATAAAATCATTAACTGACATACCCTCCGGCCATGACAAATGATGTATCAGTCTGAACTCCCCCGGAGCTTTCTTCGGCACCACCCCTAATGGGGATATAACTAAATCACCCGGCAGGTCATCAAATGGGCCCACTATCCTTCCTGCCGCTATTTCTTTGGTCAATTTATGTCTCACCACGTCAACATTTTCTCTTGCTGACTTCAAATTTTCAGCCCACCTGCGCACTCTTGGGCCCTGGTACCCTAATCTGAACCCCTGACAGAAACCCTCACTCAAGATCTTCGCCCCTTCTCTGTCCGGATAAAATTGCAACCATTTTTCGAGCACCCCTACTTTAATTGGAGTAAAAGCTTTTTCCCACAACCCCTCTACCTGCCCCCCTCCCCTCCCCTTGTCCCCCTGTTGGAAGCACTGCGTGAGAGGGTGTTTTCCACCACACTTGCTACACTCGTGCCTGAACCTACACAGGGTCCTTGCGCAGCCGTCCTTATTATACCCCCAGCACGCTGCTGATGACTGCCCTCTACCTCCTCCCCACGCCCCATCATGGGCGGGGCGACCAAAAAAGGGCCGGAAAGGTACGGGCAGCCCGCTCGCCGTGTGCAGCGTCGGGGCAGGCCTCGTTGGAGCCATCCACTGCAACCAGAGATCCATGTCTATCTCCCCCCAGACCACCTGACTGTCCTCCGCCAATCTCGCTCTGAATTCCTCATCATACCTTACCCATGCAAAACCCCCAAAACTCGTGAAAGCCTTCCTGATAACATCCATATATATTTGAGCAGAGCCACGCAACGCTCTGGAAATTTTTCACAATAAACACTGGCATAAATGATAAATGCCGACGTCCAATTATCAATAGTCACCGGGACCCTTGGGCGCGACGCCAGTTCCCTTTCTTCTTCTTTAGACCCCTCTTTTGCTCTCACTTCCCTATGCAGCAATTTGAACACATCTACAAATTCCCCCGCCTGAATCTTCTCCCTTGTCGTTGCCATCAAGTGTGCCCCCAATGGTTTTGTTATCCCCTTGTACGGCAATTTTTTCTCCTTTCACTTCATTCTCTTCTTTATTTCCAGCTTGCACTTCAAGCACCAATGGCTCCATCGCCTTGTCCGTTTGGACCTCCACTGAGCACATGCTCTTTTCAACCCCCAAGGCTCCAATGGCCTGCACACCAGCTTCTTTCCTTACCCCATGCAAATTCGTCCCTTCATTCCCCGTCACCCTTCTCGTGACCCCTCTCTGCCATGCAGATGACCATTCCCGTTCCTGCTCCTCTTTCCACGCATGCCGTCTGTGGTCTGGCGTCCACCCCGATGCTCCTCATCTCCTTTCTTAGAGGGCTCCTACTGCGGGGACAAAACATGTCAACAGACTCACCCAGCCAATAATTTCCCCGACCCCCTACCCCTCTGCACCTGCCTTTCCATATCCCACCTCAAACTTCTTTTCTCCTCCCCCTTTCCCTTGCCGATCTATAACCTTCTACCTCCCATTGCCCCACATATTCCTCCAATCCAACTTCATCATCCCTTATATACCACTGCTGATGCGAGCTCATGCTCGAGTTGAGACGATCTTCTTCTTGCGAGCCCGGGGCGTACGCCCCGTCACTCCTTTGACGTCTTCTCGGTGGGGCCGGGGGGACCCCTGCCTGGTCCTCTTCTCTCGGGCGAGGCGTTCCGTCCTCCACCCTGTAATCCTCATTGCTAGGGGCCGTGCTACTCCCTCTAGGCTCTCCTTGTGCTGATCGAGGCGGGGCCGTACTAAAACCCTCAACTTCACTCTGACCAGCGGGGGCTGCGCAGCGCCCTCCACCCTCCAATCTCCTACCCATGGGGGCCGTTCCGCGCCCCACTCTAACCTCCTCAATTGATGGGGACCTCTCCCTCCTGCACTCTTCTGCAAGTATTTACCCCCTCCTCCCCTCTGCCCCCCCCTCTGTACCCCCTCACTCTCCTTGCATCTGCGCACTCCTATCTTCCCTAGGGCTATTACTCACTCCCTCCCTCAGTGGCTCCCCACCCGAAATCATCTCTCCCTCAGACGCTCTCCTGTCTATCACCCTTCTCAACCTCCTTCCCCTGGATTCCCATACCTCCCCTCTCCCCGCCGCGGGGGTGCAAGCCACCACTGCCGCGAGAGCCCCATCTGCCGCTGCTCTACGCTGCGGCCTCCCACCACTTATCTCCCCCTCCCCCATGACCTCTCCACCAGTGACCTCCCCAACTGCCCCTTCCAATTGGGCCCTAGATGCCCTACTAATTATTTCCAAAGCCTCCCTAAGAGCCCTAGCATCAACCCTACCCTTATTGCTGGCTCCCTGGCCCACCATCGTGCACCTATAATCTGGTTGTGCACTAAAATATATATAATACCTCTTGAAAGTTCACTAGCTATCCTAACTCCCGAGCCAAATTCTACCCGTGGACCTGTACCAAATTGAAAACTAATAACTGAAACCTAGTTAACTAAGCACTTAAAAACCCCACAAACGTAATAAAATACCCAGCAGCTCTCCTCAAAAATTCCTATAAAAATTATTTATTTATTATTATTTTTTTTTTTAAATTACACCCTAAATAATGCCCTAACCCTTAAAACCCCCCAGCCCAGGCAACTAACGTGCCCAGAGAAAAAGAAAGCCCCAAAAACCAGCAACCCAGCTAAACTGGGGCCGAGATGCGACTGTTTACACTGCCCCCTGGTGGCGTATATGCCCCACCGCACCTAAATAGCAAAATTATATCGCGGCCCCTTTAGGAAACCCACACCGCCCCCACTGACACGCGACGGCTACCGCGTACAGAAAATCCCTTCACCCCACCGCGCACCACACGGGACCCGTAGCTCCACGTATCAATACCCACCCTCCAAAACTAACGGACGCACAGAAAAGAAACCAGCTAAACGTAAATCCGCCTTCTCCCCCGCCCTAAATCACTCCCAGATGTCTCGTCACAATGCCGTGACCAACGGAGAAACTCTTCACCCGACCCCGGATACGCCGGGAGTGACACCTGAAAACAGTAAGAGGGGGTACCTTATCTACGGTACCCCCGGCTATGCAACAAACAAGTCACACTTCCAAAAATGTACTAACTAACTACTAATAACCTCCCCCAAAACGCTAACCTGCAAAACGAAGGCCCAGCTAACTCGGGGAAGGCTCGGGAGCGGGTGACGGGACTGACGACAATCTTCAAGTCCTAACCGTCGCCTGGCTCCCCAACCTCCCCTGAGCCCCTTAAATACTCCGGGAGGCGCTCTGCCTCCCACGGCCACTCGCTGGCCGTGTGCAGCGCCAAAAACTCCCCGGGGGGAAACGCTTCGCGTTCCCCCCGGAGTCCCCCTTTTACAATTGACAGGACACAGTCAGAAACGATCACAATAAGTTCAGAACAAATGATCAGATTTATTTTTTTGATGCAGCAACAACTTCGTAGTTGCAGAGAGCTTAGTGTCCGTCATTAGCAAGCTGGTGCGTCATTAGCAAGCTGGTGCGGGCATTGATGTGGCGGCTAAACTAGCAGGATTTAATCTCAACACATCTGCTCAAATCTAGAAAGGACTATTGATGCACATTTGTAGCAGGCTGAAATGGACATAGATAAAGTGACTAAGGCAGAGGGATTTTAGTTAAAGAAGAGGTTCCATTCTATAGAAACATTGAGGCCTTTTTTGACAGAATCTTAAACAATACAATGTCACGGTCACCTCCACTAAATGGCAGTACAATGTCACGGTCACCTCCACTAAATGGATTTCTGGCTGTCTGCAGTATGAACTGGAACAAGTTTTTATGGCTGTGTTTTATGGCTTTAAAATGGGCTGCCTTGGGCTTGTCATCGACTTTGTTTTTGATACAGGATTTATGTTTGCATATGCCTTGGCGTATTTAACGCTTACATTTCCCTACATATATCAAGCCAGAGGGGCATTTGATTGCATACACTGACCATTTGGTCTTGCAATTGGTAAAAGTGTTGAAGCTCCATGTTTTTCCATTTAAGTCCATATCTTTTGTGAGACCGCACATGTAACAGGTTCCTTATCTGTGAATTCCCTGAACTGGAGTTAGATTCCATAGGGCGGTCTGGGTACTTGCTGGTCGTAGAGGTTACTCATAAGAGTTAACTAGGCGATCCTTAAGGTTTCTGCTGCGTTTGAAGGCAAAGCGTGGTCTTTCTGGTTTGTTTGTTTGGATAGTGTCCCAGTGGCGTAATATTATTTTCCTTAATGGATTTCTGAGAAGGGTGAAGGTGGTCACACAGGTGATTTTGTCAGCAGTTCTTTCTCTGGGAGATGGGAGACGGGCAGGAGTCTTTGTTGGTGTATCTGGCTCTCTTATGCTCAGCGTATATGTCCTGGAACCCTCGTTCTTTCAGACGATCTGCCAGTTTTTTGCTTTCGATTTCATAGTCTGAATGGTCGTAAAGTTGCGTCTAAGCCTTAAAAATTGGCCATATGGCAGTTTAACTTTGAGCCATGCAGGGTGGAAGCTAGAGAAAGCCAGAAGTTGTTTAGATGTGGGCTTCCTGTATAGGGTAAAGGCTAGAGGGTTCTTGTCAGTGTTCTAGATCGTTAAATCTAGAAAAGGAATGCTGGTCTTATAATGTATCGATCATGAATTTGATAGATGGATTCTGTGCATTGAGCCAAACATGAAACACTTGTAAGGTCTTCTCTGTGCCTTTCCATATGATAAAGAAGTCATCTATATATTGATGCTAGCACTGCAGAAGATGCTTGGATGTATTGCTTTCATGGTAGATTGTTTGTTTTTCGAAAGTGTTCATATAAAGGTTGGCCACTTCGGGGGCAAAAGTAGCCCCATAATAGTTCCGTGGCATTGTTGGTAGAATCTATCTTTTATAGATGAAGACGTTTTCCATCAGTGCGAGCCTGGTACACTCGAGAAGAATTGTAGTGGGGGGTTTGATGTTGGTTCTTTGATTTAGGTATGTTTTCAATACATTGATGCACTCTACTTGGGGAATACTAGTGTAGTGGGATTCTACATCGAGTGTGACCAGGAAATCATCTTGTTCGGTTTTGAGTTGACTCAGGATTTTTATCATTGATGTTGTGTCCTGTGTATACGATTGCATTTTACTGATGAAGGGACGTAGAAATATATCGACATAAACAGATAGCGGTTCTAGTATTGAACCTATGCTTGCGACTATAGGTCTTCCAGGTGGAACTAGAACATTTTGATGTATTTTTGGCAATAGATAAAAAGCTGGCAGGATCGGATGTTTCTTAGTCGGCAAGTCCTTCTCGCCGTCATCTATCCAGTCTTCTAGCCAGGCGTGGGACATCAGACGTACAATTTCTGAGAGCAGTCTTGTGGTAGGGTTGCCATTGGTTTTCCTGTAGAATTTGACATCTTGGAGCGGTTTGTTGATCTCATTTTCATATAGTGTTCTGCTCCATAGCACTATACCACTTCATTTGTCAGCAGGTTTAATAAGGAAGTTGTGGTCGCTTGCTAGATTTTTGAGAGCTTGTATTTCTTGTTTAGTCAAATTGTCGGGGTATCTAATTTGTCTGGTGAACATGTGCATGTCTTGCCAAGATTCGATTTTTCAAATGCTAGGATCTCGGGGCAGACCTTTGTAAGCGGATTCAATTCAACACTACAGCTAAGTCAATGCCTAGTCTGGGATGCTGAGGGAAACCCTTATTGATATATTTTTATGTCCAGTTCGTTTACTCTGGATGACAACCCTTATATAACACCCCTCTCTTAGAATCCCCCTGACCCCACTGAGCCAAGAAGTAGGTTTGTTTTGCAAATTAAAAGGTTTATTTGAAAATTAAACAATATATCTATATATCACACTTTTATAAATAAATTGATGTTTGATAGCACACTTGTGAAGATGATAGTGATCAACAATGGATAATGTTACAGTAGTACTCTTTTTGATGGCTTAGAAGTGATATAGAGAGGATAAAGTAGCTGAGAATGCTTTTATGGCTTCAAAGACAATGCAATGATGAATTAAATGCAGTACAGAAAATAAACTTGATATGACTTCAACAAAAGACAATCACTTTTCTTTGACAATTCACCCCCCCTATCTATGCAAGGTAAAGAGATGGGAGGAAAGCACACAGTTCTCAGGAATGCAATCAAATATAATTCAGTTCCCCCCCCTAGCAAGCTTAGAGGAAAACAGGTAGGAGTTTTAAACACAGGCAAAATCCTTTTAAATGTGGTGGCAATGAAGTGAAAAATATACTCATTGCTTTTAATTCCCTATAGGAGGTTCAGGGTGAGTGAGAGATACTTTAATTCAGGATCACTTTAGCAATGCTTTATGAATGATTGTCAGGTTGCACACGAATTTCAGCAAGGACAAATATTTTTACACGTGGCTGAAATTAAGCAAAATGTCAAATCGCGGCAAATTTAGTTGCGTGCGTCGAGCGCAATTACGGAGGCAGTATAAGGAGTAGGAAGTCGGTTCTAGGCTCGTTGGAAAGCTTAGAATCTTAGCTTTAAGATGACAGTTACAACTCGCTCCTAGGTTCCGGAGATACGGCCGATTTAGTAAAGGTAGTTTTGAATGACAGATGACAGTTTTCAGTTTTAAAGATGACAGAATGACACGATTCTAGGAGGCAGTTCTAATAGGCTAAAATAGTTTGGATTAGATTATTTTAAACTAAGAGATTGGTTTTGGCACAGTGCTAGCTGGGTACTCACACTAGATTTTGGACAGGAATGCGACTTCGTCACAGATCGGGTCAGGATTGGCTGGACTTCTGCTAGCAGTTCTTCACAGCGATCTGGTCTCCGGTTCTGCTAGCGGTTCCGGATACAGCAGTCTCTGGTTCTGCGGGTCTGGATCAAGTGGATTCTTAGCAAGCAGCAAACCGCACAGCCCGGCGGTTGAATAGTTGGCAAATGATTTTTGAGGCCTGCTGAAGCTAACTCAGCTTGTGGGTTAGCCTCTCTGCTACAAGTTCTGAAGTAAAGTTCTGGATGCCTGGAGTTCTGGATTTGAAGTCCGGAGTCTCCCGGCAAAGCGTCCCGCAAGAAAGTGGAAAGTGAATGTCTCTACCTGGATTTCAATGTTCCTTTTATGTGTTTTGAAAATGGGTGTGTGCCTGGGCCTAGCTAAGCCTGCCCCTCTCACTTATCATTGGCCAAGCTTTCCTCTCTCCCATGATTGGGGGAAGGAAATGGAGTGTCAGAGTGATGCTGTAGGTTTTATGGTCAGAGGAACCTCCCCTTGTCAAATTGCACACATCTATTTCTGATCCAAACACATATTTATCTATGTACCATTTTTCTAATATTATAGGTCCAGTTAACATATTTTCTGTAGCACCAAACCATCCGATCCCTGTCTTTGTACGATGTTGTGTCCACTTATGACAGAATTCTCCCCTTTTCATCCATATAACGACCTCTAAACCTTTCCAGATTTTACACAAATGTGCACCAGGGATATGGGTTTCAGATGATAAAGTGTCAGATTTTTAACATGCATACATTTGGAGTAACAACCTTTTTTCCGCTACTATCCCCAAGAACACAACACAACACAGGGTCCTAACACCTCTTAAAATGTGCATGGAAAAATCACAAGAATGATGATGTTATTTATATAATTTTTACAAGTCCGCACTATGAATTATCCATCTTTTTAAAATCATGCTCTGGCCCCAAAGGGGTGTGGTTTTCCAAAGCACATGGTGGAATTTCTGGTTTACCCACTTCCCCCAAGCTCAGCTTGCTCTCACAGGCACTGCCCCTCCCAGTTTCTCCCAAGAGGAAGCCATTTTACGACCCCCCCAATATAACATTTGCCTGAGCCAGGGACAGTGCTTTTAGTTTCCTGTAGTCCCCAGGTGCCACTCCCATAATTCAATCAGGTGTCATCTCCTTTTGGCAGGGGCAGCAGGATGCAGCCAGGCCTGGGAACACAGCTGCTGAATTCCCTCTCCTGTCGGGGGTAGTTGTCAGGCAGAATCCAGTTTCATTAAGCCAGGCTTCAGCTAAATGTCACTTTTGTTCCCAGTTTTTCTTCATTCAAATCAAGCTTACAATTTTCACACATGCAGCTAGAATGCCGATTCTAAGTTCAAAACTATGACATTTAACAGTTGCAAACTATGTGACACTCAAAAGTAGGTCACTCATTTAATTTAAACATTTCGATTTTAGTGGTTTTAAATCCAATTTCAGTTAAGCTGCTGACATTCACAGCTCAGCCAGTTTTGTTATGAACATGGTTTTGGGCTCTTTCTCTTTCCAGATTTAGTATGCACGCAAGAATACATTCTGCCAAATGTCTGCTGGTGTTCATTGAGATTTTTGAATATCTTGTGATGTTTAAAATAGGCATTTTGAGCTGGCATTCAGGGAAACAAAGGTGATTTTAAAGCGCTTTTTTTTAGCCAACCGGCACTGCTGTTTTTCCTTTGGCACACTGACTCATGGCACTCCTGGCCCATCATGCTTGCACTGGTGGGTGGTAGGTTAGGCAACCATTTTGGTGTGTGCACAAACTGCGCGGTTTTCCTGGATTCTGGTGCAAATGTGGGCTTTTCCGCCCTCTTGGATTTCCTAAGCCCACAACACCAAATGTTGCAGCATAATAGTCCAAACGTGGGTCAGGACACCCAACACCATGGAGGTGAGGGGCATGAAAGTAGAGGGTGGCTTAAGACCAGTGGATATCGGCTGTTCTCTTTCTGCTGATTGTCGGAAAAGGTATTTAAGCCAAATTAACCTGAAGAATTTCCTAAATTCTACTTCAGTGTTAAATCTGTCCGCATTTGTGCTTGGAATGAAATTTAGGTCTTTACTAAGGATACTAATGTCATCACCCGAGAGGATGTGGCTGCTTAGATTGAATATTGGTATCGCCACGTCTGTGGAGGTGGCGGGATTCACGGTCTCGTTCGCATTCAGTGTGGTCCCTGCTGTCTGGGACTGCCTCTTTGTCCCCTCCCTTGAAAAAACTGGGGTTGTCCTTGTTTGGATGTCGACGCTTCGGTTGAGCTGTTTGGAAAGGTGACACATTTTCTCAGAAAGCGACTGTATCTGCCGGAGGTGGAGGTTAAGTGGTTATAGAACCCTGGGACTAAGTATGGATAGGTCTTCTCTTCCATATAGTTTTTGATGCCATTTTTGAATTTCCAGAGCTTTTTATCTATTGTGAATTGTCGAAATTTGTTGATCTTCAGTTTTCTCCAATTGTGTCTTGATGTCGGGTATTAGTCTTTTTTTAAAAAGAATTATTCCAGCGCATCTAGTTCTTCTTTCTGTGATTGTTTCTTCTTCGGCTGTTTCTATTACTAATAACACATGGTTTACATGTGGCACAAAGCTGGTTTGCTAAGTTATATACCATTGTCCAAAATGATTGCAATTTCTTAACAGAAAATATACATATATATATATATATATATATATATCTAATATCAAAAATGGGGGGAAAATGTCATGTTCTCATTGTATAGGTAATTGGGGGAGAATACATGAGGTAAGAGAAAAACATAAATATTAAGACAATATAGGGGAGAAAAGAGAAATATATTTACAAATTATGCAGTGGAGCATTCCTGCGTCATCCTTAATGAACTTTCCTTACTAAAAAGAAGCTGTGCATCTGCACTACCCAGTAAGTCATGCATAAATGGGCTGGTGGTAATATGGTTGGTACCATAGGATTACCGCTTCATTAATATGACCGATTCCTTTCTCATTTGAGTGCTGCATGCGATTTCCACTCAATCTTTATTCAAATTACCCACGTGTGTATTTATTTATTCATGCATAATGTGAATCGCACTGATTTGTCATTTCTTCTATTAGAGGTGTTATCTCCTTCAATCATATGTATAGTCTACTCACCCTATTTATTTCTTTGCATTCAATAAAGCAGGCACGAAACGTCCTAAATATCAATATCATCTTTACTTTTGTAATCTTGGTTTACTATTAGAGTTGGATTGTCACAATTTTTAAGTGATAGTTTTATAATTCCAGGCCTCCACTTGATGCTTATCAAGTCTCATCAGCATGATAACCTAGATTCTTGTAATCCAATGTATCTGCTTCTTCGTTTATCAGACTTCTGTCTCTAAAGATGCATGTTATTTATCAGCCCCTGGCTCCATCTGGTAAACATATATAAATGCCCCATTAGATATTTAAATAGTCCCTGAATTAAAGGATAAAAATCTCTCTCTATATCTATATCTATATATATATATATATATCTTTTTTTTTTTTTTTTTTCTGGACTGGGTGTCCAGTCAGGAATCACCCGCGAGCAAAACATTCCGCATGCAAACGCGACCAACATTTTGTTTTTTGTGAATATTGGTGTGATGACGTCATCACGGCTCCCTCCCTGGTACTCAGTTTCCTATGCTTGTCCTCTCTAATCTGTTACTTTTTTATAAACAAATATTATGGAATTATTCTTGACCCGAGTGATAAGGCTAGACAAAATACTGTTTTACAATAGAAATGACACTAATAATTTTCTCAATTGCTCCAAACTAGTAGTCCTTGTCCAACAACGTTATTACAATCCTAACGTTGTAGTGTCTGCTTGCCTGTTTAAATTAAATGATTTATAATGATCCATGAATAGGGTGTCATATGCCTGGAACTGAAGCACATATACACCTAATTACCTGACGATCTCCGTCAAATCTTTTCCATAATGTTATGTTAAAGGTATTGCGCACCGTCACCAACAGAGTTGGTCCCCAGGTGGATCTGTAAACTAGGTGGTGGGTTAGTAGGGTGAAGAGAGCGTAGGAAAACGAGGTGTTTCCTGTTTGCAGCTTCAGTTCGGTTTTCACCGTGCGCTGAGCTTGGGTGTGAATATCGGATCGATGCAAGTCCTCGTGTGCTGTTGGTGCGACTTATGTGTTGATTGTTGCTGCAGTGTGGTGAAGTGTGTGCGGTTTGCTGTGCCAGAAGTGGTTGTGTGGGGATAAATTATTCTCTAGTAGGTGCAAGTCCAATGATGTGGCATTGTTTTCTAACTCTGTCGGTGTATGGCTAATTTCCATCAAGTGGTGTTGAACTTGTGAAAAGTAGTATATTAGTCAAATGTAGGTATCGGTTACACAAGCGTGTTTGTGTTTTGAGCTCATATCTATAACGATACTCCCTGGTGGTCCAAATGCACAGCTTGACTATCACAAGATGTTGGATCGAACCTCTTGCCAATGCACAATTTGGAGACATAATTAACGTATGTAGTATGGCCTGAAATTGTTCGTCATATGATTAAGCCAACACCTGATATATATTGTTAATTGTAATTACATCATAAATATCAAATATTAGTATATATTGTATACAACTATAAATCATACATTGCTGATGCATTGTTCTCTTTGCCATAAGAGTGCAGGTAACACATTTATATAAGTACACTTTTGTTTAACAATTCCTTATAAAACACATTCCTCATGTTACATTTCAAAACAACGGTGGTACATTGCAATCGCATCTACAAGTCATTCTTGATTCCACCTGCCTAAGGAGCAACTTCTGATCGCCCCCTCAGCTACCACGTTTCACCTTTTGTAATCCACTTAATTTGTCTGTTTTATCTCCTCATTGGTGTAACTCTCGCCAATGACTGGCTAATGGCAATCTATTGTTTTAGGACTTGACATGTGTTCCGTAATTCGAATACGTAGTTCACGTATAGTACTGCCAACGTAAATCTTTTGGCAAATGGAAATGATCGCACATACCACATATTTTGTGCAACGGTTTATTTCATTTGTCACAATCCAGAACCGCAGACCTGCGCAAGAACCCCTGCTTCGGTGTTCTCAACCAGTCCCATCCTATTCTAGTGTCTTGATTAGGTCTTGAATGAAGGGCTCACTATGTTTCATAGTAGGTGCTCGTGTAAATCTGGGTTTATCTTCTATAATAGATTGTGTACCATTTTGAAGACATCTTGATTGTATTTGGAGTATTTAGTAATGCTATTCACCCTTTGTTTAGCAACATTATCTTTTCTGGTAGGGTTCAGCATTGTCTTGCTTTTTATTAAAATGACTGTTGTGTGCCCTTGCGATACAGTCCCTCAAATAACCTCTTTCCCAAAATCTATTAGAAAGATCATTCTTGCTTATATCTAAGTTTCATCACTGCAATGCCTACGTGCCCTATAAAAGTTCCCAAAACAGGTATGTTGGTGACAGTAGATTTCTTGTGGAAACGTGTATCATACAGAGTTAAGTTTACATCAGTAAACTTCCTATAGGTTCTGGTCTCTACTTTGCCTTTGCCATAGGTTTAGCCCCTACACTGTTATTTGGAGGGGCAGTGGCGGATCATTTGCATCTCCACTCCTGGCTAAGCCGGTCTATCAGCCTCCACAGAATTTTGAGGCTGGCCCCACCGCAGTTGTTTCCCATAAACTGAAAGCTTGTTTTCATTTCTATTGGTAACCCGTCCTACCTGAAATTATACCAGAGTGAATGGGTTGTTTTGATATATTATCGATTTGAAAAATGTGCACTCCACTCTCTCTATGCCTTGAGTGACTTCCTAATGCCTAATCCCCCTCTCCTATCGTGAGGTGGGGGCTGGGGGGGGTTTAGATTCTATTAAAGACACATTATGCATTATCTTCTTTATTTACTCGTCAAGCAGAAGCGTAAAAAAGAACATTAAAAAAAGTCATGTGTAACGTTTGCAGTCCGATGAGACCAATCTGCAATGGAAGCGCCTTAAGGAGCTAGTGTTGTGACCTACCCCCCCAGAACAGCCAGTCCCAGAAGGACTCAGCAATAAAAGTTCCTACAAAGTCATTCTTTCTCTTCTTCAGCGCTCGAAAACAACTGGAATTCCCCATTATAACATCCTCAGGAGGGCATCTCCTGTAAGAACTCCTCCCATCTCATCTGCCGTTAACTGAAAACAGGAAAATAAAAGTGTGGGAGTTTCAAAGGCTACAAAAAGTTTTATTGTCTTAACCTCCCACAAGTCGGTGTACATTAGTACTGTGGGGTTTTCTTAGAAAGTGAGTAACCAATGAAGAGAAGGGGGAACAATAATCTCTCAGAAGTGGGAGACTAGGCACTCAATGCCAAGAATATAACCTATTCCGCACATTAACTGAAATCTATCTTTCAATGACCCTACAAGTTACATCTCAACTGTGCAAAGACTCCACATACTGTGCAGAAGTGTTAAATCAAACAGGGATACATATTAAAAATTGGTTGTAAAAAAAAAGGCAGTACTTGAAAGAGTGACCCAACTTAGACAAGTGTTCTGCCAGAAGGAAGTCAGTGCGACAGTACTAGATCATTGACTGAGAAAACCACCCCGCTGTATTAGGATGAATCCCACCAAAAAGGTGGAGATTTTAAGAAGCATGACAGCCCAAGGCTTTTGCCTGTCCTCTCTTGAACGAAGGAGATATCCTTTGCCCTGTAATAACTCAAAGCCAAATAACCTTTGTCTGCCCGCTCACCACAGTTGGGTATAGCTTGGTCCTTTACTTATATGCTAGTCTCAGAGAAAGCATATTTTTTAAAAATCTTTATTTTAAGGAGTTACATCGAACAAAGCATCACAACATCAGCAGCATCATTCCATCCTTACACCTAAATGACCTTTAGAGCACAACAAACATAATTTTACTTTTCATGGAGGGGGAGGAGGGCAGGGAGGGCTAAAATCGTTATCCGACAACATATTACAGAGGTAGTTTCTAAAGGGGGCCCAGATATCTTTAGGGCGGCACATTGTAGACAGTCAAAACTAATCGTTCCTCGCACTTATTCACCATGGTGAGTTCTCTAAGAAAATCATACTTTCAGGGTGCATTGATTGACTTCCAGCATTTATTATGCAGCGTTCATCCTTTCAGGGTGCATTGATTGACTTCCAGCATTTATTATGCAGCGTTTGGCAACTATACAAGCAACATTAAATAGTCGTCTAGTAGTTTCCGCCGCTTTACCTATATCCCCAAACAGATATTTTAGTGGCAAAGGGGAGCGATAGAAGTGATCTGCCACCCCATCCCAGAATATTGCCATCAGGGGGCAGGACCAATACATATGATATGCATTTGTATTGTCGGCATCACATTTCGGACACTTACCAGTACAGTTGCCCACAAATTTAGCCAGCTTGATAGGGGAGTAGTGTAGCTGATTGAGTTTTTTAAATTGGATTAATCTTAACCCCGAATTTAGGGAAACAGAACTGGTGAGCTGGGAACATCTGAGCCATTTTTCATCACTGATAGTGTACCTCAAGTCTTGCTCCTAGGTTTCCTTCCTGGTGGTGTGGGAAGTAGAAGGTGCTTGTACCAGAGCATACAGAACAGATACACCTTTCCTACGCCCATCTGTCGCTATTATAGCCCCTGTACATTCGTGTGTGGGGGGGTTCTGCGGGGAAGGTTGACCATTTAGCTGCAAACACGGCCTTCATGCGATGAAAGTGGAATCGCCTGAGCGGCCTGCTTCCCATTGCGTCCACACAGTCCTTCAGTTCGATGTATCTGCCCTTCGGGAACATATTGCGCATTTTAAACTGTTAAGCTGGATCCCACAGTTTTTGTAGTGTTCTATCAAATGTGAGGGCGATATTAGGGAAATTCCATAATGGGATCTCCCATAATGGGATCTCCAGGTCAAACTCGCAAGGGTCTTTGTGTTCAGAGCCGAAAATAACCGAGCGGACATCAAAAGGGGAGGCCGCACATCTCTCTATAGGTATTTGTGCTGCATTGTCATCCGGGTCAAACCAATGTTTGGCGAACTGTGCTTGGGCTACTAAATAGTACAGCTCGAAGCCTGGGGCTGAAATGCCACCACTTGAGAATGGCTCCGTTACCGTTAGTTTGGTCCATTGAGATAGCTGGGGTCGATGCACTTAGTGGTCCCACGATGCGCCAGCCGCCGAGCCGTAGAACCCAGGCGGGAGGGAGGGAAGCGTCCCTCACGGCCGCTTGGCCTCGGCCGCACAGCTCTGAAGCGGATGGACGGCCACAGCGCCCCTTTCCGTGGCAGTCGATGGCTCAGATGTGTCAGCGGTAGCCGAGGCTCCCGCAGCAGGGCTTTGCTGGAAACTTGTTGTTATTGCAGGGATGTCTTTTCGGGCAACCGGCGGGCCCTCAAAATGGTTGCTGGGAATGTCGTGGGAAAGTCCAAGAGTCACATGGGCCAGCAGACTCTGCCCAGCTAATGGCCTTGGCGCGTTCCCTCGCCGGCGGGCTCGAGTGGCTGCAGCACGGAGCACTTTCTTCGGGTTTTGTTGCAGGAGATGCCCACATCTAATGGGATCCGAAATGCGTCGTGTGCGTCTCCCACGTGGCTCCCGAACAGGATTCATATTTTAAGAAGGGATTCAAGCCGGAGAGGAGCTCACACCTTAGTCAGCCATCTCGTGTGTGCGCAACAGCGCCCCTCCAGAGAAAACACCTTTAACCTATATATTACAGTAGACTCTCTGGATAGTGATATCATTACTGTTTAAAATGGAGAGTCATTAGGATGTTCTTTCATTTTTGACTATCCACATGAGTGGTGTTTGAAGTGTCAAAGCAAGGGATGTAGGAGACCTAGTTGGGGTAGGACAAAAGAAATAAGGGCAAACTAAATCAAACGTCCCAAGATAGTATGCTCATCAAATGGCCTAGCACAGGGAACCGCCTTGACTTCCCTAATGTGTGACACCCTAAAGCGGGGTCTTTAAGGAAATGGTAAACAACTATTTAATTAACCCAGATGCATATTGGCATATCCAGAAACTTTACCTATGCCAAAATGTGTCTAGCTAAACTCTACTCCCGATTTCAAAATGGTAAGAGCCCTCTAAGTCTATTGATACAGAACCCCTTGGTTGAGGAAAACCACTAATGAAACTTTGAGGAAAATGCCCATTTGGGAAGTAAACCATCTAAATCTGAAATATCTGTAACCTATCCATGCTAACCTGAACACAAGAAAGTCTAAGTAATATTTTTTTTTTATTTTTTTTTATTGCTTTAGTGTTTTTATTGCAGATCACATGTATCCCAATCATTTGCACAACTCCCCTGTTGACCATATCTGCTAAATTACATTTGCAATGGTTCCTTATTTCTTTAACACAAAGAATGGGCAAGAACCCCATAGTGTTAGTTATGTTCAACCTCACATACATTCATTCCAGAGGGATAGTGGTGGTTCTCATCCCCCTTCAGCGCACAAGGCCTACAAAAGAGGACGACAGTAAATTTGCCTCTACTCTCGTATCCCTAGTGGATGGTGATGTGCCACCTGTCTAAAAGTGGATAGGTAGAGAAAATCACAACTGGAGTGTCTTAGCCGGATGCGGGGTGCTCACTGGTCATCGACTATACACCATTACTTTGCCTCTGTTTAGCCTTATTATCACAATTACAAAATAAAAACTTACATATGAGACCCAGAAGTCTATCTTCGGCAACTTGACTTTATTGGCCGATAGTCTGGGAATAAAAGCCACCTCTACATATTTCACAGAAATGGACACTGGCGGTTCGGTCTCATGCTACATCAGCTGGTTCCTATTGGCTGAATATGGTCTCAAGATACATCAGCCGGCTCGTTTTAGATATTGTTATCGTTGGAGTCAATCACCTCCACCAAGAGAACAATTAATACACTTCAGCTTACCCCTTTATTGGACGACAGTTGCTTGTCCTAGGTCTGTCGGCATCTGGACGTACTGGCATTAGTACGCCACGGGTTCACAACTCGCCGGGATTCCTATAAGCGAGTTCACGTTTACTACTTCCTTGACAAGGGGGAACCGCCCACTTGAGCGCTGTGCTTCACATGACTTAGTGGTGCGAGATGGCATATTACACTCGGGCATCCAATGGGCTGCTCGCGGTCGACTTGCAGTTTTGTTTAAGAGAAAAGAGTCCTAGTGCTTGTCACTAATTGAAGTTTAAATAATTTTAATTACTAATGTATCCAAATTCTTTACATTTTTAAAGAAATGTGTGTGTGTGTGTGTATATATAAGTGTGCTCATGGAGCCGCCTTAATGAATCTGCCACCTGGTCCGCGCCTCCTGCCCTGTCCCCTCCTGCCCTTGCCCCTCCTGCCCTTGCCCCTGATCCCACGCTTTTGTTTTGCCGTACTATCATCCCACTTCTTAATAAATCAGCCATCCGCTGACCGGAGCTTTGCAATTTTGGCCGCTGGTGCCCATTCAGCAGAGGTGGACGGCAACGGGGCGGGAGATGCAGATGGTTCCGCATCTGGAGAAGCCGAGGAAGCAAGCGGTTCCCATTCGGCGGAGGCGGACGGCAATGATAACCCCACCACTGGGCATAGCCCACTAGCTCCCACGTCCTGTTTTTCCCAGGGCTAGGTGTAGTTGTGTGATCACATTTTCTACCCCACATACCCATCCTGTATCATTTGTGCTTAAAGTATGCACACAAATGCAATCGGGGTGTTGGAGTTCCAGTAATGGAGTCAGGATTTCTCAAATTTACTGTGGACAGGGAAGGGAGGAGAGACATGTCTGTGTGTCCATGATGTAATCGTGATCTAATGCATTTTGTGTGTTTTAGTGCCAGAGATGGCATAGACGGCCATCTTATCTGTGGGTGGAGAAAAAGCTGGGAGCCTTGGATACAGCTTGTGCTAGTGTGACGTCAAATGGTTGATTAGAGGAGAGTGAGTATATATGCTAAATTCATTAGCCAGTCCTAGTGTAATCAAAAAAGGGTGGACAGTGTTTACCATGGTATGGCCTGTCTGGTCTGTTTTTAGCCTGAAGATCCACCTTTGCTCACTTTTTAAAAGTAGAGCCCCCTATATCGCCTCCACTTCGGGTCCAGGTGACCTTTTCAATGTTTGTCCATTTCAGGTCTTTTGCCTCATGGATTTTGGTGTAAATGTTCCATCAGAGGTGCAGTCTTCGACTTCAGATGCATGACGTGTGGTGTTGTATTCTTTTTCCTTTCACCGGTGTGCTTGTCATTCCTATGTCTCTAAGCCCACATGGGCAAGAGATGAGATATAGCACGTCATCTGTGTTGCAATTGGTTAAGTTCTGTTGCCTCCATGCGTCCTCGACATGAGGCCACACATAAAATTGTCTGCAAGGTGAATGGCCCTGTGTTTTTTTGATTCCCCACAAAATTGGTGGTTGGTATGATTGCACCAAGGTGTCTCAGAAATTTTCCATTATGTTGATGGCAAATCGTAGTTTCTCAAGAGTGGATGCTCTCGCATTCAATACTGACCACTGTTTGAGGATCTTCGTTTAATTAGTCTTTTTGTTGGAATAACTCATGACTGCTGTAATTTGCTGATCTTTCATATCTCTACTGTTTTGATGGAGGCTAATTTCCCGTGGGATGTTGGCATGTTTCAACAGGTTTTTTAGGATATCCTCTTTCTTTGAGAAACAAAGCAAGGCCTTCTGCCTGGAGGTACTAGTGTGAGCGTTTAGAAACCTTCCTCCAGAACCTCAAACTTTCCAAAGGACAGATTTGTTTTGGGAGGAAAGCTGGTATTGTAGAATCGAGTTACGATCTGTGCTTTTTTGGAACACAGATGTAGAGCGTTTTTTCTGTCTTGAAACCGAATTTCCACAACTAGAAAGTGGATTTTTCTTAGCGCACAGAATTAGTAAATCTCGGGTATGTGAGCCAGGTGACAAATTCATCAAACTCAGTTTGGTTACCAGTAACTATGATGATATGTCGTCAATGTATCTGGTCTGGAGCGAGTTCAGCTGTTTAAGAGGGTTTGGCCATTAATGTGGGTGTTCTCAAATTCAGCCACATACAGATTAAAGGCGTTAGCGCACCCAGAATTTTGTTGACGAGTAGTGTGGTACGCCTGTATACAGGGATTCTTCATCTAGTGTAGTCATTATTTGCGTTGCTGGATCAAAAGGCCTGCTTAAGATGCCGATGGTGTCTTTTAGGTATGATTGCATTTTCGGCACCTTGAGTTTTAAGAGAAAGTCGACGAATTGGGGGGGAAAAAGGCTTAAGAATGGAATTTATGCCAGTTACACATGGTCGACCCAGCACTAGGGATATGCCTTTGTGCACTTTTGGTTGATGGTAGAAGACTGGGACCTTGGGGAATGTAGGACACAGGAATGCAGCGTCTTTCGGACTGATATGCATTTGGCATTTATATAGCGCCTTATATATCATTGGTATGACTTCAAAGCTCTAGTAGGTTGAACGCCCTCGGGAACCGTAGTTCAAGTCAGAGAGAAAGTGTCGTATTGTGCGTGGGTGCACCGGATGTGTGTGCAGCTGGTGTTGGAGGATAGCTGCTTTCTAGCGATGGGTGTGGTGCTGAGGAAATCAGTTGGATGTGTTCATTCTGGTGGGTGGACACCCAGACTGGGTTCTGGCTGCGTTAGGCCTGAGGAACGCCTATACGAACAGCTAGCTGGAATGTGCTCAGCTAGCTGCGTTTTGTGAGGGTGATGAAGTGATCATGGGGTTGTGTTCGTATGTGAACAGCTAGGCCGAATTATCAGGGGTATAGCTGTGTTCTTGTTGAATGATGGTGTATAGTGGAGAGTAAGCGTGGTGTGATATGGTGGTTATCAGTAAAAGCGCCTGAGACCAAGCACATGAGCAGGATGGTGGGGGACATACATAGCGGCATACAGATATATAGCGACACGGTGGATACAGGTGTATATATGCGATACAGATATATATATATGCGATACAGATATATATATGGGGATACAGGGAGATCCGTCACTCCAATCATTCCATCTAATCCATCCTATCATGTGGGTGAGCACCAGGTAGGACAGCTTCATTGTGTGGTTCGTTGTTGGGTTGCTGGTGGTTTTGGACACATCTTTGGGTGGTCATCAGTCTTGTGGGAAGAGCCACGTTTTAGTAGTTTGCGGAATGACAAGTAATCTTTGGTGTGTCGGATGTGGGGTGGAAGCGAGTTCTATAGAGTGGGGGCCAAGGCTGAGAACGAGGATCCTCCTATCCTGACTAAGTTGGTGGTTGGTATCACTAAAAGGAGGGCGGAGCTTGATCTTGGAGTGCACAGTGGGTGGTAGGGTTTTAGCTTATCGTGCAGGCATAGAGTGCCGGTCTTGTGCACTGCTCGGTGCTTGATGCACAGGGTTTTGAAAGTGGTCCTTCGTCCAACTGGGAGCCAGTGGAGTGTTCTTAGAGCTGGAGAGGTGTGGTCTCTTGGGCTCAGTGCTAGTAGCATTTTGGCGGCAGCGTTTTGTGCTCTTTGTAATTTAATGAGGTGGTATGCCCGGACTCCCGAGATAAAGGGAGTTAGCGTAGTCCAGTCTCGACATTACAATAGACTTAACAGCGGCAAGTCTTTTAGGAAAGGAGAGGTAGGGAAAAATGTGTCTAAGAATTTTGAGGTGGTAATGACAAGACTTAGATACGTTGTTGATTTGGCGAGAGAGGGTTAGGTCAGAGTCCAGCGTGCATCCAAGGTTTTTACTGTGGCAGATTTGGTGGGTAGGTTGGCCCATGGATGTGGGCCAAAGTAAAGGGTGGGGGGGGAGAAGCTTGGTGTTGCCGCACACCATGATTTCAGTTTTAGTGAGTTTTAGGAGGAGGTGGTTTGTAGTTGATCCAACGATCAATGTCAAGGAGGCGGGCTGAGAGCTGGAGTCTGAGTTGAGGAGTTTTAGGATTATTTGAATATCATCGGCGTAGTTCTAGCACAGGATATTGTGCAGGTGGATTATTCCAGGAAGGGTGGACGTATAGAGGTTGAACAGGAGGGCTGATAGGCATGTTCCTGGTGGTACTCCAGTATTGACTGGTTGAGCGGCCGAGGCAAAGGTGGAGAGGAGGGTTATTTGTTTCGTGTTGTTGAGGAAGGAGGCTATCCATTTGACAGCGTTTCCACGGATTCCTAGGGAGCGGAGGCGGTCAAGTAGGATTGAGTGGTTAATTGTGTCGAAGGCGGCAGAGAGGTCTAGGAGGATTAGTGCAGCGCATCCTTTAGAGTCCGTGGTGATCGTAAGATCGTCCCAGATTGAGGCCAGAGTGGTTTTGGTTCCGTGTCGTGGTCTGAAGTTTGATTGTGTGGGGTGAAGGAAGTTGTTGGATTCGACAAAGGCGTTTAGTTGGGAGTATCCGGTTCGATCAATGAGTTTTGCAAGGAACCAGGTGCTCGAGATGGGGCGGTAGTTTTTATGGTCGAGGGATGTTTTTTAAAAATTTTTTTAGAAGAGGCTTCACATGTGCAATTTTGTAGGCGTCTGGGAAAATTCCCGCGCTGAGGGAGACGTTTAGGATGCTTCTTGCGTACTCTACTGCGCAGGTGGATGAGAATATTTCTTTGTGGACTGAGGCGGGGCAGGGTTCAAGGGGGGGACCCAGATGGTTTTCGAGTAGAGAGGTCAAGAAATCTGTCTCCAGAGATTGGTGTGTAGGAGTCAAAAGTAGGTGGAGTTGTTGTTGCCGTGGTGGGCTTTACCATAGTTACTAGCTGTAGATTAAACACAGTGAAAGTTTAGGGCACACACTATGCATTTGGGCACACAATCTAGATGCAAGATTCAGTACAGTGAGATTATTGGGGAACACACACTATGTATTTGGGCACACAATCTAGATGCAAGATTCAGTACAGTGAGACTATTAGGGAACACTATGTATTTGGGCACACAATCTAGATGCAAGATTCAGCACAGTGAGACTTATGGCACACTTAATATCGCTTGACCTTAATATGTAGCTGCACAGTTCAATACAGTAACACTTGATGCTCAATGTTTGGGCACACTTTCTAGAAGCAGAATACAACACAGTAAGACTTTTTTAATTTAGAGTGACGGGGCTTTCTGGAGTGAAGTGATGGCTTCAGTCCCCACCTGTGGCATGCTTACTTATTGGTTGGTGCTGGTTGACGGCAGGCTTCTTGCTTCGCCTGCGGACACCTGCAGACACTTTCCACCTCTGTAGGAGCGGGCAGAGGGCTGCCCTGGGAGGGTCAGGTATGAAGAGATGAGACAGCCAATCAGGCTAGGCGGGGGGCCGGAACAAACCAGGAAGAGGGAAGGCAGGAGGGAGCGAGCCAGCCAGAGGGGAGAGCTACGGGGCTGTGGCCTCGCTGAGGATGCACGCCAATTGTTGAAACAAAAGGCCCAGAAAGTGTCTAGGCAGTCAAACACTCGCCAGGTGGATTCAGGAGCACTTCACTCACTGCTTCCTCCACTACTCGAGCTATCATCTGTATCAGGTTAGCAGTGGGGTCGTCGGGCAGGGGCATATAATTCAGGTTTGTTGTCCAGGAGGGTGGTCACCATCCGATTGTATTCATAGTCGTTCCCCCTTTATCTGCTGGCTTGATGGTGATTGTTGGGTTTACACTGAGTTCTATCAATGCTAAATGCTCCCTTTTGGATATGTTGTGGAATTTGTGTGCTCATTCAAGTTTGATCTCTCTCTCTCTCAGCTTGTTGAACAGAGCTTTTTCAAATGTAATCGACTGCCGTGAAATTAGCTAGATAAAATATAGATTTAAAAAAATGAAGTCCGGTTATATCCCCACATTCCTCGATAGTGTCTTGTTCACACAGTTTATCTTTAGTTTTCACAGAAGCTGGGCTGTCCAACCCTTGTTTCAAATGGATCATACACTGTGGTAAGCACGAAGCGGAGTCCCTGCTGTTTAGCTTTGGAAAAGACGTGCGTAGATAGATTTATGACTAATAGTTCTGGGGGGAAATGTCCCCCTCCTGCAGCTCAGTTGGGATCCTGCCCTCCCCCTTGTCCCCGTCCATTCCTTCATTGGTAAAAAAGTTTGGTTTCAGCGTTCTTTATTTGTTGGTCGATATTGTCTTGGAAATGGACGGCTCAAAGTCTCAGTGGAACATGGGCTCCTGTCGGAGGGGTGCTTCAGAGCTTGCGCTCGAGAAGCTCCACGCTGCTGGGGATACTCCTTCTGAACTTCTTTCTTGGTTGATGCCACGTGCGTCCTTTTCCTGGTGTGACCTCCGGGGTATGCGTGTCTTCATAATAACTTAGTGTTAGGATAAGTCAGTTAATCGGGGACGGGGGGGCTGTGATGCCTTTTTTGTTTTTTGTATTTTCTCGTTAAGATTGAACTCCTTAAATTCTTTCATCAAGAGTTTTATTTATTTGTAGGGCGCACCGAACCCAAAGTTAACTGGGCGCAACATGGTACAGGAATACTTGAGACTTAAGTTACACAGTGAAATAGTTGCAATACAAAGACAGGCAATATACAGGGAGTGGAGTAGGATACATTAAGTTGCATATACACAGATATGTACATCAACGTTGGGTCCAGTATGGATCATATGTCATTAGAACGCAGCCAGCTCGGAGTATTAGGCCTGAAGCTAAGTGGGGTTGGCCAGCTCTTGAGTACTGGAGGTAGTGCGTTCCAAGACTGGGCAGCTTTCACCGGGAAGCTGCTTCCACCAGATTATTTTAGCTTATATCTAGGTATCTCCAGACAAAAGGAGTTGGCCTAGCAGGGCGGGTAGATGTCCTCCTACCATTCTCTGTCAGGTATGGGGGTGCTGTGGTGTTCAGGCATTTGTACGTCAAGGAGACTACTTTGAAAAGGATTCTATCTTTAATCTTTAACCAGTGGTGTTCCGTTCTAATTTTGGAGACATTTTCTCTGTTAGGGGTGTTCAGGGCCTTTCTCAGGGCATTATTTTGTAGGATTTGGATTTTATCCAGTATATATTTGTTGGCCCCTAAGTTTAGGGCATTGCAGTAATCCAGTTTTGACATTATTAGGGCGTTGGCAAGGATAATGCAACTTGCTTTGGATAAGAACGGTCCGCAGGCTCTGATGAGTTTGCAGGTGTAGGCATTAGAAGACGCCATGGAGTTTACCTGTTTCCTTATGGTCTGGGTGGATTCGAGTTAAAAGCCTAAGGTTTTAGCTTTCTTAGCTACCTTGATAATGTTTCCGTCTATGTTGAAGGCGGAATAATTGGAATGAAGTTTTTTTTTTTTTTTAGATTTCTGTTTTGTCGTCATTCAGGCAGAGGCCATGTGATGCCATCCATGCCTGAATGAGGAGGTATATTTTATTTACCAATGCCGTATCTTTGTCATAATTGCCCAAAAGGGGGGATAAGGAGCTGGGTGTCATCTGCGTAATTCGTGTAGGTAACACCCAGTCTGTCCAATTGGTCGAATAGGGGCTTGGTAAATATAATTATACATGTTTGGCGATACACAATAACCTTGTGCAACGCCACATGTAGTCTGGATAGGGTCGGCCGAAGGGGAGAAGACTCGCATCGTTCTATTGTCAAGGAAGGACTGAACCCATGCTATTGCGTCCCTCGAGGTGGGCTGCCCTGGCTAGGTTTTTGCACAGGACTTCATGGTCCACCAAGTCAAAGGCCGCTGACGGGTCCAGGAGGTGTAGCATGGCAGTTTTCCCTTGGTCCCTGAGCTCATCAATTAGCGCTTTTAGGTCCATTAGTGCCGTTTCAGTGCCATGTTGTGGCCTGAAGCCGGATTGGTGTGAGCCTAGAAGGTGGTTGGTTTCCAGGTAGTTATGGATTTGCAAGTACGCAACCCTGTCGATAATTTTGTGGATGAAAGGCACCGTAGTGATGGGTCTGTAACTTGTTGGGATGGAAGGGTCAAGAGTGTTTTTTATTTTTTTATTTTTTTAAACAAACGTAGTACCCAGGACTCTTTTAGGTTGCTAGGGACAGTGTTGGTCGTAAATGAGGCATTGATAAGTTTCGTGATGAAAGGCGCTAGGTCTCTTGCCACATCTTTGATTATTTGAGCAGGCCACTTGGCACCCTGGCAGTTAGAAAAAATTATTCTATCCTTGAAACCCTCTGTTTCCAGGATAGAAACTTTAGTAAATCTAAATGGTTCAGGCAGGCAGTGGGTTCTGTAGGGCTGGTGAATTGGGTTCGGTGGGGTGCAGAGATGCTTTTTTATTGTCAATCTTAGTTTGGAGTGTGGTTATTTTGTTTGTTAGGGCATTCTGAATGCTAGTGCTCCATAGTTTATCCTTCGGAGCAGTGTCTAGTGGAGGACTGGGGGATTCCAGTTCCCGGAGGATCAAGGAGAGTTCCTTAGTGTTGGAACTGACATTAGAGATTCTTACTAGAGATTCATACATTATAGAAGTCTTTATTTTTTTTTATTTTCTTTTAAGTGCAAATTATTTCCTTTTTGTAACTATTAGCAAAGTGAGTCAGTAGTAACTTGTTCTCATCCGATGGGGTGTGGCGCCATAGGGGTTCTAGTTTTCTTTTCTGTAGTCTGAGGTCTTTGAGGTGAGGTGTAAACGAAGTATTGAGGTGTGTATGTTTAGTTTTGCGCAGTTTATGTGGTGCAATGGAATATGAGGCTTTAGACATGGTGTTGTACACTTCAACAAGGTGGTTAGGGTCAGAGTTACTAGGGAGAGGGTTAAGAGATGGGAGGATATGGGGGGAGTACCTTGTCTAATGTGTTTTTTTTTTATTGTTGGGGGTGTGGGGGGGGGGAGACTGGCGGAAACTAGTAGAAGAAAGTGGACAAGAAGAGAGTCCAAGCCTTCATTTCTTTTTGTAGTTACCAGTCCTGGTTTTGCTCAATCTCGCTTCACTGAGACAGTTTTGGCCATGTTGATGATCAGGATGAGCCAGTCTCATGTGCACTTATTTGCTATGGAGCACCAGTCCTTCGGGAACTGACCCAAAAATATTTGTGGCTCTTTCCTTAACCCACCATTGGCCGTCTTGGCTCTGAGCTATTTTGGTCATCAGCAGGCCGTTAAGCTCTGCAGGCCGTGAAGCGCTGTCCTGATAGTCTTTCTCTTTCTCAGTCCCTTTAGTTCATTCCACTTATCTTTCATGGAGTTGATCTCCATTATGGGGATATTCCCAATGAGTGATGGTGCTGCTAGTATGGTCTCCACCAGTTCTTCTGCAAATGCTAGATCATTTGGACTCAGCCATGTCTGCACAGTGGTGTGTTGTGCAATTTCCAGATAGATTGGGAATGATACAGGGAGAACCGCTATATGGGGGAGGGGAGACTGGCGGAAACTGTGAAGAAAGTGGACAAGAAATGAAATTGAAGCTAGTGACGTCAAGAGTTGTTTGACATGTGAATTGCTGATGTGTTGTGAATTTTCTTTTAAAATGTATATATTGTGCGATATA
The DNA here is from genome assembly GCF_040938575.1 of Ambystoma mexicanum. Taxonomy (NCBI): domain Eukaryota; kingdom Metazoa; phylum Chordata; class Amphibia; order Caudata; family Ambystomatidae; genus Ambystoma; species Ambystoma mexicanum. Next base: position 5,174,339 of record NW_027182323.1, read on the forward strand.
TAGTTAACAATAAGACTTTTCACACACAAACATGAAGACCACAATTCATAATATACTACAACACAACAATAAACATAGTAACATGCATACATGCAAATTCATAAAAACATAATTATAAACCTAAAATCCTGTTAATCTAATTCTTTACAGCAGTAGTTAGTGATTATTTCATTGGTGTTTTTTAAATTCGAATCCCCAAAAAATAAAATAACCAGGAGGGCAACGCCACCCCCCCTCATATCGAATTGCTGTTAAAGCCGGGCACATAATACATAAAGGTTTTAGGATCTCTATATGCATATTACAATAGTGACAGTCTTTGCTCTTCAGTATGCTGGCTCTGGCCCCTAGGATTTCATTTGTCGGGTAACTAAATCCCACGATGGATGCTTTACAAAGTAAGGTGCTGAGATATTAAAACCTTTAAACAACCAATTGAAATGATCTAAAACAATTATACCTCAAAATCTCCCTATTTAAAATCCAGTCGCTTTAAAACAGTTTTTTTTGTCTAGTTTTCCTAGGATTAGTCAACAATTTTCTCGTGAGGGGTCAATCCTCACATAGACATTTTTCACTCCAGGCCACAAAAGCTGTACACTTGTTTTCTTTCTCAGGTCGTTCAGTATAATGTATAGATATGCATGGGGAGGGAGCACCCACTCATAACTGCAACATATTGCAATTTACCTGTGCCTGAAGCGTAACCAAACCCAACTTGTGTCTTAAACCTGCCAGGGGGACTGAATTGGCTAACTGAAGGACTTTGCTCAACAACAGAGCGTCTAGCCTATTGAGTCTACCTCCTCACCACAGGTTTCGGCACCAAAAATCAAGCGTGCAAGTACTTTCTGTTTATATAGTTTTAGTACTGGTAAAACTTTCTGTTTATATAGTTTTAGTACTGGTAAAACCGGAAATAGTCCGAACGTAAAATCAAATTATCGTAACTGCACAGACGCTGCCAAAAACCCTGATCTAGACACTTAAACAGGGCCGCCTTGCCCCTTCTTGCATAAATGTGACATCCCAAATATTTCAAACGCCCAACCACTTTCAGATTTCGGCCCTCAATTTTCCAATTAAAATTATTCCTTTTCGGTTTCTCTGCATTAAGAATTAAAATCTTTGACTTGCTAATATTGAGATGTAAATCCAAATTCAGCAAATAAGAGTTTTGTCTGACCAGAGACCTCTGCTGACCAATTGGAGTCCAATCACAAATAGTCATGATGCACCGTCATATGCCCGATCGACAGTGGGCTTTGTCATATGCCCGATCGACAGTGGGCTTTGTCATATGCCCGATTGCCAATGGGATTTGTCATCACTTTCTTTATCACAAATGTAAAAATTAAATAAAGGTGCAAGGGCACCACCATGGTGCAAGCCGCAATTTGTGCCAACCCATTTTGTGCATCCACTCTATTTAATTGTACCTTTATTTTAGTTTCTTGATGGAAAGCTATCGGAATACTCACTAAAGCCAGGGAACGGGGGGCACAAAGCCTTTCTTTTCCACAATTTTGCTCAGTTGGCACAATCTAAGGCTTCAGATATGTCCAGGAAGGCTAAGTAGACTATACCCTGTGCCCTTGCCCGTCTATCCAGTGGCCTAATCATTAAAGAATTTAAATCCGCCCCCACACTTTTCTTAAATCCTAATTGGTACATATCAGGACTTCCAGATTTTACAGCCCGGTATTGTAATTGCTGGGCTGGATGGGAATCAATTTATAAAGTCTCCCTGGAGATATGGAAATATGTCATCCAAGGACTGGATGAGCGTGAGTCATTGTGCTTCAAAATGAGAACAGATGCATCCACGACAGTGAATGTCTTATCGCCCTCCCAACATCATGCCAGGCTTTATTCTTTTTTCAAATTATTTTTATTGGTATTTGCATCAAAATACAAGGTAAGCATTCGTACAACGGGACGGAGATACAGTCCTAAGAACTACCCATCCTCTCCCTGCCCTCCCTCCCTCCCACCGGTTTGGGACGATTGGCTCTGTTCTGAATTCAGGTCCTCGGAATTTTAGTTTAGGTAAATGGGTCTATTATACAAAGTTTATGGGGGCACCATTTTAGCATATAATCGCTCTGTAAATGTTCTAGTGCCGTTCCCCTGTTTGTGTAGAACTTTTGGGATTCTCCCTGGATGTTGTACGCAATTCTTTCCATGGCAATATGAGACCAGATTCTTCGGACCCAGTCCAGATTTAGACGGAAGGGATTGTTTCCATTTTTTCGCTATTTCTAGCCAGGCCGCTGTTAGCATTCCCATGAAGTTCTTTTTTTGAGAGATCATCAGGGTCCTGTCTTTTGGGTTCCACAGTCCACACATCCACACCTCTTCCTGCAGATTATCGGTGCCATTGAACATGGCTTGCATGTGCGCTTTTACGTCTGCCCAGAATTGTGTTCGTTTCGGACAGTCCCACCAGATGTGTCTCCAGTTCCCTGCCGCGTTGCATCCCGTCCAGCATTTGTCGGGGGTGGTATGATACATTTTATGTAGTCTTTCTGGAGTATAGTGCCATTGAATCATGACTTTTATCCTTGCTTCCTTTACTTGGATGGCTTTAGACCATTTTGGGATAATGCGCCATAGATAGTCCCATTGCTGCTTTGTTATCTCTTTCTCCAGCGTTGTGTTCCATCGTTTCATGTATTGCCACTTGACAACTTCTGTTGGTGTGATGAGGAATCTGTAAGTGGTCGATACGAATTTTTTGGATCCGGTGTGCGTAAGTATGTAATTTTCAAATGGGGTTGGGTCTCTGCTCACAGCTTGTTTTATTCGTGGTGTGGAAAGCCAATGGCAGAGTTGGTCGTATTTGAATTTGTCTTTTTGCGATAGGTTCAGTAGTACTCTGCATCCAGTGAATGATCTGATTCTTTGTCCGACGAACAGATCTCCGACTTTCGTACAATCCGCATCCTCCCACTTCTGATAAGCTCCTTTCTCTAAGCCAGGTTGGAATTCCAGGTTGTCTAGTATGGGCATAAAGAGGGCAGGATCGATTGTTAGAATTCCTTTTTTGGTTGATTTATTCCATATGTCTAGTGGGGTGCTCATCACTTCGCTAATGCAGACGTTTTGGTGTCTATACTCTGGTTTGATCCATAGACGTTTACGGAGTCGATTCCTGCCTACTGCTGTCCTGTGCCTCCCATATCTTTTGGGAGTTATCAGGAATCCATACTTTGAGAACCCATAACTGGGCCGCTTCATAGTATCTTTTAAAGTGTGGGAGCCCCACCACTCTCTAGGTGCTGTTAACGTCTGATTCGATAGTCTTGGTGTTTTTTTCTGCCATATGTATTCTGATGTTGCCTTCATAACTGCTTTGAAAAAGGAGGGGGGAATTCTGATTGGGAGTGCCTGGAAGGTATACAAAAGTCTTGGTAAGACCACCATCATGAGGTCGTAAGTGGATTCCATTTTGCCAGATCCCCTTTGGTTCTTTCTAGTAGGTTCGGAAGATTCTCTGCGTAGAGGTTAGTGATTTTGTTTGTGAGGTGTCTGCGTAGAGGTTAGTGATTTTGTTTGTGAGGATTATGCCCAGATATTTGATCCCTTTCTTTGCTATCTTTAACTGTAGATCCACCGCTTGGTTGCAAATGTCTTCGTGGTTGCCTGCCAGGATTAGGATTTCGGATTTATGTCTATTGATTTTTAAACCAGAAATGGAGCCGTAGGTCTCTCTTGCTCTCATTAACGTCAGGAGGGAATCTTCTGGGTTCGATAGTGCCACCAACATGTCATCAGCGTATGCCATCACTTTGTGTGATGTCCCTCCCATTTCGAGTCCTTGAATTTCAGGGGTTTCTCTGATTTTCTGTCGGAGCGGTTCCAGGAATATTGCGTACAGAAGAGGGGAAAGTGGGCATCCCTGTTTGGTGCCTCTTCGTATTTTGAACGAGTCTGAGAGTTCCCCATTCACTGCGACCCGGGCTGACGGGAGTATTGTAGTTTGCGCGAATCATCTTTATATATTCTTCCCCCATTCCCATTTTCTCTAGAATGTGAAATAGCAGCGTCCATTCCACCCGGTCAAATGCTTTTTCAGCGTCGAGCGCTAGGAGTATTGCCGCTGATCTTGTGTGTCCCGTCTTTTCAGTCAGGTGAGTAATTCTTCTGATATTATTGTGGGTCATTCTATTAGGGATGAATCCCGACTGGTCTTGATGGATCAGCCTGGAGAGGACCTCCGACAATCTTTTGGCCAAGATTTTAGTGTAGAGTTTCATGTCTAAATGTATTAATGCGATGGGGCGATACGAGGTTGGCGATTCCGGATCCTTTCCTTGTTTATGAAAGACTAGGATCTTGGCTTCATTCATAGAGGGGGTGATGTCCGCACGGTCTTTGAAGGTATTGCACAGTCCTGTTAAGTGTGGGGTCTGTTCCTTTATGTATGTTTTATAGAATTGTGCTGTAAATCTGTCCGGCCCTGGTGCTTTATTTTTTGGAAGGTCCCGAATCGCCATCTCCACCTCCTCTTCGGTAATGGGTTTATCTAGTCTTATTTTCTCCTCTTGGGTCACCGATTGTAGAGTCACGTTTTCGAGGTAAGTAATCTGGTCTTCTTCTCCTTGTTCTCCGTGGCATAAGGCTTTTGGTAGTATTGTTGGAAAATCTTCCCAATCTCGGTTGTCAGCGTGCGTTTTTGGCCATGATCGTCTATAAGGGCTTTTATCGATTGGGTTTGACGTTTGCTCCGTAGCTGTCTGGCGAGTAGTTTGTCTGCCTTATTCGACCTCACGTAGTACCATTGCTTCAGGTATAGGAGTTGCCTTTCTGCCCGCTTAATTCGTAGGGCCTCCAGTTGGCCCTGGATATGCCTGTACGCTCTTAACTTTCGATGAGTTGTGTGCCATTTCTGCTCTTTGTTCCGTGCTCTTTTCTGCTCTTTGTTCCGTGCTCTTTTCTTCTAGTTCTGCCTCCCATTTGTTATTCAGTTTGGTTCTTTGTGTTGTGATCGAGATGATCTGGCCTCGTATTACCGCCTTGAAGGCCTCCCACAGGGTTGACTTGGATACGTCCTGTGTGGTGTTCTCTTTGAAATATTCTTCTGTTCGTTCTCTGATGGTCTCTCTCACGACCGGGTCGTGTAGGATTTCCCCTGGTAATGTCCATGTCCAAAGGCGTGTGTTTGCGAATGGTGGGAAGGCATATCCACAGGGGGGCATGGTCCGAGAGAGAGATGTTGCTCACCTCCGTTTCACCAATCTTCCCCAATAGGCTTGTGGCCGTCCATATGTAGTCTATTCTGGCCATCGTTCCGTGTACATGTGAAAAGTGCGTGTATCCTGGTGTCAGGCCTGTAAGTTTTCTCCATGTGTCTTCCAAAGCTAACTTTGTCACAAGTTTTGGGTTTGAGCGATCTATTGATGGGTCCCATGCGATGTTGAAGTCTCCTGTAAGGATGATTTCTGCCTTCGCGAATGATTCCAGTTTGTCTATGCAGTCTCTTATGAACCCATCTTGGCCCACATTGGGTGCATATATCGTTGCTATTGTTAGTGGGAAACCTTCAGTTCGTATATTAGCAAACGGGTATCTTTCTTGTTTATCTACTAGCGTTTCCTGAATTTGAATGTTCAGTGATTTGGCGACAGTACTCCTCTTTTCTTCTCTGCGTCATTTTCTTGAATGATCTGTGTGTATCCTTTGATTCGGATTTTCCCCTTGTCTTGTTTCTTGATATGCGTTTCCTGAAGTGTCAGGATGTCGAATTTCTTTGTGTAGGTAGTGTTCTACCTTTTTCCTTTTAACTAGGGAGTTCAACCCCCGTATATTGTATGTAAGAATTTTTAGTCCCATTTCCCCATTGGTTGTCTAGGCTTATTCGTCTCGCCGAGGTCTGTTGGTTTTCGTCTCCTGTCTTCCGGTGTGAATCCCCTCCCCCCCCTTCCCAACTTTCCCCTTAACAGATCCCTTAACTCCCCCCTCCCCCCGAAACAACCTTGAGGAGGGCTCTGGGCCCTATGATCCATCGGGCGTTTCGCCTCGCGCACCATGCCCTCTTTACTCAGGTAACTTGAACGTGGGGAGTCCTAAACCCCACTTAGGATTTCGTGATAAATCAAGTCTTCCCGGTTCTGGCCGATCAAATCGATTGCCGGCGGTCCCGGGTAATCTGATTCCTTCCTGTGGTTACAATGGTGGATTTAACTGGTTTCTCCATGTTGCGATGGGGTTGGTGGGATCTTGTGATCCCGGTTCTCAGTATTTCGTTCCCCTTTGGGTGGGAGGGTTTGCCAGCCTCTCGGGGCTCTTCACCCTTTCTTGGAGTCTCTGGGGCGTATCCTATTTTCCGGATCCTCTTGTATATTCATTATTCGTAGGCCTTCCTCGCATGTGGTTATTCGTTGTTGGGCCACGTGAACAGGAGGCCGAATGGGAAGGTCCATTTGTATTGTATCTGCCTCGTGGTAAGTTCTTTTGTGACTGGGGCCATTTCTCTACGTTTTTGGAGGGTTGATTGGGCCAGGTCCTGGTATAGTTGTATGTTCCATTCATTCTTATTTGATCCAGCGTACTGGCCTTTCGTAGGATTTGCTCCTTTTGTGTGTATGAGGTCATTGCCACTAACACATCTCTGGGGCGATTTCCGGGGTCTCCTTCTTGTCTCGGGCCCACTCTGTGGGCTCTGTCAATTAGGATCGCTGATTCTTCTTCCTCGTCTTTGTCTTTGAACACTTGTACGGCAGATTTTAGGTTTTTCTCTTCTATGGACTCTACCATGTTCTTAATTCTACCATGTTCTTAATTCTAATATTTGATCTCCGTGACCTGTTTTCCAAATCTTCGCATTGTATTTCCAAATTGTGAGAGTCTGGCCAGGTGCTCTTGCGTCTCAGCATACTGTTGGGTTTCTTTGTCCAGGTTCTGAAGTGTTCTTTCTAATATATCGGTCCTCTTAGTTTGCTCATGTCTACTCTCAGTTCTTGCACTGTTTGTTTCAGTTCGTCCCTCATTGTTTTGAATTGTTTGTGAGTTGAGGCCATAAATTGCTACTGGAATTCTTTAAACCAGTCTCATGTTTTTTTTGTGGCCATATCGGATCTTTCCTTTTCGCTCTTGGGGATTTCGCTTTGTCTTTTTGGGCAGATACTTTCGACAGGCCTACTGCGTCTGACCCCCAGAGTGTGGCCAGGTTTTGGTCCTGTTTCCCTTTTGTAGAGGTTGCCTGTGGTTTTCTAGTTCTCGACCTTGACATGTGTGCTGTCTTGGCTTCATGTGTGCGTGGACGCAAGTTGCGTGTTCTGCTGGGAGTGCTGTGGGCGTATTATGCTGGAGCTATGTCCTGTGAGTTCCTTGGGCTCCTCTATTTTAGCTATTGGGTTGTTCCTGGTTTCAGGGCACCGGACTTCTCTTATGCTGCTCCTGAGGTGGTGCGGGGGGCGTCTCTCTCCTCCCTTCTAAGTCTCTGTGGTATTGTGGGTGTGTTGCTGTTTTTTTATTTGGGGGGGGCCTTCTGGGACCTAATTGCTGACCCACTTTTGTGAGAGCGGGCTGGGTGACCTGCTCCCCGGAGGGTCCCCTCCCCACTCCACCTCACCTCTGGCTGGGAGTGTCTCCCTCGGTGTGCTGCTGCGAGTTGTCGTGTTTCTGGAGTCTTGCTTTGGCTAGGGAGCGATTCCCGCCAAGTGCCTTCTCCTTACTGGGGCGCTGGGGTCTGCTGGGGGGCCCGCTCCCAGCTCTATTGTGTCGGCACTCGTGCGTGGGTTTGCGCTGTTGATTTTGGTGTGGGGGAGGGGCTCCCGGCCCCCGCCCGTGTCCACGAGTGTAGCTTCAATTCAGGAGCTCCGCTGCCTGCACTCCGACGGGGCTTGCAGCGTACCGATGCGCCAAGTACTGCACCTTGCTCAGGCCGCACAATTCTTTTCCCCTCCTGGTGTCTCCGCGGACGGGGGGGGGGAGCTCAGCCCCGTGACCGCGGGTCTGTCAGCTTCGCCCCGTACCGGCGGGTCTGTCAGCTTCGCCCCGTACCGGCGGGTCTGTCAGCTTCGCCCCGTACCGGCGGGTCTGTCAGCTTCGCCCCGTACCGGCGGGTCTGTCAGCTTCGCCCCGTACCGGCTCCTGCTTCTGCTTGACTCTTCGTCCTGCTTTGGATGTGGGAAGCGTCGCAGCTTCGTTCAGTGAGGTGGTGGATCGGGGGGGAGGAGCTCGCCTCGTCTCAAACGCTCCGCGTCGTCTCAAACGCTCCGCGTCGTCTCAAACGCTCCGCGTCGTCTCAAACGCTCCGCGTCGTCTGTAATGTTGCCCACCGGTGTTTCTTATTATTCCGGGGACCGCGGCTGCTTCAATTGTCTATCTTTACTGAGTCGTCCCCGAGCCGGGAGACGGAGCACCGCTCACGCATGTCGGAGCACCGCTCACGCATGTCGGAGCACCGCTCACGCATGTCGGAGCACCGCTCACGCATGTCTTCCCTGCTCGGCGGCCATCTTGGAATCCATGCCAGACTTTATAACACAAATGAATAGTCTGCTTATGTCCCAACTTAAAGAAAAGGCAAAATGGCTGATAATTGGGGATTTTAATCTTTGGATGAATGACCTTAAAGACCGTGCCGCCAAGGAGCTAGATATTAATGAAGGCTATGGGATTCTTATAACACATTCACAAACCCACTCATAATAAGGGTCACATATTGGATTGGGGGATTGGGTTTTCTCAGCCAACCTAACAATTGGCAATCAATCATAGAGTTTGAGGTTGAAAGTATAACTCTGAAGAAATCGATCGCCTCCAAACAGTGGGTCAAGTTAAGAAATCTGAAGAGGGTGAGCCAAGTATCGGAAATATTGCCATTGGGGAATATGGAAAGTCTGACTGATTCTCTCTTGAACACATTAGCCAAGGCTATTGATGTAATCGCCCCTATTAAAAATAGGAAAGTTATGAATCATGTTAAAATGTATGTTTCTGTGAGGAATTAAAACAATTAAGAGTAGAAAAAAGGAAGACAGTCTATTTGTGGAAAAATTCAAAGAAGGAAGATAGAATTATTTAGGAGTGGCTAAAAGATTTAAAATGGCAGTTGTTAAAGCCAAAAAAGACTTACGAAGCGCGCATCCAAACAGCACAACCCGACTAAGGAAATATTCTCAATTCTTAGGGAACTTGAAAAGCCGGATGTCAATCAGGAACCCATTGTCAAAAATCAGGAATGGTGTACCCAGATGCAAGAGGCAATGATCACTAAAACAATTAAAAAAAAAAAAAATGGCCAATCCATGAATGCACGGCTTATAGATCCTTATAAGGTAACTCAGGAACAAACATCTACCACTTTTTCCTAAGTTTGACTTTAGGAGTATATCAGAAGAACTTCGTATTACCCTGGCCATACTCAAGCCCTCCGTGTGTAAAAGAGACGAGTTTCCATTAAGGCTTGCTCAGAGCTCCTTTATTAGTTGCATTTCCAGGATCGTTAATGCCTCATTTGAGGAGGGTGAAAGTGAGTGTCCCCAACAAGGCAGTTAACCCCCTTCAATGAGAGGCAATAATGGACACACCCCAGCAGGGAATGAGACTAAGACCAAGTGCGGGTGGGATATAAAAGGTTTTATCTAAATCGATATAGGGCATGCAAAGGACTCTGCAAACTCTGAGAGTGCTCTGTCTGACAATAGCAAAGACAGTCATATTTATTACAAATACACGTCATGTGTGAGATAAGCTATGGGGGGCACATTGTCTTGGGGATTGGGTGGCGACGACTAGCTATGTAATGTAGGTGCGGTGCTCCATGATTAGCGGAGATCTACGTGGTGGCATCACGGAGTGCTTGGGTCAGCTGGGCTCATCGGGGTGGAGTGTCGGGGTGTGAGCTGTCCATGTGGATACATTGCTGCAGTGCTAACAATTTGCCCTTGTGGCCATTCGTACACATTCATCACAAACTTCTATGTCAAGTTACCATATAAATCCTACAACACATCAATCTAATACCAGGGAGGGGGGACACAGAAAAACAGTATGCAATACGAGGCTTCCTTACTACATCACCATAAAGTTGCCATTAACAAAGGACCCAATCTCATGAGTCCAGGTGTCTTATCAGATGGAAAGCATTAGGCTACCTTTATCATTCTATTCTGTTAGATGTAGTGAGTGATAGTTTTACGGTATGTTAGTACAAGGGTGAATAACTGTCTCCATGGCCTGTTAACCTTAGGGTGAACTGAAATACCATTGGGTCAGTAGGGGCACATAGCGGCACCTCAAAGGCGGCAGTATTTGGGACCGGGTGGCTCATAATTCTTCTTGGCCTGGTCATGGCGGTACACAGTGATTTTTATGATGGCATGGGGGGAGGTAAATACTTGGTGCGGGCCCAGCTGGAATGCAGGCAGGTGTAGCTGTAATGTTCCAACAGAAAACCGGGGACCTTCAAGCCCCGCCGAGGAGGGAGGGGGGGTTGGATATGCAGCTCTCTAGAAGGAGGGGGAGATGGCCTTGTAACTTTTCACGGGTCCCTGTTTACTGAGCAGCATGAATACTATTATAGAAACGGGCTGCTTAGGCTTGGGGGCATTATGTAAATTGCACGTCTTTACGACTCGCATGTGCTCATGTTTACAGGACCAATAGAAAGTTTTCATTAGCATTACATCATACAACGTTCTTCATTCTGTTGCTTGGAGCCCATGGGGAAAATTAACATAAAACGTGAGGTAGAACCAGGTTGGTGAATGCATCGATCTCCGTGACAAATTACAGCATTATGCTTATGATTAGACTTGTGTACATTCTCAAGAACGAGAAAACGAGTTCAACTAACATTTCAATCACTGCAGATGTGGCTCAGTACTTTAAATGGCTCACATGTGTCATAACACTTTCAATCATATCATACACGAGCATTTTATACATTGCTTTTTTAACCGTTTTACAATAGCAGCAAACATTGGTCAGTAAATGGCAGATTTGAGTGTACATACGTTTGACACCATTACACAGATGTCCTGGGGTGGGCAAGGGTCGTATCATTTTAAAATGAGCAATCAGCATTATGGGTTTTTAAACCTTTTCGCAAATGGCTTAGCAGCATAGATGAGACTGGGAGGCACAGGGGTTTAACATTCATGTTTAACACTTCAGCTGGGGGAACAAGTGTTACAAAATTGAGTCTGTTATGCTACAAGGTGATCCGTGCAGCCTCGCGTGTCGATCCGCAGCCATCCCGCATCCCGGGACCAGGTGCATAGGTGGCTGCCGACAAGTCAAGCCTCACGTAGGAGAGGGATGTAGGGGAGGGGGGTCCTAAAGACCTGTCCTCCCATACAAGGATAAGGTTCCCGCTATACTGAAAGGTTCCTGGGTTTCCACCCTTGTTGAAGAAACATGATCTTGACCCCAAAAATGCTGTCAGCTATCGACCCATTTCCTATTCACCTTTTATTCTAATGATCATGGGCAGTCTCGCGTATAATCAACTCTTATGCCATATAAAAGATCACCCGATTTTGAATGAAGCTCAATCAGGCTTCCGGCTGGGCTTCAGCACTGAATCAGTGCTGTTGGAACTAAAATCAAACATGACGAACATCAATGAGTGCAAAACCATGTTGCTGATGTTCCTGGACATATCCGTCCGCGTTTGATTTAGTGGACCATACGTTACTCTTGGATAGACTGCAAAATGTAGCAAATTTTAGTGCATTAGCAAAGGACTGGATGCAGTCCCTCTTAGGGATGAGGGCCATGCATGTCTGTAGCAAACCAGCAGAAGCGGACCCTGTATTGGTCAGCTAAGGTGTCCCTCAAGGGGCTGCACGCTCTCCAGTACTTTATAATCTATTTACTTCCCCTTTCTTTCATGTTAAAAGGAATAAAGATCTGCTTCTCCTATGCGGACGATTCGCAGTACCTCGTTCCACTCGGAGGCAATTATGAAAAGGACGCTATAGGAGTGGACAAGATATGATCTTATTCGCAATTGGGTGGACAGGAATGGTATTACATTTATATAGCGCGCTGAGGCATAAATGCGCAGACAATTGGGACACAAACATAACATCAGAGCAGTTTTTCATTTTTAGACCTGGTGCTCACATCAATTGAGAGGTGAGTGTATGAATGATAGAAGGTAGCGAAGGACTTATTCAAACAAATATGTTTTTAAGTCTTTCTTAAAAACAGCTAAGGACTTCTGGAGCCTCAGAGGTCAGTAACTGATTCCACAGTTTGGGAATCTCAGAGGTCAGTAACTGATTCCACAGTTTGGGAGCAACTAGATGAAAGGCTCCCTTATCTGCTTTTGAGGTTCTGCTCCTAGGAATAACCAACAGGTTCTGTCCACCGGATCTCAGATCTCTACAATAGACTTCATCAGTGATAAATTCCTGCAAGTAGAGTAGCAACCTTGCTTCTGTGACGTGATCACTACGAGTCAGTCACAGCACCACTCTTACCGCTCTATTTTGTGTAGTTTGCAATCTTTGAGCGTCACGCTTGCTAATACCCACCACTTGGTTGCATAATAGACCATCTCGGCGCCAATGATGGCTTTGGCGATTGTGGCCACACTAGCCTGCGTAATCAGTAGTCTAAGATGGTAAAGCAATTTGACGTAGTACAACGATGCCGATACTAGGCTGGTGACGTGATGACTCCTAGTTAGATTGATCCAGAATGACCCCCAGGATCTTAAGCATTGAGATGGGGGTGATGTTTTCGTCCCCTAGTCTGAAACAGCCATATTTACTGTCCAATTTGGAAATGGCTGCTGGAGTACCTACAATCATGAGTTCTGTTTTACTCTTATTTAACGCAGTTATTTTTAAGCATCCACCTCTCAATGAGATCGAAGACTGTTTAGCTCTCGTTGGTCTTCTAAATTACACCCTTATATTGGGATGACACGTTGAGTTTTGTCCGCATAAATCGAGAAAATAATGCCCTCTGCCTGTAGATAGGATAAGACGGGAGCCATATATGTGTTACGTAAGCACGAAGACATGTTAGCTCCCTGTGGGACCCCAAAGAGGACTGGAATGGGGGAGGCCTCAGCTATCTCCGAGTAAACTTTACTGTGTCTGCTCTTGAGGAAGGATTCAATCCATGAGGCGGCCTGGGATGAAAAATTAGCCACCTCCGTCAACCTAGATTTTAATATTGAGTGGTCGATCAAGTCAAACGCAGAGATAAAGATCCTTTTATCTAGGCGATCCAAGAGCTTTGCCTTGAGTTCAAGGAGAGAAGTCTCTGTGCCAAAATTACGCCTGAGTACAAATTAAGATTTTCAGCAATCTGTCAGTATGCTACATTATCTCGAATTTTTTGTAGAAATGGAGTGTTTGAGATTGGGCGATAATTCAGATTGGGCGATAATTAAGGGGGTTGTCAGTGGCCATGCCAGTTTTTTCAGTATTGGAGTAAATACTCATGGTTTGTTTCAAGGAATCTGTGAGATTGCCTTCATCCAAGGATGCATTAACGAAGCTACAAATGGCCTTTATAAGAGGGGGCGGGGGACATGTTTTTATTATTAATGAAGGGCAAGAATCCCCTTTACAGTGGGTAGGTTTTAATTTTTCAATAACCTTCTGTAATTCCTCCTAATAGTGGAAATCAAATTGTGCAACCTTGGATTTCCCCCAGGAGGCATCTGCAGCCTTTCAATGGCCAGTGGGGGTAACTCTTACGTACCAGCATCCCTGCCCTAATGCCTAGTAATTTATTTTGCATACCATCCTGTATATGCTGGCACCAAGTGGCGTCTCATCTCTAGTCGGTCGGGGGGGGTAACTACCTCCTGCTCCTTGAGTATTTCCTTAACATTCGATGCGGCATTCATTATTCTGATAATATGGAAATTCTGCTTGGCATCTAGGATAGCAGTTTTATCATCTTTGGCCAAGATTTTATAAGATTGCAAAAGATCTAGAGAGAGTACAGCTTTCCAGGAGTGAAAGGCTTTTAGCTTTCTGAGCTCAACTGAGTACCTTGGTTGACTTTTGGTTTCGGCATGCTTTTGTTTCTTTGGCTTTAATGGGGCTACTGTGTTAGAAATACTAGCCAGGCTAAAGGCTAACCCTGAAGCCATTACTTGAAGCAGTGTGTCTGGGGGGAGGGGAATTGATATTGCTATCCAGTAAAGGCATTATGTTACTCAGATTGATACGTTTCAAATTTCGTGACAGGATATGGCCCTTGGCCGAGTACCTCAATTTCACTGGAAATGGAACAAAGATAGAGAAAAGTATAAAAGCATTATCTGACCATGGGCATGAACTGATGGAAACATCATGACAGGGTTTTCAAGGTTGTGACCCAATCAAGAGTATTCCCAAGTACATGTGTAGGTGCTGTTACTTGCTCAGTAAAACCTAGTTCATCAATCAACTGTTCTAATTCAGCAGCTAGTAGAACATCAGCGTCGCCTAACCAGTGATTAAAATCACCGAAGATAATAAACAGAGTACGAGGCTTTAGTCTAAGGAGCATAAGGGTAAGTGTATCCACCCATCTATCCTTCATCAGAGGGGACGATAGAGGAGTATGGCTCTGAACCATAGCAAGACTGAGCTCATAATTGGATCTAGGCCTAGACTGGCTAAGCTCGCGACAGAGTATACATCCTTTCATATTGCGGATTATGATATCCCAACAAAGGATAAAATAAAAATTCTTGGTGTAACATTTGACCAGACACTGAGCATGTTTTCTCATGTCAACGGCCTGGTGCCTGCATCAGCCTATTAGATCACGCTGCTCGTGCATATTCGTCCCATTTTTATCCCAAAAGGGATGTGAAACTATTGCCAGAGCCATTATCTCTGCAAAAATTGATAATTGCGGCTCCCTCCTCATTAGAGTGAGTAAAACTGAGTTAGTACTGAGTGGTGCCGAATAGTACGATTATAGCAATCATGGGTCTACGCAAATTTGCGCATGTGTCGGGTATAAGAAGAAAGTTACACTGTTTACCGATTGCAGAGAGAATTGGTTTCAGGTTGCTTTCCATTATGTATAAAGCGCTTTCCGGCATATATTGCCAAGAGATTAAATACTAAACCTGTGGTACGCACCCTTCGGTCAATTAGTGACAAAAAGCTGCAAATGCACAATTCTCTGGAGCTAGTTAGAAGGTACGCCCTACCCACGGCCCTAAAACTGTCTGACACTGGAGGTGTTTAAGAACAAACTAAAAACATAAATATGTTGGTGTCTGTTCACTGCTTTATTTGATTATCGTTCTTCTTAATCTTCTGTGCCCGTATGCCTCTGGCCACCCTCGACGCACCTAATAAATTATATAAAATAAAGTAAAAGTAAAGTAATTCACTCAGGAGAATATTTGCAAAGAATTTATTTGTAGCGTTCCAGTAGTGAAATCGGCCTGTAACTTGATGAAGCATTCTTTCACTGAAGGTCCATATCTATGTTGCATCTTTCCAAGAGGCTGGTGTTACCCGAGTTAATAAGGTATTATGAAAAGGGCAAATCAAAACCCTTGACAGTAAATTCACATCAGACTTTAAAGTGAGATTTGACAGTCAATCTGGGCCCAGAGTGTTCAACATCTTACTATGACTTATGAAGGATTCAATCTGATCAGGTTCCAGATGAACTGCTTCCTCCTACCTAGTTGCTCCATGTAGTTCCATTATCGGCATCAATTCTTTTTATATAAAGCTTGGAAAGATGCCTTTTATCTGAGACTGGAGCAAATAACAAGTACTGTCTGATTAAATTAGATGTCAAAATGCATTACTTTTAACCCTTTAAGTGCCATGGGTATTTCTCCCCAGTGCCAGGGCCTTTTTTGGTGATTTTGGTATGTGGCCATTCAATGGCTTGTATCTTTTTTGTTACATGAGATATCTCGGCCAAATTTGGCTCCTTTTTTCCCCGCATGTAGGCGGTCGTAACGCCACCCAGGAATCCCAGGTTGCTGTAGGGGGGTGAGAGAAAATAAGGAAAAAGTGCGAAAATTTTGGGTTTTTTCAAAAAATGCCAATAAAATGACGTACAAAGAAGCCTGTGGTTTTTTCCTTGTAAGAGCTAGGAACAAATGGTTTGCTGTGCTGAGTTCCCCAATTTCGTGGCTTTCAGGAACAGGTTGAGTGGAAATCAATTATTTTGATGTGGTTATCAACTGTTTTGTGAGAGGTAGGCGATTTTTGCCAATTGGACATGCATGGACGGAATGGAAGAAAAGGGCAGGAAAGCCAAATTGGAGGACAGAAAGGCATATATTTCTGAAAAGTAGACAAAATTCCAAGTTTAGGAAGGGGTGATTTGCATAGGTCAGGCAACAACTAGGTAGGGGAAACTGCCATCGAATGGGGGAAAAGCGGGAAAATGACTGAAAAAAAGGTATGTGTTGGACATGGTTGGCTTGGTACGGCAATGGCTTCTATGAATTTTGAGAAAAGCAATGCTCCGCTACATTCCCCCGACTCTTGCAGTTAGGAGAGCATACCATTTTTGTAGTGTTTTTACAAA
This sequence comes from Ambystoma mexicanum, assembly GCF_040938575.1. Taxonomy (NCBI): domain Eukaryota; kingdom Metazoa; phylum Chordata; class Amphibia; order Caudata; family Ambystomatidae; genus Ambystoma; species Ambystoma mexicanum. The sequence continues at coordinate 5,190,818 of NW_027182323.1, forward strand.
ACAAGCAATACCACAAGCCAAATACTGAGCCATGGTGCACAGGAGTTTTACGCTCACGGCCTGACCAGACGCACTTAGCATGTGTAAATTGGGAAAACCAAATGTGGTGAGGAACGGCAGCCATACATTTTTTGAAAGAGCACAGGCAGACCTTTTCAAGGGTAAGTGACTTGTGCAGGTTACAAAAGTGTATGGTGGCTAAAGCAGCGACTAAATGTAGGTCACATTTGGGAAAAGAAAGGGTTGTGAGACAAAGGGCACCAGCAAATGGGTCAAAACGTTATGAAAATCACACAAACACAACACATGGCCTACCGTCCCGCGTTCCCACAGGTGTCCCGATGAAAACGGTACCTCACATGTGTGGGTGCACCTACCTGGCTGCCAAGGGGAAAGCCTAAAACACAAGTAACCCCAAGTCTGTTTTCAGAGCGAAATCTCAGACATTCTGCCGACCGGCACAACGTACAGATATGGGCCTCGGGTGTCCAAGCCACCGAGGAAAACAGGGAACCCCATGCATTTCCGAAAAGAGGACACCCGTGGGAATCCGCAGAGGTATGATTTGCGCACATCGCCCCAGAATTTATTACCCAGACACTGCGTTTTTTTCCCCACATTTCGCTCGACACACCCATCGAAACACGCCCCCAACAACACATGGCCTACCGTCACGCGTTCCCACAGGTGTCCCGATGAAAACGGTACCTCACATGTGTGGGTGCACCTACCTGGCCGCCAAGGGGAAATCCTAAAACACAAGTAACCCCAAGTCTGTTTTCAGAGCGAAATCTCAGCCATTCTGCCGACCGGCACAACATACAGATATGGGCACATTTCGGACTTTGGGAGGGAGCCAAAGTGGCGTGTATTATTTTGAAAAGACACCCCTTGAGTGGAGGGAACCTGAATGGTGTTCTGGTCTTCCACAACGCACGGCTTGAGTAGAGGGAGCGGGACTGGCCTTTCTTTGCTTGCCAAACCTTAGGTGGAAGGAGCCAGATTTGGGTTCCTGTCCAAAGTACGCCGGAAGCGGATGGAGTTTTCCAGACGTTTTTTTTGTAAGGCAATCCCGAACAGGAGCAAGCTGCACTCCCATAGGGGAGTGACCCAGAGTGCTCCACCCTTCTTCTCCATGGCCCGCCTCAACTAGAGGCGGTGGAGTGGCATTCCTTTCTAAGATGCGCCTGCTTTGGAAGAAACAAGCATTGCGTTACTTTGCAAGGCACACCACGCGCAGAGGGAGCTAGACTGCCTTTTCGTTATGAGGCAGACCTGAAGTGAAAGGTATCGGGGGGTGATGTCTCTTTCCCAGGCAGGCCTCAAGTGGAGGGAGCAGGACTAGCATTGCTTGCCAAAGCACGCCAAAGGGGAAAGACCCGCATTGCACAACTCAAGTACAGGTACTCATAATGATTACTATTTCGCAGGCACGCCTCCAATGAAAGGAGCCTGATTAGCGTTCCTTTGCAAGTCACGCTTTGAGCTGAGGGATCTAGACTGATGTAAATTTTCTTGGCAGGCCTCAAGGGAAAGCTACGGCTGTGGTTGCCTTTCCAAGGCAGGCCTCAAGTGGAGGAAGCAGGACTAGCAATGCTCATGAATGCACGCTAAATAAAGTGAAGTGAGTTGACATCCTGTTGCTTTTTCATTGAAAGTACACCTCCAGGGCAGGGTGCAAGAGTGCCATTCCTTTACAAGACATGCACGATTTCAGTGGCTAAGGGTCCCTTTCAAGGAATGATGGGCATTTTCGGGAATCATTCGATCTCCCAATAATTTTGGAAACAAGGCTGAAAGCAGAGGGCAGGCTGGGAAGGGCGTTGGGGACAGTACACCCGAGTATCCTTCCTCTTTCCTTGTTTTGTACACACCTTACATTTTCGGTACGGTTGTGCCTTCGTGGCAGTGGGAGGAACATAATCACCAAAGTGTCGCTCTTGCAATCTGGCCACATCTTCGACCTCTGGAAAGGAGGGAATTTGTACATGAACATTAGCCAGAGATTGAACCATTTCTAATTCAAAATCCAAAAAGGAGAGCTTGTTTTCTGGAGTAGCTGCACGGTACACCACATAAGCATTGTACGTTGCCATATGCACAATGTGTGTGGCTAACTTTTTGTACCAGAAACGCGACTTGCGTTCAGCGTGGTATGACTCAAGCACTTGGTCATTTTTGTCTACTCCACCCATGTACTTGTTGTAATCCAGAATGCAATTGGGCTTCAACACTTGTTGAGTCTGCCTGCGCAGAGGGACAGCTGAAGTACTTTCATCATGAATAGTACTTAGCATGTACACATCCCTTTTGTCGCAGAATTTCACTGCTAACAATTCATCCTGCCGCAATGCCATACATTGTCCCTTGGCCAACTTCTTACACACAAGTTGTCTGGGGAAGCCTTTGCGATTACTGCGGATTGTACCGCATGCCAGTGTGCCCACATTGAACAATTCCTTGAACAGTGGAATTCCAGTGTAGAAATTGTCTACATACAAATGATGTCCCTTGTGGAGCCATGGTGTGAGAAGATCCCAAACAATCTTCTCACTTGTCCCTAAATGGGCTGGGCAGCCCGGAGGGTTTAGGGTAGAGTCTTTACCGGTGTAGACTCTCATGCTGCTGACATACCCAGTGGTACTTTCACACAACATGTACATTTTAATCCCATATCGTGATCTCTTGCTAGGAATGTATTACCTGAATACAAGGCGACCTTTGAACAACACCAACGATTCATCAATGGATATGTTCTGGCTAGGAACATACACCCCTGCAAATCGGTGAGTGAAGTGGTCCAGAAATGGCTTCAGTTTGAACAGCCTATCAAAGTTTGGGTCCGTTTTGGGTAATTCTGCCGAGTTGTCATTGAAGTGCAACATACGGTGCAGTGCTTGAAAGCGATTTCTGCTCATTGTAGCTGAAAAAAACGGGCAATAAAGTGGTGCTACAGTAGACCAGTATATCGCGACAGACGGCTTGTGTCCAATTCCCATGAGCAAAATGAGACCCCAAAACTGTCTCATTTCAACATCGTTTGTGGGTACCCATGCTTGTGCTCTGGAGTGGGGTTTCAGAGTGGGACCCCTAGACCTCATGAACTGTGCAGCGTATAAATTGGTTTGCTGAACCACATCTGCAATGAACCCATCATCAACAAAAAGGTTGAAAAAATCAATAGGCTGAAACCCTTCTGTATTCACTGTGCACCCTGATATACCAGTGAAAGGGGGCACAACAGGCTGAGCCATTGCTGGAGGCACCCAGAGCGACTCTTGAGTCATGTCAGGAACTGCCACATTGCGTGGCCGTCTTGCACGTCCCCTCCCCCTTACAGGTCCCCTGCGTGTGGGAAGTGTGCGAAAAGGTGGACGCACTCTTCCTTCCTCTTCATCATCAGATGATGACGATGATGAGTGGGAGGAGGGACTTTCGTCAATGGCCATCTCACTTCCCCAATCACTTCCCTCCTGCCCCTCAGAAGCACTATCTGTTTCAGAATGCATGTACACATCTGTGCCTTGCTCTGAGCCAGACTCCATCACTGCAGCTAATGCCTCCGCACCAGACATTGATCGCCGAGAAGCAACGAGTACCTTCGCTATGGAACCCTTCACTGCCCAAAGACCAGATGAAGACTGAAACAATAAGTATGTGTGCTTCTGAAAGTATGGAACGTAGCACAGTAAGTGGTATTCAGTGCCACAAACCTACTCCACACAAGTACACCAAAAGGTCCAGACTTTGCTCACAAACTGTAGCAGCCCTCTGCAATATGACGTACTCCCTGCACGCTACAATAAACGGAGTAGTACTTTGCAAACACGCACGTGAAATGCTAAGGACCAGCTGACTGCTTTCCTACAAGTGGGTAGACAGCTACAACACACCTGCACCTAAAAGAAAGAGCAAAAAATCTATGCTCAATGTACTATTCCGCTAAACTGTACAGAAATATTAGCGTGGGGACGAGGATTTCAGCCACACTACCTATTCAGAAACAGCCAACATGCTTTGCACCATGCCCTCCTCCATGGGATGCTTGTGGATGGGAAATCGAGGTGAGAAGCAACCATGCAACGTATTAGTGATTGGGTGAGTTGAAAAGCCATAGGCAATGAAGAAGCAGAAAGGGAAGATAAATAAAGCAGACGGCTGGCCCTTCCGGGCAACTGCTGGCACACTTTTGACAAAAACACCTGCTCATTCACATAGGGGTGTCTATTGTAAGGGGAAAGCTCACATGGACAACATTATTGCAAGGCCAAGCAAATTGATGTAGGCTGAAGCAAGTAGTGATGGGTACCTAAGAAATAAGTAGCAGAAACATACTGAATGCTTTGACATGCCATGAATGCAAACAATTGCTAGAAAGTGGAAGTCTCACTGCCAACATACTTACTACCATTTCTATTCACTTTTCACATCTTCCAGTGCGTCCATCAGTCACTGGGCAAACCCCCCCCTAAAATAGCGTCTGGGCAAAATCCATTATGTTTCCAATGAACAGCTCCATGCCTGTTTTGGAAAGGTACACCCCATCTCTGTGAAACATCACAGCACCTTTGATATTGCCATGGTGAATGGTCCGTATTCTGGTGTTGCCCTCTGTCAGTCTAGTGAACTCGCCATTCAGTTTCCACACCGAGCGGTTGATGGCCCTTTTATTCCCTTGAGTTCTCCAATCCATCCTGGGAATCATCTGGGACCAGGCCACCACAGTGTTTGGAAACCTCTGTGCAATCCATTCAAGGTCTGCCATGAGCTGCTCCCGTACCCCCTTCCGTCCCACAGACGCAAAATCATTTCCTCCCAGGTGAACCACTATAAGGTCAGGGGGGGGGGCTGTCCTTTTGCTTGGGCAGCGATGATGGCTCCTCGGAGCTGGTGAAGGCGCACCCCTCCCCCCACCCAAAACTAATGCACTGCAAGGCCATCCCTTCCAGACCCAGATGTAGGTGGCCCTCGGAAAAGTCGTGCAGCCCTTTGGATATAAGAGTGGCCGAAAATCCACACAACCCTCATCCTCACTAGGAAATGGAAACAGGAAAAACCCCCATGATTATGGCTACACATACATTTTACTAAATTACACAACAATTGCGGCAATACATGACTCTTGTAACAATCCCAGACACACACTTCACCCATTCGGAAACCACCTCTCATTTGAGATAACAGTAGGTCGACACATAATTGCCACATTATTTTTAGGGGAAAGAGGTGAAGAAGATAGTATGTCACCTTGTGCCAATAACACAGTTGTGCTGGCGCAATTGTAATCAGTAAAAGTTGTCTGCTCCTGTGGCCCACGGCCTGCACAGCACGGTGGTAAGGTGACTTGCACATGCTACATCGTTACACTTTGGCAGGGTGACTAGTCTCACAGAGGATATGAAGTCCACAGGAAGTGTGCTTTGTACGCTCTCTGAATATAGGTACCCTGACAGAATGTGCCACATTTACCACAAATGGGTGCTCCTTCAGACACTTTCAATGTGAGTGTTTCGGACATAGCTCCAGGACCACTGGTGAACTTGGGGGCACTTCACTACCAAGGAAGGGAGGTGGCCAAGGTCACACCCACCACCCTACATCGCTTCCTGTTCAGCACTACAGCTTTCCTCTCCTGGAAGGGATTGGACCCTGCCAGGGCACCCTGCACCCACTGCTGAATTTGGAGGACAAAATATCCACCTGGGGGCCGGACGCCCAAGGCCAATGACACCCCCCCTCTCTAGCTACCCTGCGTTACAGTTTTTCCTCCTGCAAAAGGATGGGGACCCTGACAGGGCACACTGGGACCACTGCTGGAATTGGACCACAGAAATGGTGAACTTTGCAGTGAAAGGAATGAGCTCTGTAACAAGTGTGCATAGCATGCTCAGAAAAAATGACCATCTATATAACTACTGGAAAAAAAAAATTGAAAATTTGCTGCTACTTATGTCGGCCAAACCTTTCCTTCTGCAAAGCAGCTGCCTTCCTCAATGCAAGGCAGCTGCCTTCCTCAATGCAAGGCACACCCATCACTGGCACCCGACCCTCCCCACTACCCTTTCCCACCCCACTACCCTTTCCCACCCTTATCACTGACAATGCAGCCACAATTCCTTCCACCGCAGTAACCCTCCACCCCCACATTACCAAGTAATAAATGTTGTACTTACATAAGTCAGCAATAGCTTTTCAGTAGCCGCAACTGCAAAGGAAACATAAAAGAATTAAAATCAATGCTTTGCCTACCAATTACACATCCAAACTGTCTGGCAACTATCTGTACGTTTTTCACTTCCTTCCACCAGTTCCATGACACTTCTCAGTCATCTACCACTACGGAAGGCTAGACTGCACACGGATTGGAAATGGAAATAAGACAAGTGGGCATATGGCATCCTGCAGAAAAAAAATTAAAAAAAATAAATCCCGGAAATCTGGCACCAAACCATCACTGTTTGGAAACCTCTGTGCTATCCATTCCAGTTCCTCCATTAGCAGCTCATGTATCCCTTCCCCTCCCACAGACGCTAAATCATTTCCTCCCAGGTGCACCACTGTAGGGTGGGGGGGGGGTTGCATCTCCTTTTGCATGGACATCGCTGATGGCTCCTTTGAGCTGGTGAAAGCGCTTCCCCCTAACCCCAAACCAATGCACCAGGAGGGCATCCCTTTGCCAGATGTGGTTGGCCCTCGGAAAATCGTGCAGCCCTTTGGGTGAAAGAGTAGGCAATTATCTACACAACCCTCATCGTAACTATGATATGGAAACAAGTGAACCCCCATGAATATGGCTATACATACAGTTTACCAACTAGCTGAATGATTGCGTGAACACATGGCTCTTGTAACAATCCCAGACACACACTTCACCCATTCGGACATGCACCTCTCGTGAATTTACAGTAGGTCATTATGTAATTGGCACTTGTGTTTTAGGGGAAGGAGGTGGGAAAGAGGTGAAGAAGACAGTATGTCACCTTGTGCCAATAACACAGTTGTGCTGGGGCAATTGTAATCAGTAAAGGTTGTCTGCTCCTGTGGCCCACCGCCTGCACTGCACGGTGGTAAGGTGACTTCCACATGCTACACCATTACACTTGGCAGGGTGACTAGTCTGACAGAGGATATGACCTGTGCAGCAAGGGTGCTTTGTAACCTCTCCGAATATAGTTACTCTGACAGAATGTGCACCATTCATTACACATGCATGCAAATTTGGACACTTTGATTGTGAGAAATTGGGGCGCAGCTCCTGAAGTACTGGTGAACTTGGGGCCATTCGACTACCAAGGCAGAGAGGCAGCCAAGGTCACACACATCAACCACCACCACCCTACATCTCTGCCTGGCCAGCACTGCAGCTTTCCCCTCTAGGACGGGATGGGGACCGTACCCACTGCTGCTTTTGAGGGACAAAATATCCATCTGGGAGATGGACGCCCAAGGCCAATGACTTCACCCCCCCACCCCTCCTGCCCCTCTAGCTACCCTGCGTTACAGCTTTTCCCCCTGCAAAAGGATGGGGAGCCTGGCGGGGCTCACTGGGACGACTGCTGGAAAAGGACCACAGAAATGGTGATCGTTGCAGTAAAAGTAGTGTTCTCTGTATCAAGTACGCGTACCATGCTCAGAACAAAATGACCATCTGCATTACTACCGGCAACATTATGTCGGCCAATTTTTCCTTCTGCAAAGCAGCCACCTTCCTCAATGCAAGGCACTCCCATCACTGGCCCCCGAACCGCCTTACTACCCTTTCTCACCCATACCACTGACACTGCAGCCACAGTTTCTCCCACCACAGTAACCCTCCACCCGCACATTACCAAGTAATATATGTGGTACTTACATAAGTCAGCATAAGCTTTTCAGTAGCCGTAACTGCAACGGAAACATAAAAGAATTACATTCAGTGCTTTGCCTACCAATAACACATCCAAACTGTCTGGCATATATCTGTACATTTTTCAGCTCCTTCCACCACATACATGAAACTTCTCAGTCATCTACCTCCACAGAAGGCTGGACTGCACAGTGATAGTAAACTGGCTTAAGACCAATGGATGTATGGCAACCCCCAGCACACAAAAAAAACATTGCACAGATGGCTAAGTGGCAAACTTCCCTCCCAGGGAAACAGCACTGTTCAGCTGCACTGGGGGGCGTTTTGTCCGCAACCCGGGCAAGTGTGTTCCTGGCCACCCCAATACCTCCCCAGAGCACCCACTTCCTTCACAACACAACACTACAGGCCCTGTTCACCCCCATCCCAATAGCAATGTGCCCTCCACCCACTATAAAATGTTGGAATAACCAAAATTTCATACGTACATAACAAGGGAGAAGCTTGAACTGCTCAAGACCTGTAAAGGGAATAACAAAACATATATTATCTGTGTCAGCCCACTCACATACCAGACCACCCATATTGGCCCCCCCCCCCCCCTGTTGCATTGGCCTGTAGGTTTTGGGCACCCCGGCGCCAGACTGGCACACCAATGTGCCCCTCTACGCCAAGGCAGGTATAGTAAACGAAGAACACAATTCAAAATGGCAGGCTGCCCTTTTGCGGGGGCGGAGAGGCCCCCTACACCGCTGTGGAATTTTCTAACGTGAAGGGGGGTGCAGGCCCATCTCATGTAGCCCTCCCAAGGGGCAGATAAGGGGGGAGGCTGTCCTGCAGTCCTCCCTGGGCTCAGGCGTCCGTTCCTAGGAGCAGATATCTGGTTCCAGGGAGGGCTGCATGACATGGCACCCACTCCATTGTGGGCGGGGGGGTTAACGCCCCATTCCATTAGAAACTTTCCCAACCCTTTGGGGTGCCCACCGCCCCCTCTAAAAAGTGTTCCAACATTTTCACTTTGTTCCTTTGGTAACCCAACTCCCCTTTGTGCACAGGGGCACATTGGTGTGCCAATCTGGCGCCGGAGTGCCCAAACCTTACTGCCCCATCTATTGGGGGTCCTGTCCCAGCATTTTTGGGCCCCCCCCACCCCCAATGGCTCCCCCCCACCCCCAATGGCTCCCCCCCACCCCCAATGGCTGGGGGATACACCTCATGCAGGCCTCCCTGGGCCTCCTAACGGCTGCGTGAGGTACACTCCACCTCCATTCGGTGTGAGGGGGGAGAGGGCCACCCCAAAAGGTGGGGCAGGACCCCCAATAGATGGGGCAGTAGGGTTTGGGCACCCTGGGGGCAGATTTATTACCTACTTATCATAAGTTTCACTGTACGCAAAACTCTAATATGAAAACAGTTATCATTTCAATATTCAACATGGCAAGCTTATGAATATTGCACCTCCATCATGTATGCTGCACAGAATGCCTATGTTTCTACATGAGTACCTTAGTATACTGGATTGAAGTTAATAATAGAATGCTATTTATATCAATGCATAGCTTAATGCACTTGATATTTATTCCAATAATCTTTGACACGTTTTTTATTAACATTACACTGAGAATCCCTTGTACAGACTTTTCATGAAAGGTAAATGCACATGTGATGTAATCTATGACATTTGTGATGTAATCTTTGATGTCCTGGGTGTTAGTGTTAGCAGTGCACGGTGGCGGCGCGAGTTATGGTTGCTTATCTTACCATAACTGCCGAATTTCAGGGGTTTTTCGGTTTTACTTTGAACCATAACGTCCCTTTAACAAAGTTTTTTCACTGAATTTCAAAGGTTTGTAGTAGAGCAACTAACCATAACGTCCCTTTAACAAAGTTTTTTCACTGAATTTCATAGGTTTTTAGTAGCGCAACTAACCATAACGTCCCTGACTTCATATACATGTAACGTAGAACATACTAACCCCCTCGTAGAGATTTTCATGTCTGCGGACTACCACCATGTCCGCGGACACATCGAAAATCTGAGCGTGGTGAATGTATATTTAAATATTGTGCCCCATTTCCCCTTTGAAGTTGGCTCTGAAAAGAGACGTTTTTAAAAAAAATTTTTGTACAGATGCTTGACAGACACCTGTTTTGTGTTTTTTTTTCTTGTTTTTTTTTTCTTACTTTACTCCTAAAATCTTTACATAACCTTCTCCAAAGCAACCCTTACATTCCAAAATAGAAAGGCATTTCCCGTAAAAGATAAAGAAATGCCATCGTCTTTAAAATTAACAGCATTACTGGTATCAATATTCTCATTGTTACAGAAGAACATACCAGCTCTAAGCATTAAGGCACACATGCCTCGGTTGATGACACACCTAGCAATGTTTTGCTGAGGACAAAAAACTGAACTATTGTCCCATATTGCCCTAGGTAGTAATCCAGAAAAAATTACTTTTGCATTTGGAAGGATCGTCATTACGGCTTGAACCAAGCGTTCCAAATCAGCCAACAAAGTAGGGGAACTGACGTTGCCCAAATGGAAAGCACCAGAGTGCAAAACTACCACATGCGGACTGTTCATCGTGGCCATATCCTCACAAACTTGTACAATTCCCTGTACATTGCAATCAGGCACGGTGCTCCACACCACCTCCGCTCCTTTCACATCAAAGTTCTTTGCAACATGCCTGCATTCAGCGTACTGCTGTAAACCATGCACAAACATATCTCCGAGCACCAATACCCTGACTTTCTCCACTTCTGCCATCTTCACCACACAGTCTCTTTCAACACAAATCCACAACCTCGACATCTGATTGGCTGATCCGTACAGTCTTCTTTCCATGTTGGATTTCCTGGAAAAACCCGGATATAGCACGCCCTGTCCACGAACAGCCGCGGTGTCCGCGGACGGCGTCCACTTTACTCTGTGCCATTCCCTCATTGCATACAGCTAAGCAATCACACAATACGAATAACGTCCTCAGAACACCCCCATTTTGTGAATTTTCGAACATTTCAGGACAATTATTTAATTATTCAACATATTAACATTACAAATATGATACTTTCATCTTGTACTCTGCACACAATGCTATGTTTCTCCATTAGTAGCTCAGTATACTAGATAGAATCCCATAATACAATGCTATTTATATCAATGCATCGTTCAAAGCACTAATAACGGTATGATATTTATTGCAATATCCTTGACACTTTTTTCGCAACATTATAATAAAAATCCCTAGTAAACAAATTGCATGAAAAGTACATACACATGTGATGTCATCAGTGATTTCATCAATGACATTTGCGATGTCATCTTTGATGTCCTGGGTGTTACTCTTAGCAGTGCACGGTGGTGGTGCGAGTTATTTTTCATAGCTTACCGTAACTTGCGATTTTCAGGGGTCTTTCGGCTGTACTTAAAACCATAACGTCCTTTAAATAAACTTTTTTTAATATCACGCAAAAAATATACAAACATGGCGTGCAAAAACCAACTTCTACAGATGGCTTTACACAGAATGTTGCAAAGTAAGAATTTATGCTCGTTCACAGTGAAGGTCAGCTGCTTCCATTTTTTTCTCGGGCCCCGGAGAGGCTCACGAAGCGGACTATAAGGTTGTATTGTGTTTTGACCTTGACAGACAGAGATTGTGATGCAAGACTTCTCTTGAAGGAGTGTTGCTAAAACGTAAGAGAAGATAAGTATGAAATTTATGAAACGAAACCACTTTTATATATTATATCACTATGCGAAAGATCGTTGGCACACGCTGAGTCGTATTTTGGGACTGCACCACTCGTAGACAATGGAAATTGCAATTGTACTATAAGTAACCCTTTAGATTATTTTATACCAAATATAATTACAATAGCGTAGCATTAAAGACCGCTCAAGTTGAACTTGTTCGTTGAAAGTGGCATAATGTGTTCTACCGTGCACTATCGCCGCCGAATTGATCCCCTGTTGTTTAGAGGGCTCTGAAAAAGGCAGACGACACAGGGTGGGTTAATACAAATAATTTAACCGGTCTATAGGCGGTCAAGCGCTCTACTCGCTGTGCCACTTCACTGTAGCCTGTCAAATGGCACAGCGAGTACAATGCTCGCTTTGACATCCGTGCACAGCTTGCTAACGCAAGTTCGAATCCTGGCAAGGCCAAACTCAGCCTTTCATCCTTCCGTGGTCGATAAATGAGCACCACACACCGTGGTTAATAATAAGCACCGCTTAGATACCTCACGGTTCTTAGCGCTATATGAATGGGAAAATATTATTATTAACATACTCCGTTGCACTATCTTCGATAGCAAATAGTTTCACGCCCTAATAAATAAAATGATGATTTTTAATGAAGATCGGCTGGTGAGACTAATTTATGTTTTTTTAAAACAGGTATGTGGCCCCATTTTGCCTATGTCACGATTTACAGACTCCAGCGGATGGGGTCTTCAACTGCCAGGTGCAGGTCCAAATATGCAACTTCATGACCCTCACTATTTTATGGGACAATGGCCAAGGATGCCCTTACGCAGTACTAGAGGCTACAAACAACATACCAACCAATAGGGTGGTCTAATGGTTCGTTTTTGGAGCAACCTTCCGATTATCAGAGCGACCATTTACTGCTTTTATCATAAACCAACAGCCTATCTACAGCAAAGGAACAACGCGTGGCTCCAAATAAACTTTTGCTGATCGACAGCAGAGACAATAGCAAATCGCTGAATATTCACTAAACATTTAATGTGAAATAAATGTACTTTACCAAATGTACAATCCGGCTGTTTACTTTTAAACCACAGTTTCATATTCCGAATTGTGGCGCACTGAGTTGTAAGCTGATCTAACACCCTCTGTACCGCAAAGGAACATCGCGTGCCTCAACTTAAACTTTTGCGGATCGACAACAAAGACAAATGCAAATTGCTGAATATTCTCTCTAAACATTTGATGTCAAATAAATGTGCTTTACAAAATTTACAATCTTGCTGTTTGCTTTTAAATCACTGTTTCATATTCCGAATTGTGGCGCTCTGTGTTGTGACATATGTGTTGTCTTCCGGGTTCTGTGTAAAGTCACTTAGGACTGGAGAGGACTGGGCGCGTTTGATGACGCACCCTGTAACGTCACGGAGAGAGGCGTGGAATATGAATGCTTTGATAATATCAGGCTTAGGGGCGGGAGATATGATTTAGTGTCGCAAAAGCAAGTCAGCCAGGTCAATAGCGCCAGTCATAGGATTATCACATAATTTCGGCGCACACCAGCCGGATTTATCGTTTCTTTAGTGGACAAAAAGTCGGTTGACGCCCATAGGAAATTGTACTATTAGCGGACAAAAGGAGTGGTCTTAAAACACTTCCACCCTGACAACAAACAATACAAACAACGTTCTCAGAACACCCCCATTTTGTGTAATTGAAATCATTTCGGGACACCGCAAGTGTTCTTAGAACACATTCAACTTAACCATAACTACATGGCCACTACCGTATAATATATATATAATATATTACATGGCCACGGTAGTGGCCATGTAGTTATGGTTAAGTTGCTGTTTCCATAGGAAGAGCACTTTTTGGGCGGCTTATAACTTCGCTCTGCCTGGACGAATCCTCACCAAACTTTGCAAAAAAAGTATTTGGGCCACTCTGAATTTTTCTGCAAAGTTTGGCGAGGATTCGTCCGGGGGGGCAAAGTTATAGGGGGGGGGGGTCCCAAAACTTTTTTTTTTCCCCATAGACTGAATGGGAAAAATGTTTTGCTCGTGTCTACAGCCCAAACCGCTGGACGGATTTTCACCAAATTTGCACCAGGAGCAGCGGCTTGGTCCCGAAAGCGTGCTTTTGCAAATTTGGTGAAAATGCGTCCAGTAGTTTTTTTTAAAATGACCAAAAAGTAGGTAAAAAAAAAATAGTGATATCTGTGTTCGGTCCACGGACGGACTTCCCTGTTCGCTCCGCGGACAGTGTCCTGATTGGCCAATCGGCTTGCGTGATGTTCGCGGACATGCAACGTGTTCGGATTGGACGGCGTGAAGCGCGTCAGATTTTCGGTAGCGCCCGCCATCTTGGATTCGCGGTCGTCCGCGGACAGCGCAGTGAAACTTTGTTCAAAATTTGTATTTAGTAGAGTGTGTTGGTGTGTAGGAGTGTTTGGGGAGGGTGGGAGTGTATGAGATAGGATGAAAGTTGTGTTTTTTATGTGTTAGACGTTCTTTTTGTGTTCGATTTGTCTGCGGACATCACGGGTGTTCTGAAATGTTCTAAATAAACTGAATGGGGGGTGTTCTGAGGACTCAATATGTGTCCGTTTTGTTCGCAAGCAAACTGAAACTGTTCTAAGAACACTCGCAGTGTCCTGAAATGTTCGCAAATAAACAAAATGGGGGTGTTCTGAAGAGGTTGTCGAACACTCGCTGTCTCCTGAAATGTTCGCAAATATGAATGGGGTTGTGGCTGACAAGTTGAATGTGTTCTAAGAACACTCGCGGTGTCCTGAAATGTTTGCAAATAAACAAAATGGGGGTGTCCTGAGGACGCTGTCCGTATTGTTCTCTGTCAAGTTGAATGTGTTCTTAGAACACTCATGGTGTCCTGAAATGTTCGCAAATAAACGAAATGGGGGTGTTCTGAGGACACTGTCCGTATTGTTCGTTGTCAAGTTGAATGTGCTCTAAGAACTCACGCGGTGTCCTGAAATGTTCGCAAATAAACGAAATGGGGGTGTTCTGAGGACACTGACCATATTGTTCGTTGTCAAGTTGAAAGTGTTCTAAGAACTATCGCGTTGTTCTGAAATGTTCGTAGGGGGTGTCCTGAAAACGCTGTCCGTATTGTTCACTGGCAAGTTGAAAGTGTTCTAAGAACACTCATAATGTCCGCGGACATTAAAAGTTTCCATAGACCATAGTGGAAATGTTTGACTCTATGGATGTGATATGCTGCGGTGGTTGTTGCCAGGGCATAGAGTCTTGGGTGCATGGCCATTTGGCCATGCACCCAAGACTCTATGCCCTGGCAACAACCACCGCAGCATATCACATTCATATTTGCTTATAACTTTGGGTGAAAAACAAATGTATAAGGAACAAAGGTATTAGATACTATGGATGTGATATGCTGCTATGGTTCTCCTTATTATTGTATACTTACTGTTTGGTCTAGTAACGGGAGTCCATGTTTTTCTTGTTAATTTCTGTGATAAAAGAAAATAGCATGTTAGTATTAGTATTTTGTAATGACTTATTACATTGTATAATCAATATACTTTTTTTTTTTTTGGACCCTTATATTTATTAGATTACAAATCAGAGTACTGTGCAATTTGCTCAGTTTCTGTATTTGTTGCTAAAATCATTGGGTCTGTGGGAGAAAAAAAAATCCATGTTGGATTTAAAAAAAACCTTTTTTTTGTTATGCTACAGTTTGTTTGTTTTCAATGTTCACTTGTTGTTTCTGGCTAATGCTTTATACTTTGGCTTGTTGTATTTTTTTGGAGCAGTAACATATTTATTTGTTTTGATATTATAAAATTTTGGAGCAGTTAGATACAAATTGGCGTATTCTAACTGTCTATTTTTTGATATATTTTAGTGGTATTGATTTATCTATTTGGATATTGTTAAATTTTGGGACCGTTAGATACCAATTGGCGTATTCTAACTATTCTTTGGTCTAATTTAGTGGTATTCATTTATCTGATTAGTTGTTGTAGAATCTTTGAACAGTTAGATAGCTTTTGGAGTATTCTAACAGTTTATATTTTTTTAACACAAGTTTACTTGGGGTTTAAATACAGTTTAGTTATCAAATTTTGGTTTTAAGAACATCAAATAAGCGTTTGTAAGATTTCCTGGTAATCTCTGCTTTAGAGTAATGGTACTATCATTACATTCAAACCATCCACATTTCTTTTTTTATATATGCAGTGTAGTGCCCTGAATTGGTTGTGGCTCCTGCGTGGTAGATTATACCTATTGTTGTGAAGGTTTTCTTACCAAGTGATATTTGACCATGTGTGAATCCAGTCAGCTTGCAGTTGTTTTTGGTACCATCTGCATTGTAACGTAGAAGCATTAGTATTATGTATTTACTATGTGTTTGTATTACTAACGTGGAGCGATTATCTGAATTGCAGGTAGAGCATAATCTACCATGGTTTGCATTTTGTACAAGTCGCTGAAATGGAATGGATTCACAATTTGGTATTGATATATATATGAAGCGTTCATTGGGTATTTCTTCTTGTGTCACATTGTTGCAGAGTGTGCATGTATGTTTCCACATGTATGAAATCTAAAGGATTTCATTTATAGGTATGTTTTTGTTTTCCAGTACTTGTAGTAAGTACATTAGAAATTCTTGTGGATCTTCCTGTGAATTTATAGTGAATTTCACCATTCCAGCACAGTAGTCCAATTGTCTTATTCCAAAAACACTATACGTGTTGTCAGGATTGTTTGCTGCATTTCTGTGAAGTACTAACATTTGCAAACACAATGGGTCTGTACTGTGTAAGTAAATGTTGTCAACAATTGGTGGTAATTGAAATAGAATATTCATTGCTACATTTGCGTAGCAACTTACACCAACTATATTTGAGAATTTAAATGGTCCAGGTAGTTCTGTATCTAACTGCTTTTTTTGGAGTTTGTCTTCCTTCTTTAAAGAAGTACTTGGTTTACTTTCCCTAATTGATTCTTTTTTGCTTGTGGTACTTGATGAAGTATTAGTTTCTTTTACTCTCTTTGGAGGATTTGCAGTGACATCCTGTTGCATTTCTGTTTGATTTATTTTTCTTTTATAACGTTTTACTTTTTGTGGAACAGAATATGTGTTTAGGTGGGGGGTGTTTAGTGAGCGAAGTCTATTGTATTCTAAAATGCAAGGAATATCAGCGTTTATTTTACTTGCATCAAAGTTGATTAGAAATAGACCGTCAAGTGTACGTAAGCGTGATAGTGCTACGTAGCTCATGCCTTCTTTAAAGACTGTTACCAATATCTATCATTGCTTTGTCTAGGGTAAGACCTTGTGATTTATGAATCGTGACTGCGTATGCAAGAGTTAGAGAAAATTGTTCTCTGCGTACATACATATCTTTGAAGAGAAGGAATCTAGCTGTTGAGCGTCCTCCTATCCTTTTTACTTCTGAAAGTTTGTCAAAGAGTATATTGACAAACTGAATTTTGTTGTCGCGTGGGTATGTTTGAAAGCCAACAACTGTACCCAGTGCTCCATTAACTAGTCCTTGGTCCACGTCAAGGTTACGTTTAAGCATTACTCTGCAATTTAAGGATAATTTTAATATTTTTTCTAAGCCTGCTGTGTTTGAGATTGATTTTTCTAAAGTATTTAGTCTTGTTGTGGCTTGGTCACACATGGGTAGTGTCATACCATGTACATCTAGTTTGTCTGTGGCGCTAATTTCCATGATTGGTTGCATTTCTTTACTTAGCATGATTTCATTGAATTTGAAACAGCTTGCAAGAGTTGGCATTAAGGCCATACAATTGACTTTTTGTGGGTTCATTGTTCCATAACATCTGTAGCACATGCATTATCGCCATAAAGTGCATTAATGTGCCGGGTTTTCAATATTGCTTCTGCTTCTTTAGAAAGTATACCAACTCTGATACTTTTTAAAATGTTGGCATAAGTGAGATCTGCAGATTGCCGCATGTTTTCTGTTAATTCTCTGTATTGGAAATGTTGCCAAAGGTTGACATTTCCAATGCTGCCAACAGTTTTACGGCAGAGTTTGTGTCCTAATGTTTTAAAAATAGGCTCACCTTTTACCGGTGTCAATTGAAGATCTCCGAAAACAATAATGTGTTTTCCTGCAAAGAGCTCTTCGTAGTTTGTTTTGAGTACTTCTTGTAATCTGAGGTGAATCAAAGCCAACATTAGGCTGGACACCATGCTCACTTCTATTAGTAGCATTTTCATTTGTTTTAATACTTTGCGTAGTACCACTGCAGCTTCTGTAGAAAGTTTGTAATAGTCAAATTTGTTTTGGTGTTCTATTGGCAGGAGTAGGAATCGGTTTAAAGTGAACCACCTATGTTGTAGGCAGCTAAACCTGTGGGGGCAGTGACAACAGCTGACAGTTTGTTGTTTGTCAATTGTTGAAGGACCTTAGTGGTGATTTTGATCAGGAATGTTTTGCCAGAACCAGCTTCACCACTGACGTACAGTAGTATAGATTTGTAATTTTGGCAGGTGCATTCTTTGTTTTGATGTTGTACACCATGTGCAATTTCTTTTGTTACTTCTTGAAAAATGCTACGTTGCTCATTGTTTAGTTTTGATTGTAGTATAGTTAAGTCTTTTATCTTCATACTGACACATGGTGTTTTCTACTTCTATCATAGCTAATTCTGCCTCATTTGTTGTTAGTGGTTCTCCCAGTGGTTCTTGGCTTCTTGTTACAGAAGGTTGACTACCGTCAGGAGTGTCCTTATCTAGTTGGGCCTGGAGTTCTTCTTCGTGTTTGCTTTGAAAGCGTCTTCATATGAGTCATAGTTATCTAGTATTTCTTCTTTTCTCCATGGTTTAAAGAGTTGTAGCAGGGACATGTAATATACTTTAGGTTGAGTCTTTAATGACAATTTGATATGATTAATTAAATTTGGTTTGGTGAGTTTTACTAAGCTGCCTTCACAGTTTGTCACTCTGTATTTAACTTTTTTTTCATCAGGTTTTATATTATTTTTGTATGTGTAGTTTTGGGCTATGTGGTATAGACACATGGTTTCCAAAGTATTACTTCTGTTTGGGTAGTATGTGTCCAATACATTTTTTTAAATGTATTGGCTGTTGGGATCATGTTTGGCTATTGTTTCTATATCTTCGTATGATTTTAGAACTCTTTTTCTAGATTTAGCTGGAGCAAGACTTAGCCATACTATATTTTCAGATTTACCATACAATGCAGTACCAGTTAAACAATCAGCTGCTTCATAGGATCCACATTCTCTATGGGAGAGCATTTGTATGCCCAAGCTGTATAATTTCTGAGACACTGTTTTATCTGATGACAGGTAATTCCAGAGGTCTTGGAGCTCTGTCTTTTCTGCTTTAGTTAAGTATGCTGTGACCTATCGTGCAACTGCAGTAGAATTGTCTGCAATGTACTGCACATCTATGTTTGCATTCCATAAGAAGTGGGCAATGATTGCATTGTAATCATTGATATATTTTTATTTTCCTTTTCATGTAATATGTATTTTTAGGTGACTTACCTTTAACACTATGTCTAACTGAAGACATGAGGTTGTTCACTTGACCTGTATTTGTAAATGGTCTAGGGAAACAAAATCGGCATTTGGTGTAGTATTTCCCTTTGTTTTTGTATTTGCGATGACAATATTTGCCATATGTGTCTTTGAAATTGTAAAACTTGTGCATGAAGATCACTATTTGTGGATTCTGATGGAATTTCACAAGTGACATATTTTTCAATAAACTGTAAAACAGTGGCATCACTGTCTTGACCAAATTTAGGAGCATCTTTAATCATTAAAAGCATGTGGATATGTGGTGCTCCTCTGACTTGGTTTTCTTTTCTCCAAAAGAAGTGTTGCACTTCTCCAAGGGGA
Source organism: Ambystoma mexicanum (assembly GCF_040938575.1). Taxonomy (NCBI): domain Eukaryota; kingdom Metazoa; phylum Chordata; class Amphibia; order Caudata; family Ambystomatidae; genus Ambystoma; species Ambystoma mexicanum. The sequence goes on from NW_027182323.1 coordinate 5,210,283, forward strand.
GGAACAGTTTTATTACAAATAAAATGTAGCATAGCAATGAAGAGATGGTGAAAATATCTTGAAACATTAACAGGATCCAGAGAACAAAGTTCTCCAGTATATCTATGTTTGTTTTGTTTTTGTTAGATATGCGTAGGAAATCATCTAAATCTTCCCATGCATATTCTGCACAACTTAATGTAACAAACCAAGTGGGTGGGCCAACGTTTCTGATCATACAACGTACATCTCCATGACGTTGAAACCAGTACTCTTTAGTACCATGCATATTTGCTAATAGATTTGTAATATTTGATTGTAAAACCTCATCTTTTTGTTGCACTTTTTGTAATAATTGTGTAGCTGTCATATTTTGAAGTGCGATCCTGATTTTAATGTGTGCAACTCAGTAACATAGTTACTACTTCACTTTCAAAGAGTAGAGTAGGTGGAATATGTATTCCCAGTGGATCTTCAGAATACATCCGTAATGAGCGGTATTCTGATGCTGATATTTGAATAGGTCTATAATTGTACCTTCCTCCTTTGCCAGTAGGAAAGAGTAGAGGAAAAGCACGTGCTTCTATACTTTTTTCCCATATGCTGATCCTTTTGTTTGACACATTTGGTACGTTTCCAGTGCATATTCTATGGTGTCATTAGAGTGCAATGGATGAATTGTATAATGGTCTAAAGTATTTGATATTGTAGCAGGATCTAGGAGCTCAAATTGACCAGCTTCTTGTGTCTCTTGAATTATTTCAGTTGTATCCTTCAAGTTTTCTTGAATATTAATTTCTTTGTAATATTCATTATTCTCTTTAAGATATTGCAAGGCTTCTCTAACTTTATGTAAATCTACCAGCTGTTGCCAATTTTTTTGGTCTTTTGTAGGTACTCCATTTACTAAGATAATTAAAGATTGCTGCATTGGACGTTGCACTCCTAGAGTATGCACATTTTCTTTTAGATCTAATGGTAAATACACTACTTTTCCACAAATACCTTTCACTAATTCAGAGGGAGGTAATTTTGCCGTTTTTGGTTGAAGGCGTATTATTTCTTGAAATGGGTGCACTGTTTGAATTATGATGCTCTCCTATAAATTAAGTTGTTGTAGGGGTTTTGGTAGTGGGTATAATCCCAAATTATTTGTGATAGCACGTGAAGGAGTTTGGTTGGTTTTGTAGTGCAGTAAGTACAAAGTATTAAGGGGTCAGTTATTTCGTATTTGTTTTCTGCTATAAGGTAGAGGGCTAATTCAAACCATTTAGAATCTACATTGCCTTCTTTTTTGCATGATAGGTCTACAGGTTTTGTGTTACTTTTATAAAAAGTTCTGCGGCAACATACACACACATGGTTTGATACTTCAGCTGATGTACTTTTAAATTTTAGTATTTCGTTTTTCTATGTGTGTAGTGAAAGGTTGCCATGTGTAGAATTGTTGCTAATTTGGTTTACAGAGATTTTTCATTCTGTAAGTGCTTTCACTTTCAAAATATTTTTTCTGGATATAGTCGATTTCTTCAAGTAGGTCTTTTGTTGTACCATGTAGAAGAATAATATTTAAATTGGCTAGTGCTAAAGCAGGACTTTTAGCATAGTATAGTTTATAAACTAGATTTCTTATAGTTGAATGATGTGTTGATATCCTTTTGATATCATGGAAGGTGGTTTTGCAAGTACGTCCTGTAATGCAGGCCAATGAATGTCCTTGTAGTCCTGTGTACTTTCGCACTGGACAGGTATCCATATTTTGCAGTAGTTTAATTTTGATTTTGTCTTTGCTTTTCACATATTGATTGAGGAATTGATGTAAAGACTTGAAAAATTGTTTGGGAATGTTACACATTGACGTGCATGGCCATTTGTACACTAGACTTTGTGATTCAGTTGAATGGAGGGGTAATTCTAATTTTTCAGGGCATATTTTTGTAAGGAGTACTTGTTCCATTATGGTATTATTAACTTTTTCATAACCTCGACCACTGCTATGTATGGCAATTGTATTTATTTGCTTTTGTTTGTATGCTTCTTCATTAAAGTATGGTTCTGTGCTTGTAGTGTGACTCCATTCACCTCCGCAGATGAAGTTCTTTCTGTTGACATTTTGTTTATTGAGCAAGTCTTTTTTTGTAATTTAGTTATTAGTTTTGTTAGTGGAAAATACATCCGTAATGAGCAGTATTCTGAAGCTGATATTTGAATAGGTCTATCATCGTACCTTCCTCCTTTGCCAGTAGGAAAGAGTAGAGGAAAAGCACGTGCTTCTATACTTTTTTCCCATATGCTGATTGCTGATCCTTTTGTTTGACACATTAGGTACGTTTCCAGTGCATCTTCTATGGTGTCATTAGAGTGCAATGGATGAATTGTATAATGGTCTAAAGTGTTTGATATTGTAGCGGGATCTAGGAGCTCAAATTGACCAGCTTCTTGTCTCTTGAATTATTTCAGTTGTATCCTTCAAGTTTTCCTCAATATTAATTTCTTTGTAATGGTCATTATTCTCTTTAGGATATTGCAAGGCTTCTCTAACTTTATGTAAATCTACTAGCTGTTGCCAAATTTTTTTGTCTTTTGTAGGTACTCTGTTTACCAAGATAATTAAATATTGTTGCATTGGACGTTGCACTCCTAGAGTGTGCTAATTTTCTTTTAGATCTAATCGTAAATACACTACTTTTCCACAAATACCTTTTACTAATTCAGAGGGAGGTAATTTTGCAGTTTTTGGTTGAAGGCGTATTATTGCTTGAAATGGGTGCACTGTTTGAATTATGATGCTCTCATATAAATTAAGTTGTTGAAGGGGTTTTGGTAGTGGATATAATTCAAAATTATTTGTGATAGCACGTGAAGGAGTTTGGTTGTTAAGTTTTGTAGTGCAGTATGTACAAAGTATTACGGGGTCAGTTATTTCGTATTTGTTTTCTGCTATATGGTAGAGAGCTAATTCAAACCATTTAGAATCTTCATTGTCTTCTATTTTGTATGATAGGTCTACAGTTATTGTTACTTTTATAAAACGTTCTGCGGCAACATACACACACATGGTTTGGTACTTCAGCTGATGTACTTTTACATTTTAGTATTTCTTTTTTGTATGTGTGTATTAAAAGGTTGCCATGTGTAGAATTGTTACTAATTTGGTTTACAGCTATTTCATTCTGAAAGTCGGTTTCACTTCCAAAATATTTTTTTGGGATATAGTCGATTTCCTCTAGTAGGTCTTTTGCTGTACCATGTAGAAGAATGTTATTTAAATTGGTTAGTGCTAAAGCAGGACTTTTAGCATAGTACAATTTATAAACTATGATTTCTTATAGTTGAATGATGTGTTGATATCATGGACGGTGGTTTTGCAAGTAGGTCCTGTAATGCAGGCCAATGAATGTCCTTGTAGTCCTGTTTACTTGCGTACTGGACAGGTATCCATATTTTGCAGTAGTTTAATTTTGATTTTGTCTTTGGTTTTCACATATTGATTGAGGAATTGGTGTAAAGACTTGAAAAATTGTTTGGGAATGTTACACATTGACGTGCATGGCCATTTGTACACTAGACGTTCTGATTCAGTTGACTGGAGGGGTAATTGTATGTTTTCAGGACATATTTTTGTAAGGAGTACTTCTTGTTCCATTATGGTATTAACTTTTTCATAACCTTGACCACTGCTATGCATGGCAATTGTATTTGTTTGCTTTTGTTTCTACACTTCTTCATTAAAGTATGGTTCTGTGCTCGTAGTGTGACTCCATTCACCTCCGCAGATGAAGTTCTTTCTGTTGACATTTTGTTTATTGAGAAGTCTTTTTTTGTAATTTAGTTATTAGTTTTGTTAGTGGTTTCATTTTGTTTAACACTAAAATAACTTTCTTTTGAGAAGAATTGCACTGTCTATCAACGCTTCTAAGATTAATTTCCTACGATAGGTTTGAAGTGTTGAACCTGGTTTCTCTCCTGTTTTTATAAGATTTTGAAGGACTTTGTGACAGAACATTTTGGCTAAAATACTTTTCTTGGTATGCTTACTTTGAACTATATCAAGATTTAAAGAAGAAGTTTTATCTTTACTGATAGCTGATTTTCTACTAATTGTTTTATGGTTTGGTTTACATTTTGATAGAGGAGGCAAAGTTTTTGTACTTCTTCTTTTGTTTCAACTTTTTTTACAAATTGTGCTACAGATGGATGCTTATGTTGGCCACTTATTTTCATTTGCTCTACTTCTGCGTTGCTTTCTACGGACTTGATTTTTGGTAGGCATTCTTTAGGTCATGTTGAAAAAAAATATAGAAGGTATGGGTTGGGGTGTTCTGCAATGTATGTGTGCTGTGTGCATGAGTGTTTGAGTAAGATGATAAAGATGTATGTAATGGTGTGTGATTGTGCATTGCGAACTACAACTAGTAGGGATGGGTATTCTTGAATTAATGTGTTACTAAACTGGGGGTCAGATGACAGAAAAATGTAAGCTAGTGGTGTGGAGAAGTATAAATAGTATATCTAATGCTATACAATTAAAACAGTTGTTTGTTCTATAACATCTAAATTCTAGCGGTTGAGTTGGGTAATTTGTGTGTTGAAAAATAGGAATTTGTGGGCCATTCTGGCTGTAAATCGCTGTTTAAGACATGGGGATTTTTGGACAGAATGGTGCAGAATCTCTATTTTTAGGCATGATTAACTGTGGCAAACAAAATATCTTTACTATGTCTTGTGAAATTCATAATGTACCACTGAATACCATTATTCCTGTAACTAAGCTCTTCCAAGTAATAGTGCCTCAATGTCTTGGGCTGCTTGTCCTATATAAATGTAAGTAATTAAATAAATAAATACATTTAAAAAAATTATGTAATTGTACAAGTATTATTGTTTGAGATTTGAACATAGTGTGCATGCAATTTTGTTTAACTATATGTAGTCTATATATTTCAGTTGAAAAATGTTAGTTTAGCATTATTTGAGTGTGTCTATAAAGAAATTAAATAGTATAAAGATTTGTAAGTGACAGTTGATTTTAGGAGATTGAAAAAAGACAGTAGATTCATTTTACAGATTATACAAGCTAAAAGTCAGTCAGAAAATGTGTTCATGTACTGTACAGAAAATATGCATACCTGTAGTTTGTGTTCATGCATATGGATATGCATGGAACTGCAAGTAGAAATCTTGGAGACTTGTACAGTATTTCTTGAAGATGGTGCTTGCCAATGATATGACACTTGTTCTCAGAGATTCACAGTACATTTGCAGTGCTGATCTATGATGATGCAGCTAGATGTAGAGGTCTTGAATGTGATTGGTGGATGGTCAACTGACTTCTTAGCTACATCCAATGAGGGAATGGCACAGAGAGTGAACTGGAAATGGTAGAAGGGCTGTTCATGTTACGATATGTCCGCGGACATGGCGGTAGTTCGCGGACATCTGCTGTTACATCCGGGGATTTTTGGGTTCAGAAGTCATACAAATGAGAATGAGCACTGGAAGGGATTGGTTAGGAAGGTTTAGTAGGTGTGTTGTGCCAGGAGAGAGTTTCTCAGATACTCTTTTTGCTGGGAGAAGAACAGATGGCTATGGCTGTGTGTTTTTGGCTTTTGGGAGACTTGTGGATACATTGGTTGAAGGTGCATGCAGAAACCTGTGGAGTAGCTGTAGATCTTGGATTCCCACATGTGGAAGTACACTGGCATGGAGTTCGTGGAATGAAGTGGTTGGACTTGTTACCTCTCTGTGCTACTTTGGAGACAGAGCAACATCCAGATATAATTATAATTCATTGTGGAGGGAACAGTTTAGGACACGTGTCTGGAATTTCTTTGCAATTTGCAATGAAAGAAGGACTTGGGAAGGTCATGGACATGTTTCCAAATTCTCAAGTAATTTTTTAACAGATTGCGCAGAGCCAAATGTGGCTTCGTCTTTCTTCATTTGGTTCACAAATGGAGAAAGCAAGGCGCAATGTCAATAAGGCTGTTTGTGCCTTTTAAGAGATTTTGGCTTGTCCTCTTTTTCACAATGAAAATATTATGTTTCGTAGTACATACATTTTTCGCAGAGATGGAGTACATCTAACTTATGCTGGCAATCAGATTTTTCTAAGAAACATACAAAATGCATTGCAACCTTTTTTAGAATGACAGCATCCATTTTGATGTAGGTGTTGAGTATTTATCATTTTTGAAACACGAACACCCCCCAAAGGCTCTTTTCAGAGCCACCACTTCCTCCCAGACAAAATTGCAATGGTTTTGATGGGGTAGCACCACAAAATTTTAGATGTCCGCAGACTTCTAAAAAATACAAAGGGCCCTGCTTCATTTATTTTCACTTCTATTTTTTTAACTTTGAAAGGCGGCTCTGAAAAGAGCCTTATTTTTTTTGATTTTTGTTATTTTATATTTTTTTTGGTTTTTTTATACACGACACACTAGGAGAGGAAGGGAAAGGAGGGTAAAGGGTGGACACCAACCACAGGGATAAGAAAGGGCGAGCTGAGAGAGGAAGATGTAGAGTGGGTTTTATTTGGGTAGTGAGCAGGTCTTCTCGTGCTCTGAGACGATAGTCTCAAAAGCACTATGAAGTCGCTCCCCCTGCAGAGTACTGTGTCGCAGTACATACACACAACTGTGACCCTCGAAAGGTAAGGGTCATCAGCATTATGTATGGCCTCTGAGGCAGCTTGAGGAAGACGCTGTCCCACAGAGGTGTTCCTTGTAGTGACAGGATCAGAAACGGAGGATGAAGTATCAACCTACTACGCTCCTTGCAAGGTACAACCTTGCGAATGGCCTCAGAGTGAAATAACTTTGGGTGTCGCTTCATGGTAGTGGTCCCAAAGCTGTACGAACCATGCCTCCCGCACTCACTCATTGCTGGTGACTCGGTTTTCATGAGCCTTAGGACCATCCCCATGAATGGTAAATAACCGCCACACCCAAGACTCACGCCGAGTGCAGGTAGTAGGGATTTCCACTACCTCATTCTCGTCATCCTCTTCTTCCTCCTCTGCATCCTCACTCCTGTTCCCCTCTTCAGGCCCTTGGGGAGGTGGTGGTGGTGGAGTGGATGGGGGTGGTGCTGGAGTGGATGGGGGTGGTGCTGGAGTGGATGGGGGTGGTGCTGAAGCAGGTGCAGCACCAGGTGGCAGTAGTGCAGCAATGGATGCCATCTCGATGATGGTGTAATCTGCAAGTTGCAGGAAAAATAGCTGTGCTCTGAAGAATAGCCAGAAACACGGGAATAAGCTCTAGGGCGTGGTCTTTTATAGGGGTGCTTGTACGCGGTTCGTGGACATGCGCGCTGTCCGCAGACAGATCGAACACAAAAAAATGTTCAAAAACTTACAAAAAGTATGTAGAAACTCAGGATTAGTATGGGGAGTTTATATTGAGAAATATTGTGGGTTACTTGAAAATGTACTTTTAAATTGTTCGGGGACACGAACAGTGTCCACATTCAGAACACGCGATCAGCATGGGCACGGTCACATGATCGCTTTGCGAACATGTTCGCAAAGGAAGCGGCTGTCCGCAGGACACCAAATGCACGGACCTTGGTTTGCGCATGCGCGTTGATGTTCTACGGACACTGTTCGGGTCCTGAAGTAATTAAAAGTGCGTCACACGTCAAACCAACAGTTACGGACAACCGTTTGTTCTTAGAACAGTTTAACTTCCTTGCGAACAATACGGACAGACATAGTGTCCTCAGGACACCTCCATTTTCGTTTATTTAGAAACATTTCAGAACACTGCGTGTGTTCTAGCACAGTTTCAACTTGCTAGCGAACAGCACGGACAGGTATAGTGTTCTTCAGGACACCCCCATTTTATTTATTTATGAACATTTCAGAACACTGCGTGTGTTCTAGCACAGTTTCAACTTGCTAGCGAATAGTACGGACAGGTATAGTGTTCTTCAGGACACCTCCACTTTGGTTTATTTACAAACATTTCAGAACAACCGCGCTGTCCGCGGACACCTAAATAGTTTTTTTTTTTTTTAAACGGAAACTAATTACAACACAATATAAAAATGTAACTATTTAACATATAAACAATTCATGACAGAGAAGGTGAGGCAGAAACGGAAACAAATAGGAGAATTAGGGGTTTCAACATGATTGGTATCAGGTGAAGAAGGGATGAAGTCTCATCAAAACGTTTTGGGTTATGGAGAGGGTTTGGGGATAATTAACTGGGATATGGTGAGGGGGGACAAGTACATGTGGGACAATGGTATGAGGTTTTTGTTTTAAAATGCTCCTCAACAAAAGTTTTCAAATTATTAAAATTGGTCAACAATATATCAATTTTTTTCTTTTATGCTGTCAAGAGTGTTATCTGTAACAGTTTCTTCAGAGGTATTTTCTATTTTGGTATGCTCTGTACAAAAATAAATATAGATGTTAAATGTATATAAAATAGTAATAATTAAATGGTTTATATTGTAAAGTGTGTACCATTAGTTTCACTATCTTCTGACATTTCCTCATGTGGGAAATGCTCCTCTAGCCATTCCAGAGTACTAGACATTTCTGTGAGGAAAAAAAAAGATAATATATTTTTTTTTATCTAATACAGAAAGTTTATAAATATGAGTAAAATTAAGTACACTTACTATTTCAGGTAAGATATGTTCTGAGTACTCTGTAGGTCTGGTCTTGCTCTTAGTTGTGGAGTGTCTGTGAGGTAATTTTGTTGGAAGCCAATTTATCTTCTTTTGGTATATTCCATTTTAGAACATATTGTATTTAAATGAATGGTTAGTGTGTTACATATATGGGTAACATTTCTTATGTATTACTACATATAATATGTATGTGTGCTGCTTTGTGATTTTTTTCAAATGTTACTATGTTGTATGTGTGCTGCTTTGTGATTTTTTTCAAATGTTACTATGTTGTGATATAACAATTAAACATACACTCTCAGAGTTTTTAGGTAGTGTTACTGTTGTCCGAACATGTCCGTGGACATCGAAAAAGTTTGCGGACATCAAATTCAGTAGAAGGGGTTCAGTATGTTCCATATTACATGTACATAAAGTCAGTTATTATTGTTAAGTTGTGCTACTAAAAACCTATGAAATTCAGTGAAAAAATGTTGTTAAAGGGACGTTATGGTTCCAAGTAAAACCGAAATACCCCTGAAATTTGCCAGTTATGGTAAGCTAAGCAACCATAACTCACGCCACCACCATGCACTGCTAAGACTAACACCCACGACATCAAAGATGACATCACAGGGGCCCTTTTATAACCCCACCCCAAGTGGCGCGACTACGTGACATTACAGTCAAGAGGCAGCGGCAGCACCTGCTACGGCTACTGTGCCGGGGAACTCTTCCACACGGCAATCGCGCAGCATGCCCCACAAACTGGGCAATTCTGCCCTCCAGGGGCAATTGCGCCCCCCTGGTCCCATTATGCCCTGGGCAGCCGCCCGCTTTGCCCGGGCCAAAAATCTGGCCTGGCGTTAATGTCAACAAAAATAGTTCTTTCAGGAGGATTCTGCAACAGTTAACGCACTCACATCAGCAATGTTGATTTGTCAAGATGATTCCACAAATTAATAATGGCTGTTGTGGGGTTGCCACTTCAACTTCAATACTTTTAACCAAACCACAGTACTTCAATGACTTTCGCCTGGTCCACTCCCCTGCCAGGACTATTCTTCCTTTTTTTTTTTTTTATTTAACGTGCTTTAGCCAAAAAAACATGACCTTTTACACAATTCAAAGTCTAAAATTAAGATTTAGTTATACAATACTAAAATATCAATTTCTTTTCCGTACATAAAAAACAAACGTGCACAGAAGAAAGAAAAAGGGACACAAAAAAAATAAAAATCACATTACATAACCAAGCAATCAGAAGGAAACAGTTATCAGTTGTCTACCAAGCAACTAGTTAACTGGGTCCCCTTGTTAACAGTGTGATTAAGCTCTTTGAGGAGAGAGGCCACCTCTAAAGTAGGAAAAACTTCAGTTCCTGAGATCAACCTGTCCCAAAATATATCTGATACAAGTAAGTGCGAATCATGAACAAATATCTGGAATCTTAATAATCTGACAGGCCAGGTTCCAGAGCATTCTAACAGCAGATGACAAATAATTTGCGTTACATTTGCTTCGCATTTGTCACAAATATCTGTTGGATAGATGCCGCCATACCGGACAAGAAGAATTTCCAAAGTTGGTAACAAGATGAGTCTTAGTCTCAAGAAGTCCATCCGTACTAGAAAGTCTGGACATTTTATTAGATATTGAGGAACACATGATCTAGGTTTGTCAATGAGGAGTGGTGATGACTAAAGTTTCATAACCTAATTTTACCAATGGTTCTGATCCAGTCTATGCAATGCAATGCTTCCTTCGTTTTCAAAGGATTTGTGATAAGAGTATCAATATCAGTGTCCGAAGCGACCAACAGCTTGTAGCATCTTAATCAGCCTATAAATCGAGACCCACTTCCACTCCAGCCATGTCCCCAGTGAGAGGAGACCCAGCTCATTCCTTACACAGGAATCGGGAACACAATTCGGCAGTGCAAGAGATTTTTTTCCATATTTTACTTTCTATCTCGCACCAGTTGATTTCAAAGGTCACAAGGTTACATTCCATACCAAATGTGATCACTGGGACCACCTTACCAATATAAAAATTGAGCAGCAACAGTGAGAATTTACAATACTGAAGGCAAATTTTCTTCATTTGTGCGATGAAATTATTTACTTTCAGATCTATGGATGAGAGGAGATCGGCCTTGGTGGGAAAAGCTATTATCTTAGAACCCAGATAGATAACCTCTTTAGAGACAGGAATCGGAGAGTTATCCAAATGCCAAGCAAGATTTCAACTTCCTTAATGGATGTTTGAAAACAATGATTTTTGACTTGTTCAGGTTGATTTTTAAGTCATTTTCCTCGGCATACTCTGAGAGGGCAGATAGTAAGCATTGCAGACCGACTTGTGTGTAGTCAAAGACTACAATGTTGTCAGCATACACTAACCAGTTGATTTTTGTATCACCCAATTTAGGCCCCACCAGACAGCTCTCCTTCAACCATTGTGGAAGATCTGACAGATGTAGAATAAAAAGAAAAGGCGCAATCAGGCAACCTTGACGCACCCCTCCTTTTTATTTTGATGGACTGGGAGAGGATTCCTGATTTGGATAGACAAACTCTTAGTGGAGACCTTTCATGTAACTCTATCAGAATAGACAACAAATGTTCTGGGAGTCCCTAAGATTTTAATTTAGGCTTGAGCCTATTTCTATTGATGGTCCCAGGCTCCGAAAAGGGGGGGGACGCTCCTTTTATGTGAGATTCAGAACTGAAACAACTAAGGATTAGAGTATTAAGGGTAGTATTAAGGGTAGTAGCGAGTCTTCTCCTAAAGCCTGTCTGTTGCTTACGGATAATACCTATTTCTTCCGACCACGTCTCCAGCTCACCCAGAACAATGCCCGAGAAAATCTTCCCATCAGCGTCTAGAAGCGAGATGAGCCGATAATTGAGAGGCGACAGACGGTCACCTTTGTAAATGGGTATTATGATGGAGTTCCTCCATGACTAAGGGATGGTTTTACTGAGAATTATATTGTCAAACAGGGTTTTGAGGACTTTGGACCAGAGTTCATGGTTTAATTTGAAAACTGTATTGCTCAGCCGTTCGGACCAGCGGCCCTAGAGATGGACAATTTTTTTAATTTGTTGTTCAATGTCCTCACATGTATAATTCAAAGACCAATTTGACGTTAATTCTAATTTAAAATCCTGTGAGTCAATGGAGATAAGACTATACTACAAGGTCCTGTGCCCTGGTGTACTCTCCTGCCAGGACAAATAGAAACTACTAACACTACGATAATGCTTTATAGAATTTATAAAGTATTTTGACTTTCCACAACCTCTGTTTTGACTACTTCTGGGAAAACGACACATTGGTGTGGTTTGTAACACTTTTGATTGCCACATGCAATGCAGGTTATGCGCCTCTCCTCCTGAACACCTTCTAGCAGAATGGCAGCTTTCCTGCCACTCTTGTTTTGGGTCTCTCATTGGGGGTGGCTACTAGTTCATGTCACTTGACACATGTTTGTTGTCTTTGATGACAGCTAATTGACCTCTGCCCATTCGCTATTGTACGTTCCTTTCTAGTTCACTGATATTTAGGTGTTCCTTTGGCACTTGCTGGTCAATGTGGATGTGCCCACACTTGTATGGTTATTTTGCATTGTGAATGTTGAAGAGGGCTGTGGCCTCACTGTGGATCAGTGGGCTGCACTAATCACTTGTGCACTCAATGGTAGATGGTGGTTTCCCTCCCAAGGTACGGCCACTCACCCGCGCACACATGCAGTCGCCCGCTACCAGATTGCACATCGCCTCTGCTACTAGAATGCAGCTAAGTCCTGAGATAAAATCATTGGTCTCCCTGGACACATAATCAGTCTCCTTGACTCACATACTCTCTGACAGCCTTCGCATCACCCAACCACAAGCCTGTTCTACTTGGGTTGCATGGACCTAGCCACTTTGTAAATCACTGGGACCAATCTCTGATACCTTAAACATAGGTCCTCCACTTAAACATAGGTCCTCCACCTACTGAACCTATACCAGTGGCACAAAGGTGCTATACAAATGCCACATTACATTACTATGTCACATGCACATCGGGTCGGCAAAGTGTAGTTGGTGAAACAGAACGGTGTCCTGTTGATGTGCAGCTGAGTGGGCTCCAACAGGCAGCCATGGAAGAGGCTATGGTCTGCAGCGTGTACTTCATGGTGGAGGCAGGCCAGAGGAGTTGAGATAGGTTTGGTGCTCCACATTGGACTAGTGGGTGCTGCCTTGGGTTGGGGCAGTGGGAGGAGGGCGGACTAGCGGGTGCTGCCTTGGGTTGGGGCAGTCGGGTAGTGGGAGGAGGGCGGATTAGCGGGTGCTGCTTTGAGTTAGGGAGACAAGGTGCAGTTTTTCTGAGGTATGTGGGTGCTGCTTTGAGTTGGGGATTTGGGGTGTAGTTTCATTGGGCTACTGGGACAATGACCTGTGAGTCGCAAGAGAGGAGTGGATGTAATGGTGATTGCTTGTAAATAATCCTTGTTTATGTTTTTACATGGGTCTGGCACAAAGGTTGTTTCACATTGCTTATTTCTGCTTGCCATGGAGGCGTGTTGTGGGCGTTCCAGGCGCAACTGGCTCTTCTTTGCGCTGCAGGTTTCTTTACGCTTTTGTATCTATGAATCTGCTCCCCACGCTATTCTTTTCATCCATGCAATGATCTTTCTCATGCAGTCTACGCTTTTTTGGTAAATTAGGCCCATGAACAACTACTGCTAATACCAGGTGCAGGAAAGCAAAATTATAAAAAATCAAAGGTTAACACTTTGTCATTGCATGCAGGTAATGTTAAGGATGTATATATTCCATTGCAAACCAAGACACAACATGAATCCAAACTTTATTTTAGAAATAAGATTTTACAAATACTTATTATGTACATGAAAACCGTGCATCACTTTATTTTCTGTAGTTTACTCTTACACATGACAAGTATATAGTCTGTAAATTGAGGACAAAGTGGGAGCAGCTCATTTTGAAAGTGTTTATTCCCACAAGAAACTTATTAATGTCAAAGCCCCTGAGGATCGGCAGTCGAGAAAAGGCATGTGCATCAGACACTCACTTTAAACCCAGTCACATACAGAGGCACCCATGGTGGTACAGAGTCTTTAGCATAGCCTACGGTTTGCCACTTCTTTGACATCTCCTATAGCATAGAAATGTTGAACACTCATCAGTTGGTCTTTGTTCTTTTTCAGTACAGGCCAAGGGGAACCATATGTTGCAGGCCTCACACGCTTCCTTTATTAATGAAATCAAGGTAAAAGAACATTATTAAGTGAAATGAAAGAAAAATAACACATTGCCCACTATGTATGTTAATGCCAGGTCATCATATCAACACAGTTTTACAGAGAATAATTTCCACATAGTTGTCGTCAAATAGTAAATTATTGATGCCTGGTGTTCAATGCATTGTATATACATATAGACCATGTGTAATGTGACTGATCGCGGAATTCAATCACTTCTCCACAGTCAGCAGCATTTCCCTGTGAGGCTAGGATGGTGAACCCGCTATGAGATACCCACCCTAGGGGTCGAGGCAAGCGGAACCTCACTGTAAGAGACCCCCCCCCCCCGGAGAACAACTCCTGTTTCAAAGATGAACTTCCCAAGTTACTCACCCACAACCCACCTCCAAAAACATCTATCCAAAGAAATTAATGTGTGTTAGTTAATGTGGTGTAGAAACCTTATTTCTAGGTGACAAAGAAAATGAGTACACTACAGTGAAGACTGTGAGTAATGCAGAGTACTCCAACAATAGAGAGAAGTTTGACGCTCTACCGGGGAATGCCCAGCTATGGAGGGGAAATCCTGTCGGGGAGAGAAGCTTGGGGGTTTGAATCTGCTGTGCAAGGAAAGCTGAACTATACCAGGCCACACAACCTCAAAGCATATAAACAAAATGGTGAGTGAAGGTGTCATGAGAAAAACTGAGGCAAGGAGATGTGCGACAGGTTACAGAGTCCAAGGTGGTGGCGTGACCGAGAGTCGGTGGGCTGCAAAGTCCAACGAGAACACAGACCGCACACTTGCTCATGGCACAGAGCAGGCACAGAGGAAGAGAGAATCAGGGAAGCCAGAAGCCAACCTAACGAACCGAAGCAAGCATCCCATCCTGATCACAGGAGAGTATAGCAGGAGATTACCATAAGAAGTTATTGTGTGAAAGAGACACTTTGGTCATCCTTTAAAAGCTATTGTGGAAAAGACACTTTTGAGATTTTTCCAAGAGACATTTTGCCATCCTGAAGAAAGAGTAAAGTGAAAGAGCCATTTCCGCCACTTTTAAAGAATCATTTGATCAAAAGGACACTTTTGCTATTCTATCTGAAAGAATCGAAAGGAAGGGAACCCACTCCTGGATTCAAGGATTGTTAGTTGAATTTTCATATTTGATTTTTCACACTTTTTGCTAAATCAAAACAAAGACAATTACCTTACACAATTGAGTCTTTATTTTAGTTTGACGGTCGGATAAGTTTTGGACATAAAGGACAGTTTGCATATTTAAATTGACAATACACAGACTGATCTTTAAGTTTTAGGTTCATAGGAAGGGACCTCTCTTTAGGTTAGGGACAGAAATGCCTTTATCCAACCACATATCTTTAATAAACATGTCAGTTGTTCAAAATATTGCGACTTTGTGTCCTCTCATTTCTGACCCCTCAAAACTATTTGTACTCCATAGTCTTTCAACAAAGACCTCTTCCCTCGCAAGGAATTTGTCCGAGCAGCATCTAAACGCGAATTGATATTATATTAGTTGTACCCCACCAATGGGGATGCACTCTGTTTGAAAGTTTTTTTTAAATGTATGAATCTTTCATTCTTGCTTATGAACCATCATTGCTGCACTTTAGATGATACAGATGAATATTTTTTTATAAACTGTTTTCTCATAATAGACATTTTCATGTCTATTACCCAATATTGCACCCCATCACTCTTTCCATCGACAGTCAAAGTAGCATCTACACAAATGTGGCACAGTTTACTCATTGCATCTATAAGAAGTCATAACAACGCAAGTACACTTATACAGGTAATTTATATTCACTTTCAACATATTGAAAGGGGCCCCTAGGGGTCCCTCACCTCTATGGGAACAAGGCAGGTCACCACACACGATAGATACACCAGACATGAGGACACCAGACATGAGGTTGTATTCCCAAAGCTAGGGTTTATTGCAAAGCAAATAGTCTCAGTTGGCTAACTCGGTCTCGCGCCCCGCGACGTGCATCTCTAGACCTCGAGGGACGTAAGAGAGCGAATTACGTACATCAGTTACATATATACAAAATGCATATCATACAATCAGATGTGACATGTTTAACACCCCCCTTTATTGGGTTTCTTTGAACTCGGTTTGATGATGGACACTTTCGACGAATATGACACCTTCAAATGTCTATTCTAGTAACAATATGCAACTTTGCAAGTGCGGAGACATCTTTTCTTTGTTGAACAGAACACAGTGCTTCTGTTCTTGGAAGCGAGCTACATACGGGGGAAGAGTCACATTCCAGACCTTGCTATCTATGCGGTGCTATTTGTGTCCTGGGAGCCGACACGCTCTACAGGGCTCGGTAAAGGGGGGCCGTAAGAAGAGCATAATTCAAGCATTTAGCTGCTTTATTCTAACATATTCTACCATATAACGAGACTGGCTGGCAGCTGTGAAATGATTAAATGCCCTGTGACTCTGCTTCATGGCTACATTCGGGAGGGAGCTGGGCATTCCTCCACGGAGCTGCCTACGTTGTGTTTCGTTGTGTTTCAACGAACTCTCATTACCCTCGCGGCCCTGCGGCCTTGTCCTTTCACGTTCAGACAACAATGGTTAACAGTCGAGCAGTGTAAGCAGAACATGTGCTGCGAAGCAATTTGAACAGAAAGCAATGAGAAATTGTAAAGAAAACAAAATGGTGATACTTGTTACATCAAAATGGCCGTTCATTGGTAAACTCAGAAACCTGTATTTCTATCGTTCCGTGCATGAGACGGTTGTCCTTCGGCCACCAAAATACGTTTGCCGTCAATCAAGAGAGGTATCAATTTTTCTAGACTGACAACATAATATTGTAAGTATCTTCATGAAAAGCACCTGAGCGCTGTCAAAAGACCTTTACACACGTAATATACTTGACCAGCGGTACATTGCATCTTATGGCAGTTTAATCCACGTTGTTCACATAGGACAATGCAATGTGCATCTTCCAATAATTTTAACAATATCACACAACCTTTTATCCTGGCTCTAAATAATTCTCATAAGCAACACAAAGAATTCCATTTTGAGATCTTGCAGATGTATCCTCGGTACATAGGACTGAGGCACCATCTGATTTGGAGTCAGGGCACCGATGACAGTCGAACTTGACAGCTATTCTGCAAGGCATATTACTCGTACTAGTGTTTGGCTTCTAGTGTCCTCTAAGCAGTATCTTGAGTGATAACTTTTTTTAACACAATAGGTCTGACCCACTTCATGCATCTCCAGGATGCAGGAGTTCATTTTACGCCTTCAGTCATTCAAATTTTGTTTTGTAATATTTTGGACCAGTTTAGTGAGGGCTGATGTAAGGCTGGCAGAGGCAGACCTGGAATTCTGCCTGCCTGTTAGGCAGAAGGCAGCATTAAAGCGAAATGTTCCTACTGTGGTTGAATTATGCAAATGATCTTCTGTACAACATGTACTAAAGTAGTGATGTTGCTGCCAGTCCCCAGCTATTAAGAAGCTTGTATTCTGATTGACATGTAACCTGGCGAGAGCATTGTTGCCCACGCCATTACTGCTACACATATAATACAAGAAAATGTATATTTGTTGTATCCATTCACAAATGCCTTCTTGTGTTAAGGTTCTTTTTGCCAATGCACAACACATTTGTTCTAATGGTATTAACCAAAATAAAGCTGTCCTAAATTATTGCTATCTTTGCATTTGATCTAAATACTTTGGGCCTCATTATAACCCTGCCGGTATTCTGGCGGTAAACCCGCCAGGATACCAGCAAAGGCTATTATTGTTTCCGGCACTCAGTCTGGTGGCATTGCCACTGGATTTTGAGTCAAAGAGTGACGGCTCTAAATCCCCATTCATAGAGTACCATAGGACTCCATGAGGGGTTTTCCCGTCCTTAACGGCACTTCAATAACCGTGCCGGTAATTACAGCATTTTTTGCTGGTAGGGCGCCTGTTTACCTCAAGCTTTTAGATGGAGGTAACTCGGGTGCCCCACCAGCAAACCCGTATTCAGCTGGTAGAGTAAAGTGCAGGTATTCATGAATACTGGAACTTTGAAATCAGACCGGCCAACCCGGAATGGGGCCCTTTGATTGCATGCAAGACTCATGACATTACAGATTATTTTTTTTTACATTTCTTAATGTGGTTCTCAATGTCATTCTCATTACTGTTTTATTTTGGGTGTTTACCTATAATCTACGCCCCAAAGTACCAAACAATTATCTCTTTTTTTTTTATCCTGGAATGGGGCTTGCATAACAGCCTGAAGTAGCTTTCTATTTCTTTGCTTCCAATTTGAATGGCTTTACAAGTAAAAGCTGTTCTGGAGACCATTTCTGTCTATGGTGGTATATTGTATGCAATTACTCTGCAGACAGTTCATGAGTACTGACCATAAAATAAATTCACAATGAAATAAAGTTTAATTATACATATTTTCTTAAATCTCGATTACACTATCAGGTTTTTATTTCTTTGAAACGTAGCCATTAACATAAAGATACAAACAAGATTATGAACTAAGACTTAGCAGGAAGCTACAGTACCTGACTGATTTATTAAGCTCCCAACTATCTTCCTTCGATATTTTTGTGCATCCATGCTAGTCTCAAACAACTGCTTCCTCATCTAAAAGACATTCTGCACACTAAAATCATAATTATGTGGGGTTTTTGCACAATAGAAGTTGTAGCATTTTTCCTTTTACATGTGTGCTACTAAACATAACAGTGAAGTACAAATGAAATGCTTTGCATAATTAATAGTATGTGACAGTTGAAGAAAAAGCTGTTTTTCACAGGAATTTTCAAAAATATATATTCTGTCCATCGGAAACATAATGTAAACCAAATTGTGGTAACTGCAAACAAGATAAGAGAAGACCAACAGTCACAAGTAAAATATTAACAACAGTTTATTTGCTTCAAGCGGACCCAGGTTCATCTACAACCAAGTACATTCATAAAGAAGTGAGCAATTTGTCACAAGATTCATTCGGCTTTTATACATTCAGATCTGCCGAGGTTGTCATTTCCCAGACAGTTTATGGTTTCCTGCAACATATAGAATGTTCTGCAAAGACATCTATAAACATGCATTACTCTTCAGTATTTGTAATTACATTTTATAACTTTCTCAGAGTTCAGGCTGTTCCCAGCGCCAAGACACGTTCTCACACACCTAAGCTGTTTGTCTGACCAAAGGTCACTGTGCATCTGTAGTTTATTTAGGATACCCTTTTCTGGAATGCAGACATCACCTGCGTCGTTAATCATTGGTACATCTATCTTGGGACCCACGCAATTAACGGAGGCAGACGCAGTAGGCATATATTATCTCCCATCTCACTGGAGCATGGCTGTTCAAGGCCCAAGGCTGAACAAACACAACATTTTGCATGCACCATAGCATTCTCATGCAGCAAACATATTTAGTGTTTAAGGAGAGAAAAGGGTAGACACAAAATGGAGGGCTTAGGCTAACCAAAAATGGATGCATTTTCACAAGTACAAATGAAATGCTTTGCATCATTAAGAGTAACTTAGACAAATACTAATAGTAATGTGACATAGTAGAAGAGGAAGCTGTTTTTCACAGGAATGATCCAAAATGTATATACTGTTTATCGGAAACGTAATGTCAAAAATATAATGGTAAATTACCTTGCAGACAAACATCACAAGATATACAGTCTTGCTGTTTTGGATGACCAACACTGGAGCATGTCCACCTAGAGATTGGCAAACATTTTCTTCTCATGAAAGCCTTACATAGTAGAAAATCATTGCAGTTATGAAGAAGTTGAACTTAACCTAATAGAAATCAGTAAAACATTAAGGTTGAAACTACAAATCCGCTTTTTAAAGCACCCAGTTTTAAAGATTAGGATAAAATGTTTTCAATGACACTTGTCACAAACTTCATCAGTGCTAGTGGCCTAATGGTGTCAATGATTGACCGAAGTGTGACCCATTGGAAATGAGCTCTTTCACCCTGTAACTTTTAAAGGGACTGGTCTAGATAGATTTTGATTCAGCCATGAATGAATATCCCTAACGCTCACTGTGATGTGCATTTGCAGGTTCTGTGGCAAGCTTGCACAGAAACTGCATTCCCTCCACATAGTTTTAGCACAAAATTGTGCAGAAGAAAAACATACATAGATCCGTATGATTACCTGAAATGTTTAAGCATAACATACATAATCTTTATAATACAAATTGGCATGATCAATAGATATCTTGTTACATCCTTTCATTTTTTTATCTGACTGTACACTTCTCCCAAAGAGTTGAGGTATAACGCTCTCTTTTCACTGGGGTATATAGCCTAAAATGTACTACATTTTGTAAAATGAGTTTATTTGTTTTGAAAGGGCTACAAATGATATTTGGAAATAAAAATACCAGATTTACATTTGTAAATTATCAATCGAATTTAGTTGTATATTTCCCTTACATTAACAATTAATGGAGGATACTGACACAATTAACCTTTAACTGTGGCATAGTACCATTATAACAGGGTGAGTTACACATTCAAACCTAGGTGTCCAATTTTGATGTACCAATCTTTTCCTTATTATATCCTGTTGCGGTCTTGCGGCCTATGAGGACGCACACCAAGAGAAGTAACATACGTTTAATTTAATCGATGTGTAACAGCATACTGTCTTTCCCTTCTCGCCTCTGTAACATACGTTTTCTTTAATCAACATGTAACAGCATACTGTCTTTCCCTTCTCGCCTCTTCCCACGTCATGGCCCACTTGGCC
This sequence comes from Ambystoma mexicanum, assembly GCF_040938575.1. Lineage (NCBI taxonomy): Eukaryota > Metazoa > Chordata > Amphibia > Caudata > Ambystomatidae > Ambystoma > Ambystoma mexicanum. The sequence continues at coordinate 5,230,948 of NW_027182323.1, forward strand.
TAGACCACATGGGCTTGTCTCTGTCTTAGAGACAATGAGCCCTCTAACAACAACTACGGACAAATGTCTTTGCGTCCACTTAACATTCTTCAACCAAGCGCAGGGGCTTCCTGACGGTTCTCAGCCTCAGGACCGTTGGCCATCTCCGCCAAGTGTCGAGACGGAGCCGCTGGCAGGACCCACATATCATCCCTGGGCTCACAGGGCTCTGGATCTGGAGGTGGAGGCCTTTCAACCTCATCCTTGACAAAACTGTTCCGTGTTATCTCTTTCTCAGAGTTCACAGCGGTCACCATCATTCCTTTGACAGCAGTGACCTGTAGGGAGTTCGGGGCAAACAGAGTCTGTCTTCCTGACGGTGGTCTGCTGGACCAAGACGTCATCCCCTACATGGAATTCTTTTGATCTGGCTCCTCACACAGGTTCTTTCCTTCCTCTCAGTGTCTCTTCTTATGACTTCCTGATCCGCTTCCGGCTGGCTCACCGGGTGTCTTACTATGCGGGTACTTCATGATCAATTGCACAGGGGATCATATTCGTGGTCTCATGAGGCGTGTTGCGGTAGTCCCTTAGCAGTCGGCAAAGGGCTTGGTGGGGGTCAGCGCCAAGGCTATGAACCTCTCTGCTATTCCATTGACTTGTGGCCAGTGAGGTGTGATTTTATGATGGGTAAAACCCATATGCTTTGCCAAGGCCGCAAACTCATGTCCACTGAATGGTGAACATTATCTGACTTGATGGTGTCCGGGATTCCCCACTCGCTTATGACTTCATTGAAGATCGCTGCCACCTGGGAAAACGCTGTTGAAGTTGACCAATTGGAAATGTCGAGTGTTCATCAATGTAGAGCAATAGATATTTTCAAGATTCAAGGGGGCCATAGAAGTCTACAGCTACCTTATCCCAGGGATGTTCCGGGATCTGTGTTGGTTGGAGTGGGATTGGCGCCTCGGCCCTGGCTGTGCATTGGCACGCCACGCAGTTTCTCACCCACTCGTCTACCATGGCATCCAAGAATGGGAACCACACATGACATCTGAGCTGTCTCTTATGGTCCTCACCGCGATGGCCCTCGTGGGCAGTCTTGATAACTTCGGACCAAGGGTCACAGGGATGACAAGTTGGCACCCTCTCAAGCGTATTGATTTGTCATTTACAGCCAGTGCTGCATGCACCTTGGCCAATCTCTCCAACTCGTCTATGCATGCCGTCTCTCCATCTATTCTCTGTGAGGCTAATCGCCAGGACCATGGAGGGGTCCGCAGCTGAGGCTGATGCAACTGTCTTGAGCGAGACAGCTGGGGGAGTGCGGTCACTGTCCCATAACTGATGTATTCGGCGTCACCGGGTCTGCCTTGACAGATAGTCCGCCGGGTTGTTCTCATCCCCAGGACAGTGGATGATCTCAAAGTCATATTCTGGGGGGCATCTTGGTCCTGGAGTTCCTGAACAGTCACAACAGAGCCTGGTGGTTTGTGATAAGGTTGATCTCTTCCCTATCACGAAGTTGTGCACACGGCTGCCAGACTCAGGCGGTGCTAGCGCCCTACTGGCGTAGGCCATGATGTGTCTGGGATGCGTGTCCAACCCATTTGTCTGCGCCAGTATAGGTCCCAACTCCACTGGACTCGCTTCCACAACAATTTCGGTGTGCCAATCTAGATCAAAGTATGCAAGCCTTCGTGCTTCGACCAGAGCCTGTTTGATGGTGTTAAAAGCCACTTGGCACTCGGTGACCATGCAAATGGGACATACTTCTGTAGTAGTCGCTGTAACAGCTCAGTGATGGTGGCATAGTGTGGAATATATCTGGCACAGTATTCAGCCATCCCTAAAAATGATCTCACGTCAGCTGCTTGACCAGGTTCCTGCAGGTTGAATATGGTGGAGACCTTGTCGGGGCAGGAGTCTTGGCTTAAGCAGAAAAGAAATGTCCAAAGAACGTCAGTTTGGTTTTGCTGAAGCAGCATTTGTCTATGTTGAGGGTCAACCCCGCTCCCTTGATGGCAGCACAGATTACTTGCAGGGCAATGTCATGTTCTTTGCGCGATTTCCCAAACACAAGGATATCGTCACTGTAGTTGAGCGCCCCCTTCACTGGTCTGATGACCTGCCTGATGGCCTTGTGGAAAATCTCGGCCGCTGACGAGATGCCAAAGTTCAGGCGCTTGTAGCGAAAGAGGCTGTCATGGGTTGCAAAGGTGGTGATAACCCTTGATTCGGGGTGGAGCTCCAGCTGATAATACCCCTGGTTGAGGTCGAGTTTGGAGAAGAGGACAGCCTTGTTGAGTTGGACAATCATGTCCTCTAGGTTGGCAGTGTTGGCCATCCTCATGTCCACACAGTCTCAGGCGACCCCCTTCCTTTGGCACAATCACCAGTGGTGAGACCCACGAGTTTGGGCCAGTGGCTGGTTTGATGACGCCGTCTTCAAGGAGTACTGCAGCTTGTAGATGAAAGCCAACTCTCCTTGGCTGTGGGGGAATGGGCCGGACTGATTGGTCAATGTGCAGTTTCAATAGGCGACATTTCATCTTGCCCAATTCTTTCAAGGTCATGTCCTTGTGATGGTGTTCGCTGTTGACTGGTTCCACAGGTTACAGATCTGGTCTTTTGCGTCACTTTTGGTGGTGGTCGAGCGTATGGTGTCGCCCTCTTGGACGTGAATGTCAATAAGGCCCAAACAGGACGCTGTAGATAACTCAAGACACCTTCCTTTGGTTGGACTGCGGATAACATGGATAATCGTTGTAGTGGAACGGTCCCCATTGATGAGCCGGCGTCCGAAGGATCCAATCGAGTGCAGGGGGATGTTGGCTCCCCACTGGAAGCTTGGATACTGTCTGGGCCAGCATCGGCTTTTTCGGGATTTGATGAAATTCTTTCTTCCCCAGGATGTTCACAGTGGCCCCTGAATCGCCCAGGAAGCATAATTGTCTGCCACCGATCTCTACTGGCATTCTGGGAGATTCTCTTGCTTCCTTCTTGTCCATTGGGTTAACATATTCATCCTGGGCGTACTTGTCATACTGGTCATTCTCGTGTTCCTCACTGTGAGGTGCTGTCACGTGGTATCCTTGGCGTGGTGGTGGTGGTCCATTGTATTCATCACACATCCGTTGAATCTGGTCATATGCCTTACCTTCTTGGGATTCGTCCTTGGGGTAGTCTTCCTCCACGACCCTCCCATATCGTCTCTACCCTTGCTGGTATGGGCGCATCTGGTATGCTTGGTCCTGCGGGGCTAGGTTGTACGCCCAGTACTGTGGCGATGGTGGCGGATGTGGTGCGGGGAAAGGCCTGCCCTCTCTGCAGACTGACTGGAAGTGGCCCTCTCTGCCACAATTCCCACACCTCTGGGTGATCGCGGGGCACGCCCCTGAGTGGGGAAATGCCATCCTGCAGTGGTAGCATTGCTGCTGCATCCTCGGGGTCGACAGGTATTCCCCCTAATCCCCCTTGTTCCTGTCCCCTGGTCTTGCGTCACTTGGTTGAACCGCTTCGATCAGCTCACCTCTGTCCTGTTTGGATGTGGTATTGCCTGACATCTGGGTGGCTTGTATGCCTACTCTTTCAAAAATCCTGGCTATTTCACAGATGTCAACGATGGTAAGTGGTTTCTTAAACAATTGTTTCTTGAGTGTGTGAAACTCACCCTTCGATTACCCTTAGGCGGATAGCTTTGTCCAAGAAGGCGTGGAACTGCCATTGTGCCCCTTTGATGCGCAGACGGGTGATGAATTTGTCAACTGTCTCCTCAACTCTCTGGTTACACTGGTTAAACATGTACCTCTTGTAGTCTGTTGGGTTCGATGGCAAGCCTTTTGTTGAGAGCTCTGAGCAGTGTCGCAAAATCGGGCTGTTCGGCTGGAATGGTCTTGATCAGTGTCTTAATTTCGTTCCCAGCGATGTTGAGGAACATGCTACGTTGTTTTGAGGAGTTCTCCTCACCTGCTGCCACAATGAAGTTGTTAAAATCTTCCAACCATTATAACCATGGCGGGCCCTTGTCAACCTGCAGGGTCATTTAGAATGGGGTTGGCATGTGCCAAGCCGTAGCTGTGGGCCTCATGGGAGGCACTGGAAATCACCGGGGGCTGCGCAGCCTGACCAGGAGGGCGAACACATGGTAGCAGTTTGTGGAACGTGGTAGCACCACTTGGCTGGTAGTATTATCAGGGCTTTAAGTTATGCTCCTGTTGAAGTTTATGTGGACAAAGAGGGGCAGCCAAGAATCGGGAAGGACTGAAAGGGCTATGAAGACACTGTGACAGGATGGGTAGTCCTACCCTATAGAGTTTAAATGTTGTCAGAATTATTTACATGCAAGCTTTATTTGAACCCTTGTAAGAACACAACTATATGTGACATTGATCGTAGAAACCCATCAGTCGGTTGCTTGTGAAAAACACATAGATATTCAAATTTTGGGTATCCAGCTTTTTATTATTTAGCTGATACACTGACTGTTTTAACCTTTTTTTTAAAGAGGTAATCAATGCAGTACAAAGTTGTGCAGTGGAACAGAAATATGCTTTTTACAAAATAAAAGAAATTCACTTGAACATGTGAAAACCAAGTAATAAGGTGGTTGGAGCAACATGAGAACTGATTAAATGGATGCACATGCAAAAAAAGGGGGGGACAACTCATGCGATAATCAGAATGTTGTGAGCACAAATTAAATGAACACAAGAGTAGTCACTGATTAAGTGAGTGGGAGACTTGGGTCTAGGGTCTCCTGAGCGTCTAGGGTCTCCTGAGCCCGGCTAGAATCTGACCTCGGCTAGAATCTGACCTCGTGTTTGGTCTACGTCAAGCTTTAATGGTAGAGATCTAAGTGCAGGCATAGTAGTCAGCCCAGAAAGGTGTGGGCGTTGATGCTGCAGACGTTTTGGCTGCGGAAATAGGAGCCTTCTTGTAGGGCCATGAGTCAGGTCACTCTGTGTGGAGGAAAAAAGAAAAGGGAAGGAATAACTAGGATGATTAAAACAAGCAGCGAGATGCTAGCAAGGGCAAAGGGTAAGTATTAATACTAAAGGACAGGTCCTAATGTGTTCCAGAAACCTAAAAAACTCACCTAAAGCCGGGAGCACCGTGAAGTGCTCGTAAGCATGGAGTAGCTGCGTGGCGGGAGAACAAATGTGGTCCAGGACCGGACTCCAGATGAATGGGTGGATGGTGCCTGGTGGTAGAGAGCGACTGGTAAGGGCAAGAATCCTCTGGCCTTTTTCACAGGTGTCAAGCAGAGGCTGGGAGCTAGCAAACTAAGCAGGTGAAAGATAATTGTAAAGGCTGCAGTATGCCCATATGGTTGGTAGTGCAGTATTAAACATGTAGGGTAAAAACTGCGGGCATTACCTGTAGGCCAAAATATAGTAGGCTGTGATCTGGAAATATGGCCAGGTGGTGGTCAATCCGTGGAGGCGCCTTCCAGTGAAGTGGAGGCGAGACCAGAAACAGGAGCACCCTGTTATGAGGGAAAATGGAGGCCAAGGTAAGCATGCTGAAAAAAGATGCAGCATAAACATTTGTATATTTAAGATCCAGGGGGCCTGCCCCTCTGTGAGGCCAGCCTGGAGAATGTTGTCCCCTTTCCTTGGATTATCGGGGTGCTGCAGGTGGAGGCGAACGTCCTCTGTCAGAGCCCGTGCTGACTCTGTGAAGGAGCTGTGTCTTCGACCATTAAGGCAGACGGGCAGTGTGATCGCGCATGTGCTCGGGGGTAGAGGCCTTGCGTACGACGCATGTGCGCGGGAGAAGAGGCTCACATCCTGTGCGTGTGCCCGGGGGTAGAGTCCAAGCCCTGAGCGAATGCACACATAGTTGTATCTGTGTGGTCCTGCAGTAGGGATCCTGAGGATAGAGAGCAGTGCTGTAGCCGGCAGCCCGTGAACGGGTCCTGTAGTAGCACGGCACCCAAGGTACAAACGGAAGGTTGGAAAAAATGGGGGGGGCACAAGAAGGGGCAACAGACGTAGGACTGAAACAAAGGTGGATCAAGTCCTGTTGGGCGAGCATGGTGACTGGTGGTATCAGCACGTTATTTAAGGGTAGCAAAACTGACCGTGCTAGCCCTAAGCCTCAAATAAAGGCATAACCATGTAAAGTGACTGGTATAGTAAGGAACTGAGGTAGGAAGTGTGAGCATAATGGCCATCAGCACCAGATATAAACAGGTATGTCCAGTAACATTACACAATGGAGTAGGTTTACAGGCACATAGTAGATTTTTGTAGGAGAACATCATGGAAAATCAGGAGCAGAAATACTAATCGTGCTGGTCAAAAGCCCCCAATCCTAGCATCACAATGCAAAATTACTAGTGGTGTTGTATAAACCAGAGGCGGGAATAGTGAGCAAGCTGGTCATAAGCACCAGATTCTAACAGGTGAGTTCCGTATTGACACGCAAATGAGGATGTACATGGTCCATCGTTGGTGTTCAAGGGGAACAAAAGTCCAATGCAAGAAGAAGACAACAAGGCAGAGCCATCACCGCCGCCATAAAAGGTAAAAAGCACAAATACCATTGGATTAAAAGTGAAGACCGCTAGATGCTACTGGGATGACAATGTGCATCAGATGTCAATACACACTTGATGTGCGACGTGGTACATAAAGGGAAGTAGTCGGAGAAAGTGGGTGGCCCTGGGGACAGGGGGAAGGGACCCAGACTGCGAGGGCCTGTAGGTGAAGAGGAACTAGGCTAACTCACAATGGGTCTAAGTGCCCCAGTCAAGGATGACCGATGTGGGGGTCAGGGGGGGGACAGAGCACAAGCTTGGACCTTTAGAGCCAGATTAGAAGCTGAATTGACCTGGTTGCACCTCGTTGAGGCCTTTGGTGGTGGATTGGAGTTTAAACATCCACCATGCCTCCTTGAAGTTTAGTGAATTTGCGGTATTGGCCTTATCTTGGACTTTGTCCATGACCCACCAGGAAAAGGAGTCGGGCCATGTTGGAATTCAATAAAGTGGTTGACTAAAGGGGCAGTGGAGTTTTTGCATTTTATCCTGGATCTTTGTTCCCCAATCCGTTTGTATATGGGTCTAGAGGTTTGCCCCGCGTATCGTAGCCCACATGGGCATTGGATCACATAGATCACATAGATGACATTAGCTGATTTGCAATTGGAGAAATGCCGTAGTTTCCACTCTCTTCCATCAATGGGGAAGGAAATGGTTTTACGTGGTTGTCTGCATGCTGTGCATTGTCCGCATGGGTGATGTCCGTGGATCTCCCTCATGTTCAATAAAGTGGAGTACACATTGGTTTTGCTGGTTCTGGCACTGGTCAAAAGGTCTTTGAGGTTTTTAGACCTCTTAAGAGCCATCCTAGGTCTAGGTTCGGGGGGCAAGGTCAGTTGGACTAGTGGCCAGAACTTCCTGATGGTTGACTTGAGTTTGGAAGTGGTTGGACCAAAAGTCGAAACGCAGGACATGATATTTCTGCTGTACTGTTCTTTTGTTTGGGTACCAAGAGAGTTTCCCTGGGTGTAAAACGGGCTCTTTTTGGAGTATTTTTTTATACGTTTTTTTGGGTATCCCCTGGATGCCAGTTTGAGCTGTAGAGTGTTAAGTGTTTCTTAAATTCTTCAAGCTGGGTGCAATTGCGACGTATCTGGAGGAATTGCCCATAAGGCAGGTTGTCCAACAGGCTTTTGGGATGGTGACTACTGTAGTGAAGCACTGTGTTCCTGTCTGTGGTTTTCTTGAAGATGGTACATTCCAGCTTCATATCCTTGGGTGCGATGGTAAGGTCAAAGAAATTGATTTTGGAGTTATTTTTGGTGATGGTAAATTGGATTTCCTGGAACATGTATTGAGCCACCCAAAGAACTGGTCCAGGGTGATACTGTCTCCTTTCCAAAGAAAGATAATGTCATCGATGTACCTGAACCATAGGGTGACTGAATCAAGGAACCGATCTGAAGTATTAAGTACATGGGCCAATTCGTATTCGGCCATAAAAATAATGGCCATGCTGGGAGCGAAAACAGCTCCCATGGCTGTCCCTCATGTTTGTGGGTAGAATGTCATTAAACACAAAGAAGTTGTTAGTCAATGCTATTTCAAGCAATTCGACTAAGAAATTGATGGGAACCCTTTCTATGTTTCATGTGCTGGGTGAGGTGATTTCTTATACATTCCACTGCCTGGACTTGTGGGATGCTGGTGATAAGCTTTTGATGTTGAGAGTGACTATGAGGTCTTCCAATGGATTGAAAGGCTGATTTTCAAATTTGGAAATCGTGTCCATGGTGTCTTAGGTAGGTGGGTGTGCGTTGACTTAAGGGTTTTAGGAAGTAATCGATACATTTTCCCTATAGGTTCCAAAATGAAGCCGCAGCCTGAGACTATGGGCCTTCCCGGAGGTGAACTACAGTTCTTGTGTATTTTCGGGAGAGCATATAGTGCCGGAGTTGTTCCGTCCGAGGTATTCAGAAATGCTTCCTCTTTGTCAGTAATCCATTCTCGTTCCAATGCGTATTTGGTTACTTATTGGATTTGGGTTTTGATCTCCAATGTAGGGTCTTTTTTGAGTTTTCTGTTATTACCCTCCTCGTTGAGCAGGGACATCACCATTTCATGGTATTGGGTGGTATTTTGTACCACTATCCCTCCTCCTTTGTCGGCTGGTTTAATAACCAGAGATTTGTCCTCACTTAAGGTTTTAAGAGCTTTCCTCTCTCCTGAGGTAAGGTTCTGTCTGTGTTCGGGTGTGGACTGAAGTTTAAGGATTTCTTGTCGAATACACTTTTCAAAAGAAAGAATAGTGGCAGGTGTTTCCAAATCTTTGGGGGGTAAAGTCAGATTTAGGCCTAAGGTCTGTGTCATCAAGTTGGGGTGGAAGGTCTTTGTCGAGGAAGATGATCTTCCTCCGGATTGTTCTGAAGAAGTTGGATAGTTCCAGGTCTAATTGAAACCAGTCCGTATGGTTGGTGGGAATGAATGAAAGACCCTTGGCCAATAGTGATGTCTCATCTGTAGTGAGAGGGAACCCTGATAGGTTGAAGATGGGGGTTATCCCCGATTGTTCCTGCACCCTCTGATCGGCTGTTCCCATTGGGGGTAATTGTAAAAGGGGTATTAGGGTGGTTGTGGTGGGCCCCAGTACCCTCCTCTGGGACCCCCTTGCCCTAAAAAAGGCATCATAGGTAGTTGCTGAAACGGGGAGTATTGTCCCAAGTTTGTTTGTCTACCTATAGGTAGAGTGGGATCGTCTGTGGATGAGTGAGCTGGTGGTGTCTGAAAAGGAGACACCTCTGCGTAGGTTTCTTGAATTCCCCCCCCTTGTCTTGCCATTCTTTCTTTGTCTTTTTTATCTTTGTAGTCTGGGGCAAGGTAAGGATAGACATGTTCTATCTTGAAGTTATTGATATCTTTGGCAAGCTTTTTGTTTTTTTTCCAAGGTGGAGGCCATAAACGTGTCCAATGTTTTGTCAATATCTTTTAATTTGTCACGTGCATTTGTTAGGGTGTTTTCATTGAGAAATTTTGTTTCTTCTGCTTTGAGGTCTTTGAGGATGTTGGAATGGATCCTCTGTGCGGTGTTAATGGTCAATGCCATGAGGTTGCGACTGCATTTGGCCGAAGAGGGCTGTTTCATTCCGTACAGGGGAATCATGTTGACTCTAAGATATTCTCTAAGGAAGTGGCCATGGACTTCTGTTCTAAAACATCTTTTTTAAGATTCAAGAGATCTTCGCCTGTTGCTGTGGATGTTGAAGTATATGGCAGGAGGTGGTAACACCACTTGGTTGGTGGTATTATCAGGGCTTCAAGTTATGCTCCTGTTGATGTTTATGGCGGACAATACTGCCCCTGGAGGCTGCTGGTGAGCGGTAGGGTGAACGTGCCTGCACACATGGCCTTGGAAGCCCAAGTAGGTTTGTCAAATAAGCTCTGTAACGAGTGTGTGCAGGCCTTGGGAGTGAAGGTTGGCCTGGCCCAGCACTGTGTGTGACTGGCCCACATGTGGATTGTGCGGCTGTGGTGCTGTGCTGTGTTCGCAGGTGTCACGGTTGGGGTAGGGAGCCACCCACCTGTGAAGCCATGTGGATCTCAGGAGGAAGTCCCTCGACTGCTGGCGGATTGCCGCACAGTAACTGAACAGCGCACGCCATGTTGGCACAGTCCGAACAGCCTCAGCTGGCAGCAGCAGCAGGAGGAGGAAGAGGAGGCGGGGCCTGGGATCAGGATCCCTCTCAGCGCCGGACCGGTGTCGGAGGTCAGCCGTGGACACGGTCTGGACTCTACCGCAGTGGCAGGCACAGCGCAGCGGGATCGCTAGCTTGCCAAAGGAGGAGGATCTTGGTGTGCTGGGACAACAGCATCGTCGCTAGTTGTTACGGCCTTGCAGCCTATGAAAGGAAGGATGCACACCAAGAGAAGTAACATACGTCTTCTTTAATCAACATGTACCAGCATACTGCCCTTCCCTTCTCGCCTCCTCCTTCTTCCCACATCATGGCACACATGGCCTAGACCACGTGGGCTTGTCTCGATCTTAAAGAGACAATGGGCCCTCTAACATATCCCATCACAAAGCGCAAGGAGCGTTGCCTTCAAATGGTTCTATGCTCTTTACGTAGCTAAGCATTTAAAATGGAAAATCTGTGACCTCTCCCATTGCACATATGATTGTACTTGGAAAATTCTCAGAAATAAGATTGCTGTGGTGTTCATTGCAAACTATTTGCAAATTAGCCTTTCTAATTAGTTTTATACATGGTTGCAGAACTTACAGGTTGGTTAATTGGAATTCTAAACATAGGCTACTATATTAAATGGAAACATGAAAATGCATTTTGCCTTTTTTATTTTGGTTTCAAAGTTGATAATTGAGCAAAAAGAACAAATCTTCTTGTATGGGTGATTCCATTTTTTTTTGCCCTGTTTCATTCGTGTTTTAGGGGGGATAATGGTTTGTTTATTAAACTGACCAAATTAAAGTTGCACAACACTCTAAACATAAAGCACCAAATTCAACAAGGTACATATAGGTAATCTGGAATGTAGTCTTAGCATAATTATACAATTCAAAAAAGCTTTTTTCCTCATTATTTCTAATTCTCCCTGTTTACCCCTTTAGATTGAACAAAATCTGTTTCAATATGTACATACATATTGTGTATAACCTTTCCTAACATAAGGATACTATATCAGTTAAATTGATGATGATTAAAAAAATTACCAATGCTTTGTTTTTAAAAAAGAAAAGGGGAAAATGTACAAGGAGATATTATGAATCCCTTACCACTAATATCCAATGATGAGCATCATTGACTCCCAAAAAGCAACTTGTACTTTAATGGATCAACCTATAAGAAGGATGAAAGCATTGCAGGTAAATTGCAGGAAAAATTGCCCATGTTAAAATCCAGCCAGAAATTATTTATTAAAGAAAAGGAAAAAGGAAAACCAAGGTCTGTTTTTTATGTAATTCACATTGATAAAGTGGATCATAGAGCAAATAACGGTACAAAGAAATACAATACCAATATTAGGGGAAGATGTAGTGAAAAGGACAATATAAATGCATGCATGGTGTGAGCAGCTTACTGGTCAGGTAAGAGTGGTTGGGAAAAGTTAAGGCTTAGCATGCTACCAAAAATGTCTTACTGCACCTGGATTTGTCTTTTCATAGGCAGAGATCAAAGTCAGCATGTTGGTAGTTTGACAAATATTGAGACATAAATCCAGCCATCCTTGAGACTTAAATCCTGGATACAATAGGCACCCTATGCAATAACAATCAGTTTATTCCAGATACAAGAAATTCCAAAAATAGCAGAAAGATGAATGTGACCTACTAGCCTAGTCAGACTGTAGTGCCTGTTCCACAGACGGTAAATTGCTGTGGCCTAGTACTGCTGCCTGGATGGATTTCTTCAGTCTGCAGCAACTTTTCCATAATTATTTCTACCAAACAGTCCAGTTCTGGCAATTTGATCACCACGACATATCAGTATAGCGAGGTGTTAAGGCCTTCTAATGTGGAGAAACAAGGGGACAATGAGGTAGGCAGTGTGAAGAGTGTTGGGGAGCCCCACATAACATGCACAATGAAAATGTTTGTATGGAAACATTGAAATTACCACAACCAACCAGTCCACTTAAAAAAATATGATTTAACCAAATAGAACAGACTTCTTCTTGGTGCTCGAGTGGATGGCAGATGTACCAGCCCAGTTCAGCCATTGGCTCTCCTTGAGCCAGTACACCACAGTTTGTATCTGCTGTATGTGAAACATGCATATTGTAAGGAGATGATAAAAATGGTCACAATTCGCTATAGGACACATTAGTAAATTCTCCCAGGGGCTATATTTTCAACGTTCTACTCAATTTTGTATGTGCACATTTCAGTCAAGAATGAATAATATTATGTAAAACCTCTAACATTTTTCATTAATGTTGGTTTTCCATTCCAAATCTGGGTTATGGCATAGCTGTCGATATAGAAAACTTCAACAATTGAATCTTTATTATGTCGTTGCACTTGTTCTAACAAGTGTGCATTGATCGCCTTCAATACTCAACAATGTTACAACTGGAAAACTGTGAACCAGGTACATATATAAAACTCTATTGCTAAGGGATTTGAGTTTGAGAATTTTACCTGACTTTTAAGCACCTTTCCTGGTTGTAGGGATACAAGGTCTGAGTCACAGATGTTGTAATTACCAATTTATTTAAAAAAAACAATACATGTCCAGTTATATCGTTCCAAGCATCATCAATACCTGAAAATAGGTGACAGTTCTAAGTAATGATAACAGTAATGCAAGTATTATGGTTTACCTAGTTCATTAACTTAGTGATATGGTTCTTGTATTCACCACATTTCATGGAAGCACTTGGATTCTCCAGAGAACCTTAATCTGCTGTGGTGGTTATCTTTTTACAAGGACCGGAGTGACAATGTACATTAATTTTGAAAACTTGTCCTGGTAATTCATTCTTTGCACAGCTGCGCTTTTGTTGCTGTTCAAAAGTGTGTGTGTGTGTGTGTTTGTACGACTCACAGGCATAGTTAATTTGGTTTTAGAGGATACAGTGTTTATATCTGAAAGTTGTAGTGTATTTGCAGCTGCATTTGTCTTGACAGATATTCCTTCACATATATCTTCTGTAGATTTCAACAAGGTTTTTTAAACATCCCAAAATGATACACTTTCTTTATCTATACATTGTTCTTTAAAATCAGATGGATCTGTGGGATTTGGTAGGAGCAACATTGGAAGTGATACAGGAATCGCGTCTGAGACTAGGCCTTCCAATTTTTTCGGGGAAATGTTTCCATGATATCAAGTTTGGTGATGAGGCCTTGGGTGTTGTCGGTAGCGATGGCTCTCACGGCGTCCTCACGTCTCTGATTGACTGTGGCTGATATCATGTCGTCGGCCCCGACATGGATGTCGATGAGCCCCAGGCATGAAGCTGTGTAATACCTGAGGAGGCAACTACCTTTTGTGGGGCATTCAATGACGTGTATGGTTGTGTCTTGTTTGCAATCCTTTGAGGAGGCGACAGCATTTGAAATGGCCGATGGCCTGTAGGGGCTTGGCCACGCCCCACTGGAAAATCCTGGATTGCGTCAGCTCGAGTGCTGGTGTGTCAGGGATTCTCGGGTATTCTTGCTCTCCCATGATGTTCAGCGGCACCAGAGTCTACTAGTAAGTGAAAAAGGCAATTGCCCATCTTAACCGGGATCCACAGAGCTTCCTTGGCCTCCTCTGTCCTGGACGAGGTTGACATATTCATCCTGCGTTGATGGGTCGTAATATGAGGCGCCAGTGGTGGGCATTGGACTGTAATAGCTTTCTTCTTCAAGGTACCCCTCGAGGTTCATTGTACTCGTCTGTCAGTTGAGACGGTTGCTCGTGGCACCTGTAGCCTTGTGGATAGTCTTGATAGTGGTATTCATCAACGGCCCGGACCAAACGCCGTTGATTAGGTTGGTAGAATCTCTGTTGAAAGTATTGAGGTTGCGGTGGCCGGTATGGCATCCTGGTGGGCGCGTGCGGCCTCAGGGCAGGACAGGACCCAGAATGTGGGAACACCATGCCACATCGGTAGCACTGTCTCTGTTGTCTAGGCGCTTGTTGGTTGGGTTGTCTGACACCCATGTCCCCTGCTGTGGTACTGGTTGTTGAACTGCAGCTACGAGTTCAGTGGTGTAATGCTTTAGTGTAGGCGTGCCTGCCATTGACGCAGCCTGAGCATCCACTCTTTCAAAGATTCTAGCAAGTTCACTGACCCCTGGGATCGTGAGGGGCTTCTTTAGTAGTTGTTTCTTAAGCGTGGGTGATGGGCAGCCCTCAATGATGCGCAGGCGTATGGCCTCGTCTAAGAACGCATCAAACTGGCAGTGGGCCCCCTTGACTCTGTCGAGTTATATACTCATCGACAGTCTCTTGTGTCTTCTCTGTGCATTGATTAAAGAGGTATCTCTCATAGTCTTGGTTGGGTTGAATAATAAGCAGCCTGTCGAGTGCAGCAATTAGGGAGGCAAAGTCAGGTTGATTGTTTTCACCCCCCCCTCACCAAATTGATGAAGACGTCCCGTAGATGAGGCTAGTGCCATTTCCTGACCCCCTGAAAAAACGGTAAAAGTCCTCCATCCACTTGGTCCACTGAGGGCCTTTGTTGGCTTGTGGCGTCATGGAAAATGGAAGAGGCACGCGCAGCTGTATGATTTCATGCTGCGAGTGGGGGGTGGTGCGGCACCCATGATGGCAGTTGTATCCCACTGTGCAGGTGAAGAGGCAAACACTGGTATTCAGGATCACACAGCTGAAGGTCCAGTGGTGAGCAGTCAAACCCTGGATCACTGAAATGGCATGTAGGAGACCGCGGGAGACAAAGAAGAAGGAGCTCCACAGCACAGAGTACAGAGGTCCAAAGGCACTGTGTGTGCAATCCACAGGCCTTCAGAGTCCCCGTGAGCATGTGGGCGTTGTGAGGACAAAGGGGAAAATGTGCTGTCTGGGGAGCCCGCTCTGAGTGGGTCCCGAGGCTCTGTAGGCCAAACGGAGCAACGTGCAGTCCTTACCAGGCATGTGGAGTGACACTGGGATGATTGTGGCGGGGTTGCAGCGAGTGGAAGCCGGTGCGCTTGCTCTGCCACGAGCGAGATGGGCCTTTCCACGTTGCGGCGGGTGGGTGGCATCACTGTATGGATGCTCTTGCGCCACAGAGGCAACCTGTTGGCGTGGGTGTCTGCAGCAGCCTCAGTCTACTGATCTGCTCCGCCTGCTGGGCTCCTTGGTGTGCCGGGCAGGCAGACTGCTCCCCAAGGTGGGGGTATTGCACGGGCTGGGGTCCGTCGCTGAGGGGATGCGACACGGTGGGAGCGCCTGTCGCTGGAGTGCCGGAGGTGGTCTCGTGGAGGCAGAGGAAGGCGGCCCAGTGGGATCACCGGTCGCAGTGGGATCACAGGTCGCGTGTGTAGGACGTGCAGTGGGAATCACCTGCGGGAGGAGGACTCCGCTTCGCGTGGAGAGATCCTTGTCACCAGATGTGACCCAGACTGGGCCTGCTAAATAAATAAAGGAAGGATGCAGAGCCGGAGGAACATGGAAACATAACCGTCTTTATTAAAGTGTAACTGAAACTGGCGTCTCTGCCCCAACACTCCTCCCTCCAACCCTTCGTCATCAACTACGCTCCTTTATTTGGTGGGCATGTGCCTTAAAGGCACAGAGAATGATAACAGTGGCGGCCAAACTATGGAACAACCTACCAACATCACTACTCTTACTGTGCCTTCCGTAAACGCCTCAAAACATGGCTCTGGAACTAATGAACTATTCGCCACAGCAACTCACCGACCCGCATAACACAGTGCACCACAGACTGCCACTGCAACTGTACGGCAACAATGACTAGAATCCACCCGCCTACGTTACCTGCAATGGACAATGTGACTCATCTTAATTACTAATTAATGTACGTCACTTACTACTAGAGTAACCTGACTTGTGTATTGTACTATACTGGTCCATTCTAACAACATGAAACGTGACTCACCATAATTAAGTATTGTAAAGCATTAACACTCAGTATTACCTGGCTTGTAACAAACACTAAGGACCTCATTATATGGATTGCGGTAAGGGAATAACGATACTGGTAAGGGAATACCGGTATCGTTAAAAACCCTTGCCAATTACGACCCGGCCAACCGCTATTAGCGGCACCGCTAAGAACGGTGCCACTAATAGCGGCCAGTCCGCGTGTGCGCGACCCCATATCCCGTAAATACCGGCATGGCGCTATTAGCACACCATCACAAGCCATGTGGACATGCTAATAGCGGCATGGAATAGCCCCAAAAAGCCCATACCGGCATGGCGTAAATACCGGCATCGCGAACCACCCGTTAAGAGCAATGAGCAGTGTTCCCACCTGCCACAGGTAGACACAATCAGCACAGGTGGAGGCAATGGAGACTGTGGCAGCACACCACACCCCTTCCCACACCAAGATGGTTCCAATACTAGCAGCATTACATCGGCTGGAGGACATGATTGCATTGCAGCACCAACAACAACAGGCAAGGAGGAGGACCAGTCCATTCAACCTAACCCCTGAGCAGATACACACCCTGTACGGGATACCATCACCAGCATCATGGACATGACAACATTGTGAGCCTCATAGACATCCGAACTGCCATCCCCCCTCTACTGAAGGTGGTAACTGTGCTCCACTTCCTGGCCACAGGCACCTACCAGCATACAGTAGGGCAGATGCATGGCATCTCACAACCACTATTCTCACAGATGCTGACCTAGGTGCTCGATGCCCTCCTGAAGCACACAAGTGAACACATATCCCTGCCATGGACTGGCCAGGAGATCTTCCACACCAAATTTGGCTTCTATTCCCCGGCAGGCATCCCAAGTTGCATCGGGGCCATCGACTGTACCCATGTGGAATTGGTGGTCCCACATCACAATGAAGCAGTCTACCGAAACAGAAAGCAATTCCACTCCATCAATGTCCAAATGTATGTGACTCAAACAAGATAATCGCACATTGTTGTGCCCGATTTCCCGGATCAACCCATGATTCAATGGTCCTGCGGAACTCAACAAGACCACGCTATATGGAGCGACAAGCCGGACAACGTTCGTGGCTACTTGGTGAGTAGCAGGGCATGCACATGGCAGTGCATACTCCAACTGGGTGTGATTGGGGGGGAGATGCATAATCCAACTGGGTGCGATTGGGGGGGGGGGAGATGCATACTCCAACTGGGTGTGGACTGTCGTCCGTAGAACAAATGAACATACAGATGTACGCCAATGTCCACCAAGGCAGGCCACAATTGACCGGAAACAAAACCACATGCAATTTGAAGCTGCACAACATTGAAAACAATCCAAGATGCCGAACATGACACATCCATCCACATGCACATTGCACATCATACCGCACCCCATATGACACAAATCAGCAACATGGCGCCAATATGCGAATGGAAAATTTGCGCTGCACAACATCACTACAGCTATGCACCCTTGAGTGCATGCAAAGGGATCATCTCTAGACATTGTACTGAACCACACCCCTACACCACTACTGAAGTGACGCTTCACAGCATGGCGACATCGATTTCAGAATGGCACTATACTCGCAGTGTGGTACCAAATTTGCCTGGGCCCAGGAACACCTAACACCTGTCCTCACCCAGGACATGGCAATAACTGCCAGAGGCATGCATGATGCATGTCCACTTGCAGGGACTAGCTCACCTTCTCACATTGCAGTTACACAGATCGTCTCCATGCATCCTGGGATTCGTGGATGCCAATCACGATGCAAAGTTGATTAGTGTGATATGTACAGGTTGCACTTGAGGTGAACAGTAACAAGTCCCCATTGTTCCACCCATGCAGGTGATGCTGGCTATCCCCTGAAGAGGTGGCTCCTTACCCCTGTACAGAACCCACAGAACAGGCACGAAGAGGAATACAATCGTGCACATACCCGTACCCGCGTCGTGATTGAGCAGACATTTGGCCTTTTGAAGACACGGTTCCGGTGCCTAAGCAGGTCGGGTGGGGCTCTCCTTTACGGCCATGAGAAGGTGGCCAAGATAACCATGGCATGTGTCATGCTGCACAATATGTGTATCAGACGGAATGTGCCACTGCCCCCTGACTTTGAAATGCAACCACCTGATGAGGATGATGGGGATGATGATGGGGATGAGGAGGGAGGGGACGGGGCTGCAGGTCATGCAAGAGGCGATGCCCAGGAGGGACGCGATGTGCGTCAGCATCTGATCAACCAAATATTCTGAATCACATGGTTCAACTCTGTTGGATGGATGTGGGTATTAGTGCACTGGTGTTTGTGGTGAAGCGCACAATGGGCCCTGTCCCCCAATAAAGTTCACATACACAATGATGAAGTCCAAGCCTGTGTTTTAACTTGTCACCAGTGTATTAAACATATTTTGAGAAGAAAAAGTGCATGGCCCCAACTATGCAACTCCCCCCCCCCCCCACAACACTCCCAAAACACCCTTTCCCCCCTCCCCCACAACACCCCCATGTGTGGCTGGTACAACGTTGCTGTACATGTGCCAGCTACATCTTGCTGGCCCTACTTCCCATCCCCACCACCCCCATTAGGAGGTTGGGAGGGTGTGCGCCGGCGCGGTCTCGTCTGCCTTGAGCTTGCAGAGGAGGAGGGTGCCTGGTTATTCCTGTGGTGGTGGGGGGTATTGTCGGTCCATAGCGTCCGCTATGCGGCTGAGGACCTGCCTCAGTTGTGCCATCTCCTCACAGAGCCTGTTGGTGCAGGCTTCCATGGCCTGTCTCGTCTGCCTTGCATTCTCCATTAACTCTTCCCTCAGACGGGCTGCCTCATCTATATGCTGGCCAACCAGCGCTGTAATCTCCTCCTGCCGCTGTCTGATGGTGGCCAGGTCATGGCCACTGTGTCCTGCTCGTGGGGTGGGTGCCGCACCTTGATATATGGCTTGGCCATCAGGTGAGGGCAGCTGTGGGCTCCAGCACCCTGCCATGGTCTCGTCGCCAGACTGGCCATGGCTGCTGGATCATGACGTTGGCCGTGGGCTTGCTTCTCTGGATTGGGTGGGGCTGGGGGTGTGCATTTGCATGGGCAAGTCACAGGTCTCCTCCACGTCGGACATCGGTGCGGTGGCTGCTGCCTCACCGGTCGAACTGTTGGAAGCAGACAGTGGGCCCTCCATGGGTGTTTCCTGTGTTGGGGGATCACTGCAGTGGGTGAAGCAATTGTTGCAGCCGTAGCTTCACGTCTTGGTGACGTGGGTGGCTTGCTTTGATTGCCCCTCTGCAGGAGCGCACTCCTCCTTGTGCCCCTTGATGTGCCGGCGGTGTTCCTTGGCTCCTCTGCCCAGGCTTGTTTCTTTGCAGGGGGAGCCTGTGTTGCAGTGTCCGGCTCATTGCTGTCGGTCTGTGAGCCTGTGTGGGACACAAAGGGGGATGGCATTGGTGATGGATCAACGTGCTTCATGCAGATGTTGTTCATCATGCTGTTCTATGCATTGGGACTTCATTAGCTGGCATTCAGGTCATGGGACTGTCGGGTGGGTCATTCATGCATGGGTCTGGGTGGCACGTGTCTGTGGTGGTGTGTGTTGGGGTGTGACACTCACATGGGCAGGGTTGGTGCATGTATGTTTGTAGCCGCATCCATGAGCTCATTCTGGGCTCACATTTGGGGGGTGCCTCACCTTTCACAGTGCATTGTTTTATGTGGACACTCACCTCCATCTGATGTTGTGGGCGCACCACGCTCCATGTCGCAAACTCCCTTTATGCATTCAACGCCATTTGTGCTCGCGCAGGTCTCTTCCCACTCCCCCAGTTTGATGGGTGAATCTCCGCCACCTCCTGTGGCCATGGCCAGATTCCGATTTGCAGCCAGTATGCTGCGGACCCAGAGGCGGAGATCGTCCCACCGCTTCCTACTGTCTTTCACAGTGCGGGTGGTGGGGCCACCTGTGCCCAGATGGCCTTTTTTTTTAATCAGGGTCTCACGCTGCATGTCATTCGCGAAGACCACATTCGCATTTTCAGCAAGCGTCTCCGTGAGCATGATGAGCTCCTCATTCGTAAATTTCTCCTTCCGCTGCCGATCCGCACCTTTCTTAATCGCCTTGGGCATTGTCAGGGGATCCTTGATGGTTTGGTATGGCACTGGTGTGGAAGCACATCCTGGGGGCAGAGGATGGCAATGGATTGTGTTTTTAAAGATGGCCGCTCTGCTCTTTCTCGTTCCTGTTCGATGACGCTATTTCCATTTCCGCAATTTTACGGTGACCACTGTTAGCGGTCACCGCCAATTGCGGTGACCGCTATTTGCATGTTGCTGGACGTCGGACGTGCTATCAGCGCTTTCGTCGGTGCCGCTAAGGGTCTTTACGGGGTCTTTAGCGGCATGGCGGTAGGATCATTACCGGCATGGCGCTATGCTCATGTCCGCATACTCGTAATGGCATGCAGTTAGAGGCCTTTTGCCAAGGCGGACACGTTAATAGCGCCATGCCGGTAAGGGCGGTATCTTACCGCAATCCGTGTAATGAGGCCCAAAGTATTGTACTGTATATAATAATCATGCTACTCTGTAACCCTTGCAACTCGTGATGCCTGTTGTCTGTCAAAAAAAGCGCCTAGATGCCTTTGGGCTCGTCCAAACAAAAGGAAATATGGGCTATATTGCGTTGTCATTTGCCTTTTAGTTCGAAGTCCGAACAGACTGGATCTAAATACAAGTCCCAGGAATCGGGCCTTTTTTAAAAAATAACTTGCTCAGTGTTCTAAAATAAAAAAAAAATGTAATTCATGATTTGACAAAATGATTCACAAACGATTAAAGTGAAAACCTAGATATTGCTTTGCTGGACTGCATACTAATGTTGGCAAAGAAATCAATGACATTATATAATCAATTAGGATGGTTTGAGGTATCGATAAAGAAATGATTCGTGATGAATGATCAAATGTAACTGTTCCTTTTGTTGTAATAAATATTTTGGGGTAAGTATTATGAATCAGAATAACAATGTTTACGTTCTGTAGATCGCTGAGGGGAAGCACAATTGTGCACTTAAAGATTGACACACAATGGCGCGGCACACATCCTCCTAATGGACTATGAGGACGCACAGCGCTGCACATATGGCAGACAGGTAGATAAGCAAAACCAGAAAAATTGTCCAGAGAAAAAATGTTTACAAAAGTATATCAAAATGTATTTTTAATTGATACATAAATTGAAAAAAGTGAATCAATCACAGATTATTACACACTATACAATTATATGAACACAACAGAGCGCAAGCATTATTTTGCCTAAGAAAGGCTAATAAAACTCACACACACTTTCCATTCATAGTGCGACATTCAAACACACCTCATCAATCAGTGACATTCATACAAGTTATTACAAAAACAGGAAAAAAGGATTATAAGCATGTGGGGAGCGCAATTCATGATTTCTCCCCATAGAACATTCATTATTTCAGAATTTATACAAAAACAGAAATCATTAGGACAGGATCTATTGTAAAGGTGGATCATGACAAAAAAAATAGACAGATCACATCCCTTTGGGTTTTTTCTCTTAACCGGTTTCGACGTGGACTGTTAATTTAAACGTCGTCTTAATTAGGAGGAAGATGTAGCCATACTGAAAAAAACACAAAAGCATAACTATATAAATGACAATCAAAATTCGAATCAGCCAAGAAGCTGCCTGCAATTTGAATTTAATTGAACTTTAAAAAGAAGAAAAATAATTAAAAATTCAAGAATGCCTGATATACCAAAGTTGAATAAATCTAATCATGACATCCCTAAACCCCAGAGTTGAAACAGAGTGCAGGGTTAGTGAGACCCAAAGAAGAGGCGTGCTAAGTGCCAGTGAGCCCGCCTCACCCAAGTGAGTCTCCAAGAGTGCAAAATTGCCAGCGAAGAATAAACAGTTTTAAACCATGCTGACCTGATATGTAGGCCCTGCTGTATTAGACAGAACGGCGGAGTTGAATGTCCGCCCCGTGGTGCTTCCTTCAACTTGTGTCCCAACTTGTGCCCCAATTGGTTTGCAAATCTATATAAACCAATACGAAAGTTTAGCTAGCAGAACCACAATGGCCCATCACAAAAATAGAAGAAAGATGACCAAATGCTCACCCTGCAAGGTCTCGACTTGCTTAGAAAGTGTGAAAACAGTTGCTGCTTTATGTGAGCTGAATAAACGCAGCCTGCAGCAATAGTCCAGTGGGTAGGCTGTAAATTAACAAAAGGCCCGAAGGCACAATTGGCACTAAATGCCTAAAATAGCAGTAATACACATGAAACTATACGAAGAGTCATTGCCATTGCGAGTGTAAATTCTACACAAAACTCAGTGCAGAGAGGTCCTACAAGTAAAAAGGGGCTTATGTACATTGCCGCAGTTGCCCCGTAACAAAGACCAAAGCAGAAATGCCTAATATTAGTACACAACTCGAGCCAAGAAGTACTGCCACTGTTCTTATGATCAATTCCTGCTAAGCGTATCTAGTGCCGCTACACAGGCTCGCCATTGTTTAAATGGTTAAAAACGCCATTCCAATTTGTTAGGTGACCTCAATGCAGGCACATCCTAAGGTCAAACAAGTCCCCAGAATCCCAGAGACTCACCTTGTGAAGCCGCGGTGCTCCAACTAGAAAGGTGGAAACTGTAGGTCTTCCGCGTTTCGGGAAAAAAACACAGCAGCCACGGACGCCACGCATGCACGTAGAGCAGGAAACAAATTGGATTCCAGCGAGAAGCGTGCTTCATGAGCTATAAATAGCCCAGAGTCACGCGCTACAGATTTCGTGTGTAGCAGTCACGTGACCGTGAAACTGTTTAGAAGTTGAAGATTGGAAAATAGCCTGTGTGGCGTTCACGTCACCACAAAAATAATTCGAAATTGGGCAAAAACAGTGGGGTCTGCTAATTTACAAGATGTGTTTCCGGAGCAACCACATACATTTCAACAGCATGGCATGCTAAATAAGTTATGGATAGCCAGGAATCACGCACTGCAAATTGCGTATGTAGCGCTCGCGTGACCACAACACGGACCAAGAATGGAAATGGAAAGAAATACCGTGAAGTGCGCTCACACAGCAGTTCAAGGCTGGAAAAGAGAAGGAAAGAGAATGGCAACTCAAATTATCCAAGTGTATTACTAAGACAGCCAAATGTATTACAAAGGCAAGAGTGACAAATGCCTACGAGAGTTACTCAGTTGGAAACCGACAACTAACCAGAACTTTTGGCATGCAGAATATCCGCAAATAATCAATCTTAATATTGAATGGAAAAATTAGGAAACATAGAAAGGATACATAAATGCGAATACCACGAGGCTGAATAACTAAAGGAATACATTGAAATATTGTTTTTTAGGGTCCTAACTAGCACACAAGTTCCATGATTCCAAAGTATTCAAGCCTTTGTGGAATGTTTTTAAGTTAAAAATCCACATTTGTTCCTT
This sequence comes from Ambystoma mexicanum, assembly GCF_040938575.1. Classification (NCBI taxonomy): domain Eukaryota; kingdom Metazoa; phylum Chordata; class Amphibia; order Caudata; family Ambystomatidae; genus Ambystoma; species Ambystoma mexicanum. The sequence goes on from NW_027182323.1 coordinate 5,254,488, forward strand.
ATATGCCAATTTATTGCCAGTTTGAACGGGTCCATTAGCAAAGATTTTTTCAATGCAAAACCAGGTGAGTGATTCTGCATCATGTCCCATTTCAACAAAATGGGTCACTAAAGGAGCCGAAAGAGTGCACGTTCTGATTTTGGAGCGATATTCTTGATACGCAAGTGAACCTCGAAGTTTTACCTACATAAAGCAGTTGGCATGGGCGTTGAATAGCATACACTACATTCTTACTTTTACAAGTAGTAAATGTGCGTAGTTCCCAATTCCTTTCATCATTGAAAAAGTCTGTAGTCTTTTTCGAAAATGTACAAGCTGCACATGAAGTGCATGGATAATGGCCTTTGACTTGGTTAAGATAAGTATCTCTCACCTGGTTAACTCGTAAAGGTAGTCTGCTAGCACGTGTACGTTTTTGCACCAAATGTTTGCCTTTTTTTAAAGCAAATATTGGTTTCTGTAACTTAAGATCCGTGGAATTGAGAATCCTCCAATTCTTGGGAATAATAGATTTTATAGTCTCTCTATGTTGACAAAAGGTGGATATGCAGACAAACTGTTCTTTCTCTGCGCTTTTGGGTTTGGCAGTAAGTAAGGCATCCCGATTAGTCTATCATACCCTTTTTCTGGAATGTGTGATCAGTTTACGGGGGTACCCTCGATTTTAAAAGCCAAACCTGTAGCATATCTCCATGTATATTAAATTGCATAATATTGGAACAGTTGCGTAGCCAATGGCGTAGCCATAAAAACATTCCATATGGCAGATTACACAAAAGGCTTTTGGGATGTTGGCTTTCAAACTGCAAAGCAGTATTTATTTCCGTCGGTTTTCTGTAAAGCTCTGTCTGCAGAAAACCGTCTACATTGAAGATGGATAAATCAAGGAAAGCAATCCGAGAGGTCGACTGTTCAAAAGTTTGTTTATTTTATTTATAAAGCGCACCTGACCCAAACGTAATTGGGCGCTGTTAGGACAATAAGGTTACAAAGAGCAGTCACAGTAAAATAACAGTATGAAATATACTTATTATACATATTATACATTTTATACAATCAGAGCGTTAAAAGGTCAAGGCAAAAGTACAGGGCAACATGTCTAAGCAAAATGTGCAGACCATCAGAGGTCACTGGTATTTACAGCTATGGCGATTATTTTTTTGTTGAGTAGCCAAGTGAAGTGATAACATGGTTTCTGAATTTGTTAAAATCTTGAATCATTTGAATATTCTGAGGGAGGGAGTTCCATAGCTGGGCGGCTAATACCGGGAAACGAGTACCACCGGCTCTTTTTAGATAAAATCTAGGCACTACCAGACAAGGTCTATTGGATGATCTGGTGGTTCTGTTGGGCACTTTCCATGTGAACTTGTCTGTGAGATGGGGGGGGGGGGCGGGCTTGGTGTTCAAGCGCTTTATGAGTGAGGCAGATAGTTTTTAGGTCAATTTTATCATGTATAGAGAGCCATTTGTGTTGCTTTCTCGTATCTGATATGTGCTCTCTATTGGCAATGTTTAACGCTACTCTAAGCGCGTTATTTTGCAGAATCTGTAGTTTGTTTAGAATGGCTTTATTGGCACCAAGGTAGAGACTGTTACAATAATCCAATTTAGATTGTATGCGCGCTCTTACCAATAAAGTGAACTTTATATGGACATCAACCTGGTTGAGCCAACCCATAAAGCGTTCCAAAGTGTCTGAATCACCTTCCCACAGTAGAAAGATATCATCAATGTAACTACAATATAACTTGATGTTATTAACGAAAGGGTTGGCATCCTTCAACACAAAATATTCTTCAAAAAGGACATAAAAACAATGGCCAAATTCGGGGCAAAGGAACAACCCATCGCCGTCCCTTTAGTTTGCAAAAAGGTGTCTTGGAACTTGAAAAAACTATTGGACAAAACCAAATTAGAACATGTTGTCAAAAATTCAGTTGGAACCGTATGTGGCAGAGGACGTCTGTCCAACATAACCCTGTAAACTCAAAATCGCCTGATCTTGTGGGATATTAGTGTAGGGCAAAGACACCAAGATTTGCTTTGTCGCATCAAAAGGGAGGCCTTCAACAAGATTAATTACATCCCTGGAATCTAGCAGGAATGTGGGGGTGGCCATTGCCAAAGGTTTAATAAACACATCTATGTATTTAGACAGTGGCTCCAAAATGGAGCCACAGCCCAAGACAATTGGACGACCCGGTAGTTCAGTGTCTTTATGGATCTTAAGAATAATGTATAACAGATGAACTCTTTCTTCTGAAAAATTGATGTACTCAAATTCCTTGCTAGATAGGATCCCATCTTCTTATGCACTCAGTAATTGCAAGAATATTCTTCTTAATTGAGCTAGTAGGATCACAATTAATTTCCAGTTAATGGCCAGGGATTCTAAGAAGTCTGATGACCTCCTGATCGTAAAGCTTAGAATCCCATACCACTATACCCCCGCCTTTATAGGCTGTCTTGATCACGATGGAAGGATCTTGAGAAAGGGATTCAATTCCATGGAACTCGGCTAATTTAATCTTTGGTCTCATAGTGTTTCTTGGGTATTCAATGCATTTAGCTAATTCTTTGAGCACTATGTTTTCTAAGACGAGAACTTCTGATGGAAGTTCCGCCGAGTTAGGAGTAAAAGAAGATGATTTTGCCAGCCCTGGCTTATTCAATTCACATATATTCTCTTTACCTGAAAAGAAGACTCGCAATCTAATCTTTCTCAAAAATTGTTGGACATCACCAGTAAGGTACATAGCGCTTGGAGTCTGTGCAGGAACAAATGAAAGACCTCGCTTAAGAATGGCCAATTCAGGTTCCAAAAGTGCCTGAGATGACAGATTGAAAATAGGTAGCGCTTCATTCACCACCGGTAGGACCGGTTGCGTGTTTTAAAATCTCGGTGCCCCTGACCCTGAGCGGGGGCATTCTGTCCCGGCATGTAAGGTTGCCCATGAGGGCCTCTGCCCTGCTGGAAATTAATGCGGCCTCTGTGGCTGCCTCTTCCTCGAAAAGGGCAATTTCCCCGAGTTCAGATTGGACACGTCTTCAATGCCAGAAGTACTGGAAGAAGTGTCCGAAAAGGTGACCCCACGCCTTCTACTCATTCCAATATTCTGGTTGCCATGTTTCCAGAACATTTGGAAATTAGTCGTCTGCCAAGTACGGGTAGACAACTTCTTTTTTGAACAGGTAGGTAAGCCATGGGCAGGGCAGGAGGGGTCCGGTGTGTAATAGTGGGCAGCAGGGTAGCAGGTAGTGTAGGGCGAGTGCATCCTTGCAGATGACAGCCCCCGGTCCTCTGCAATGTTGGCCTTCTCGGATTGTCCTTTGCTCATAGATCCAAATAAAAATGCCAAACACTTTAGTGAGTAGATTCTAAGAAATTTGAGAGCATGACCTTGCTGCAGTGTGTATGGCGGCATTGATACTTTTCCCATTTACAAGCCACTTATTTTAATGTTGGAGACTCCATAAACTAAACACTGATTCGTGGTTGGAATTATCACATCTAACATTTTGATGACCAAGCTGTGCTTTTCTAATTATGTATGCAGTGTTTTCGAAGTTTATTGAGCAATTCTGGGGGACACTACCTGCTTTAAATTTACATATCATTGGCAGTAAAGGAACTTAGTGCCTTGCTATGGGAGAAGTCAAAAATGAAATCCGGACAGAAAGTTGTGTTTTTGGTTGAACACTTTCATTAACCTACGGGTTGGGGGAAATGCCTCTCTGACCCTGCTCTAAGAGGAGTTTCCCTACCTATAACCAAAAAATAAGGATCTGGCATTGTGAGGATTTTAGCAATTAAAACCGTCCTTGTGTCCAAATACATTCTATCCTGACCCTCCCACTACAAACAAAATAATAAAGCGAGAAGGGTAATTACTTTAACCTGATATTTGCAAAAGTGTTCATAAATGTAATGGCTCCAACATAAAGGTTCTCCAAGGTAACGGAACCTTGATTCCAGAGGGTGGTTCCCTTACCCTGGATTCCTCAATGGTGGCAATGTCTCTAGGTCTAACAGTTCTTTGTGTCTTTTCTTGACCCACAACAATTCTGTTGGGTACAAGGCTGCTTAGCCTTGAGATTTCTTCTTCAAACAAAAATTCCTTCTTGGTTTCGAGAAACATTGTCCTTTTTTGGGACATTTTGTAGGTTTGCAATGGCCTGGTATGCTCTTGCCCCAGGATGTCTTATGTACTTTCAACTGTCTGGTATACACTCCTGCCAGGACTTCCCATGAACTTGTAGGTGCCTGGTTTACTCGCCAGCCAGGACTTCTGACTTTCAGTTTCCAGTGAGGGTAACGTTGCTTCTTCCAGCTTCCGAACACGCTCTGCTCAAACAGCGTTACTGTCCCTCTCTGCTGACGAGCACCTTGGCTCTGCCACACTGGCTAGTGACGCCAACTCCTGCCCGCCTCTGAAGGAGATGCAACGTCTTTTCCCGAATAGCAGCACCCTCTGATATTAGTTTGCTCTCAATTATTTTTAAAAGTCCTGCATATAGGTGCTTTCTCAAAACAATTAGCATGCTCATTGAGCTTGAGGCTCTTTTGGTCCTGCAGCATTTCTTTCATCCTCGTCGTCCCAGTACTTAGGTGGTTGTGAGAATTGGAGTTCATTGTAAACTGATGCAGTTTTTAAAAAGTTTCTCTCAATGGTTTCATATGCAAAATCAGTTCGATATGAAGGGGAATTGGAATTGAAAAGGGTATTCTTGGAGCTTTTACTTTTTAGAGTTTGGCCTAAAGGGTGTTGGGAAAAGGTATCTCAATTCGGAGGAATAGAGGCATGGCAATAGGCCATTAGGGTATTGAGGGGTCTTTATCATGGGCCAATGCGGGGGATACCATGTCTCATCCAATGAAGTGACATCTCCCCGTTGTCTACTCCCTTGTGATTGCGGTAAAGGTGAACATTCAAGGGGGGGGTGCACTTAGCAATTATGGGATTATGGGAGGGGCACTCCGTGGGGGGTATCGGGAAACATCATCATTGTAGCACATGAACTACATCTGTTTCATCGGGATGCATGTTCCTCACCAGCTACCCAGCTAGCCCATGCAGATTTGTACGCTCTTTGTGTTCCTGGGGCCCAGGATTCGTTAATGATGATTTCAGCCTTGTTTGATAATCCTGGCCTAACCCAAGATCTCCTGAAATCGCCAATGAGATTAGATTGAGTTTACCTAACCTCACTAAAGGGTGGCTGAGACCTCTGTACCTGGGTAGAGCCACTGGGTTGTGATGTGATAATTCCAGTAAGCTGGAGAACCACACCTGTCCCCTCCAGTCTGACGTAACTAGTAGTAGCGATGCTTTCTGCCGCCTCACCTGGGCTAGCGTCCTCGCTATCATGGAGAAAGGCGGAAACGTATAATTTGTCTACGTATAATTTGTCTGTTGACCCCATGATTGGAGGAAGGCGTCTGTCGCTTCCGCCTCTGGGTCCAGTCTCCAGCCGAAGAACCAAGGTAGTTGATTGTTCAATCTCGCTGCAAATGGATCGACCTGACATGGCCCCCATTGAGTCATCAGTTCTTGGAACACATCCCCTTTCAGCTTCCAATCGCTGACGTCCTTGAGTTATCTGAGGTTCCGGTTGGCCACCTCGTTCTGATGGCCCACTAGGTACTTTGCAGTCACTGACACTTTCCTCTGAAGAAAGAGTTCCCAGAATTCCTTCGCCAATTCTGCTAATAATCTGGATCTTGTCCCTCCCAGTCTGTTTATGTACCTGGCTGCCGAGACGTTGTCCATCTTGAGTAAGACACAACATTGTGCTTTCTCCTGAGTCCAGTATTTCACTAAGACCCTGCCAGTAATTCTAGATGGTTGATTTGGAGAGTTGTCTCCTGATCCGACCACCTGCCCCCTGTCGACAGGTTCCTGCATCGGGCTCCCCAGCCCCATCCGCTGGCATTGGATTCAGTGATCAGGTCCGGGGATGAGCCAAATATGGCTCCCACGTTCATGCATCTATGTGGTGTAGCCACCATTCTAATTCTTCCCTTACTTCGTGGGAGATGACGTTTGTTTCGTAAGATGCACCCCTCCTGAGGTGTCTGATCTTTTTAATTTCTGTAATGCAGTGGCCCTGGGAATATAGCCTGGATCGATGACGCTAGTCCCACTAACCTTTCAATGTCTCTCAGCGACATCTGTCTCGTCACTAGAGTGTGTCTCATCTGGTTCGTGATAACGTTCACCTTGGTAATGGGTAGGCACAGGGATCCCTGCGTCGAGTCTACTGCAAACCCCAGAAATTCCATGATCTGTTCCAGCAATATTCTGGATTTCTCCCAATTTATTAGGAAGCCCAGATCCTGCCATAATTTTAGTCGTCTGCACCTGCATCTGAAGTGTCTGTCTTGACACATCAAGCATATTCTCTACGTATATTATGTATGAGTATTATTCCCTGACTCCTGAGGTGGGTCACCAATGGCTTCATTATTTTGGTGAAACACCATGGTGCGGATGCCAGCCCGAAGGGAAGGCATCAGAATTCCCATGTCGACTCCCCCAGATAAATCTTAGAAATCTGCAGTGTTCCGTTTCTATGGGTATAGTTAGGTATGCGTCTTTTAGATCTATTCTGGCGAGCCAATCTCCTTGAATTAACACATCTCTTAACAGGAGTATCCCTTCCATTTTGAAGTGTCTGTAAATGAAAAATTTGTTCAGACCCTTCAGATTTATAATTGGTCTCACCTTGTGTTTCCCCTTCACAAGGAACATGTTGCATATGAAACCTCTTGAGGAATCTAACTGTCTTATAGCATTTTTGCTTTCCAGCCCTCTCAGTTCTTCTAGTAATTGTCTGCGTTCTTTATTTAGATCTGAACCCCTTGGGGAGTTCCTCGGTTGTGGTATCTTGTGAAAGTCTATGTGAAAACTGTTCACAGTATCTAGTATCACAGAACTCCCCAGGTGAGAGTGAACAGCCTGTGCTGAGTTACCCCAACAGTAGGGGGGAGTATGCTATATCTGGAGATGTAGCCTCCCCCTACTGCTGGGGTAACTAAGCACAGGCTGTTCGTTCACACCTGTGGAGTTCTGTTGACGATCTCGGTGCCGCCAGCCTCTTCCCCTTCCTGTGCCCCTTGAGGGGAAGAAAGGGGTCAGCCTTCCGTCTTCTTGGTCTCACCACTGCGTCCTATCATTGTAGGATTTATTGAATGGGAACCAACCAGTAGAGCGATTTTTATCCCCCCCGCCTCTGCTGGCCATCCCAAAAATCTGCCTTCAAGAGTGACGCTCCAGCGCTGCATAAGAGTTTGCAAACTTTTGCTGAATCTGATGAAGCTAGTTTGCTTAGTTTTGGATATATCTTCACTAGAAGTGATCTTCTTTCTGTGGTAATCACATGATTTACGTTACCTAACATACAGATTGCTCTCTGGGCCCACCCGATCAAAATTGAGTCCACCGGTTCACCCTTCTCTCTGGCTTCTTTGCCTATCTGTAATATCTTGGTGAGTGGTCCCACCATGTCCAGCCTCTTGTTCGAGCATGATCGCCGGGACCTATCCATACCTTTCTTTACGTCTTTGGTATATTTACTCATGAAAGTGATCATCTTCTCGTCCATCTCGCGTGTCTCAGCGGCATCCTCCCGGAGGTGAGGTCTCGAGCATTCTGCCCTCATCTTACTCCTAGCCTCTTTTGCTAGGGGTGCTCTCAGGCGTTTTCTAAAATAGGCTGCTATCATCTTCGGCGGCTCCCATTCGGGTGGATCAGTGCTTCTGCGTCAAAGTCATCCCCTGCACCGCCCTCCTGCGGCTCCTTTCTTTTTCAATGGAGCTTTACGGCCTTCAGCCTCTGAGGATAATGAGTATATCTCCTCCTCTGAATAGTCATTCTCCCAATCCTAATCTCCTCCCCCTAGGTATCGGAGGATTTATTTTGCCACCTGCTAGGACCTGCCTTGGATCTCACTCTCCTTGTGCCCAGAGGGGTATGGGCTTCATCTTCCCTGCGGGCTGTCTTTCTGCCCCTTTTCCTTCTCCTCTGTGCTTTCAGCCCTTTAATTTACTCTAGACCCTGTGAGAACTTGAGCCAATCCTCCATCAGAGCTATTGGTTGTGGTCCTTGCCCCAACAAAGCCCCCAGGGCTTTTTGAAGGACCTGAGTCATCTCCGAGTGGCTCCTCCTTTTGGCTAATACTAGCCTTGTCCTCATCACTAGAGGAGCTCATGTCAGCACAGAACACTGGGGATTGTATTATGTCAGGAATATTTATGGTTAATCGCTTGGAGATTGTATATACATATATATATTCAGTGAAAAAACTTAGTTAAAGGGACGTTATGGTTCAAAGTAAAACCGAAAAACCCCTGAAATTCGGCAGTTGTGGTAAAATAAGCAACCATAACTCGCGCCACCGTGCACTGCTAACACTAACACCCAGGACATCAAAGATGACATCACAAATGTCATTGATGACATCACTGATGACATCACATGTGTATGTACTTTTCATGAAAACTCTGTACAAGGGATTCTTATAATGCTGACCAAAAACTGTCGAGGATCAATGGGATAAATATCATGAGCCGATTAGTGCATTAAGCAATGCATTGATATAAATAGCATTCTATTATGAGGTTCTATCCAGTATAGTAAGCTACTCATGCAGAAACATAGGCAGTGTGTGCAGCATACATGATGAAGGTGCCATATTCATAATTTTGCCATGTTGAATAGTGAAAAGATAACTGCTTTCTTATTAGAGTTTTGCGTACTGTGAAGGTACCGTAATTAGCACCAAGGTCCCTTTTCGGGTCCAATCCTTTACGGCTGGTAAAACCAGCCGTTAAGGTGGGAACCTGCAATGGGACCTTGTAGTCAGGCGCTAAGGGATTAATCCCTTAACGCCAGGGTCGTAATGAGGTCCCTTGACTGTTACTGAGCAAAACCATGTGGCCTAGATATGTCAGTAAAGGGAAAAAAAGGGGGAGCCAGACATGTGATGTCATCAATGACATTTGTGATGTCATCTTTGATGTCCTGGGTGTTAGTGTTAGCAGTGCACGGTGGTGCGAGTTATGGTTGCTTATCTTACCATAACTGCCGAATTTCAGGGTTTTTCCGGTTTTACTTTGAACCATAACGTCCCTTTAACTAAGTTTTTTCGCTGAATTTTGTAGGTTTTTAGTAGCACAACTTAACCATAATATCCCTGACTTCATATACATGTAACATAGAACATACTAACCCCCTCGTAGTGATTTTCATGTCCGCGGACATATCGAAAATCTGAGTGTGGTGAATGTAAATTTAAATAGTGTGCCCCATTTCCCCTTTGAAGTTGGCTCTGAAAAGAGCCATTTTTTAAAAATGATTTACAGATGCTTGACAGACACCTGTTATTTTGTATTTTTCTTTTCTTACTTTACTCCTAAAATCTTCACATAGCCTTCTCCAAAGCAACCCTTACATTCCAAAATAGAAAGGCATTTCCCGTAAAAGATAAAGAGATGCCATCTTCTTTAAAATTAACAGCATTACTGGCATATTCTCATTATTACAAAAGAACATACCAGCTCTAAGCATGAAGGCACACATGCCTCGATTGATGACACACCTAGCAATGTTTTGCTGAGGACAAAAAACTGAACTATTGTCCCATATTGCCCTAGGTAGTAATCCAGAAAAAATTACTTTCGCATTTGGAAGGATCTTCATTACGGCTTGAACCAAGCGTTCCAAATCAGCCAACAAAGTAGGGGCACTGACGTTGCCCAAATGGAAAGCACCATAGTGCAAAGCTACCACATGCGGACTGTTCATCGTGGCCATATCCTCACAAACTTGTACAATTCACTGTACATTGCAATCAGGCACAGTGCTCCACACCACCTCCACTCCTTTCACATCAAAGTTCTTTGCAACATGCCTGCATTCAGCGTACTGCTGTAAACCATGCACAAACATATCTCCAAGCACCAACACCCTAACTTTCTCTACTTCTGCCATCTTCACCACACGCAGTCTCTTTCAACACAAATCCACAACCTCGACATCTGATTGGCTGATCCGTACAGTCTTCTTTCCATGTTGGATTTCGTGGAAAAACCGAGATGTAGCACGCCCTGTCCACGAACAGCCGCGGTGTCCGCGGACGGCGTCCACTTTTACTCTGTGCCATTCCCTCATTGCATACAGCTAAGCAATCACAAAATACGAATAACGTCCTCAGAACACCCCCATTTTGTGAATTTTCGAACATTTCAGGACAATTATCATTTCATTATTCAACATATTAACATTACAAATATTATACTTTCATCTTGTACTCTGCACACAATGCTATGTTTCTCCATTAGTAGCTCAGTATACTAGATAGAATCCCATAATACAATGCTATTTATATCAATGCATCGTTCAAAGCACTAATAACGGTATGATATTTATTGCAATATCCTTGACACTTTTTTCGCAACATTATCATAAAAATCCCTAGTACACAAATTGGATGAAAAGTACATACACATGTGATGTCATCAGTGATTTCATCAATGACATTTGCGATGTCATCTTTGATGTCCTGGGTGTTAGTCTTAGCAGTGCACGGTGGTGGCGCGAGTTATTTTTCATACCTTACCATAACTTGCGATTTTCAGGGGTCTTTCGGCTGTACTTAGAACCATAACGTCCCTTAAACAAACTTTTTTTTAAATCACGCAAACAATATACAAACATGGCGTGCAAAAACCAACTTCTCACAGATGGCTTTACACAGAATGTTGCAAAGTAAGAATTTATGCTCGTTCACAGTGAAGGTCAGCTGCTTCCATTTTTTTCTCGGGCCCCGGAGAGGCTCACGAGCCGGACTATAAGGTTGTATTGTGTTTTGACCTTGACAGACAGAGATTGTGATGAAAGACTTCTCTTGAAGGAGTGTTGCTAAAAAGTAAGAAGATAAAGATGAAATTTCTGAAACGAAACCACTTTTATATATTATATCACTATGCGAAAGATCGTTCGCACACGCAGAGTCGTATTTTGGGACTGCACTACTCGTAAACATTGGAAATTGCAATTGTACTGTAAGTAACCCTTTAGATTATTTTATACCAAATATAATTACAATAGCGTAGTATTAAAGACCGCTCAAGTTGAACTTGTTCGTTCAAAGTGGCATAATGTTTTCTACCGCGCACTATCACCGCCGAATTGATCCCCTGTCGTTTAGAGGGCTCTGAAAAAGCCAGACGACACAGGGTGGGTTAATAGAAATAATTTAACCGGTCTAAAGGCGGTCAAGCGCTCTACTCGCTGTGCCACTTCACTGTAGCCTGTCAAGTGGCACAGCGAGTAGAACGCTCGCTTTGACATCCGTGCACAGCTTGCTAACGCAAGTTCGAATCCCGGCAAGGCCAAACTCAGCCTTTCATCCTTCCGTGTTCGATAAATGAGCACCACACACCGTGGGTAATAATAAGCACCGCTTAGATACCTCACGGTTCTTAGCGCTATATGAATGGGAAAATATTATTTTATTAACATATTCCGTTGAACTATCTTCGATAGCAAATAGTTTCACGCCCTAATAAATAAAATGATGATTTTTAATGAAGATCGGCTGGTGAGACTAATTTATGTTTTTTAAAACGGGTATGTCGCCCCATTTTGCCTCATTTTGCCTATGTCACGATTTACAGACTCCAGCGGATGGGGCTCAACTGCCAGGTGCAGGTCCAAATATGCAACTTCATGACCCTCACCATTTTATGGGACAATCGCCAAGGACCAAGCGGCTACAAACAACATACCAACCAATAGGGTGGTCTAATGGCTCGTTGTTGGAGCAACCTTCCGATTATCAGAGCGACCATTTACTGCTTTTATCATAAACCAACAGCCTATCTACCGCAAAGGAACAACGCGTGGCTCAAAATAAACTTTTGCTGATCGACAGCAGAGACCATAGCAAATCGCTGAATATTCACTAAACATTTCATGTGAAATAAATGTACTTTACCAAATGTACAATCCTGCTCTTTACTTTTAAACCAGTTTCATATTCTGAATTGTGGCGCACTGAGTTGTAAGCTGATGTAACACCCTCTGTACCGAAAAGGAACATCGCGTGCCTCAACATGAACTTTTGCGGATCGACAACAAAGACAAATGCAAATTGCTGAATATTCTCTAAACATTTGATGTCAAATAAATGTACTTTACAATATTTACAATCTTGCTGTTTGCTTTTAAATCACTGTTTCATATTCCGAATTGTGGCGCGCTGTGTTGTGACATAATATGTGTTGTCTTCCGGGTTCTGTGTAAAGTCACTTAGGACTGGAGAGGACTCGGCGCGTTTGATGACGCACCCTGTAACGTCACGGAGAGAGGCGGGGAATATGAATGCTTTGATAATATCAGGCTTAGGGGCGGTAGATATGATTTAGTGTCGCAAAAGCAAGTCAGCCAGGTCAATAGCGCCAGTCATAGGATTATCACATATGTCTGCGCACACCAGCCGGATTTATCATTTCTTTAGTGGACAAAAAGTCGGTTGACACCCATAGGAAATTGTACTATTAGCGGACAAAAGGAGTGGTCTTAAAACACTTTCACCCTGACAACAAACAATACAAACAACGTTCTCAGAACACCCTCATTTTGTGAAATTGCAACCATTTCGGGACACCGCGAGTGTTCTTAGAACACATTCAACTTGACAGATTACAATACGGACAGCGTCCTGAGGACACCCCCAGTTTGTGTATTTACGAACAATTAAGTACACCGCGAGTGTTGATGGCTCATTTTTACCTTCCTTGCGAACAAAAATTACACATACTCCGTCCTCTAACCACCCCACCATTTAGTTTATTTACAAAATGTCGGAACAGCTGTGTTCTCCGCGGACAAATCGAACACAACAAAAATGTCTAGCACATAAAAAAACAAAACAGTGAACCTATCTCATACCTCATACTCCCCCCCCCCCCCACCCTCTCCAGTCACTCTTACACACCAACACACGGCACTAAATACAATTTTTTATCCACGTTTCACCACGCTGTCCGCGGTCTTCCGCGAATGCAAGATGTCGGGCGCCACAGCAAAGTTTTTTCCCATTATGTCTATAGGAAAAAACACAAGTTTTGGGACCCCCCTATAACTTTTCCCCCCCTGGACGAATCCTCACCAAACTTTGCAAAAAAATTCAGAGTGGGCCATATACATTTTCTGCAAAGTTTGGTGAGGAGTCGTCCAGAGGGAGCGAAGTTATAAGCCACCCAAATAATGCTCTTCCTATGGAAACACCAACTTAACCATCACTACATGGACTCTACCGTGTCCATGTAATATATTCTGATATAAATCACCGTGCGTGTGTGTATATATATATATATATATATATATATATATATATTACATGGCCACTGTAGTGGCCATGTAGTTATGGTTAAATTGCTGTTTCCAGAAGAAGAGCACTTTTTGGGTGGCTTATAACTTCGCTCTCCCTGGACGGATCCTCACCGAACTTTGCAAAATAAGTATTTGGGTCACTCTGAATTTATGTGCAAAGTTTGGTGAGGATTCGTCCAGGGGGGGGCAAAGTTATAGGGGGGTCCCAAAACTTTATTTTTTCCATAGACTGAATGGGAAAAAAATTTTGCTCGCGCCTACAGCCCAAGCCGCTGGACGGATTTCCACCAAATTTGGACCAGGAGCAGCGGCTTGGTCCCGAAAGCGTGCTTTTGCAAATTTGGTGAAAATCCGTCCAGTAGTTTTTTTTTAAAATGACCAAAAAGTAGGTAAAAAAAAATTAGTGATATCTGTGTTCGGTTCGCAGACACACTTCCCTGTTCGCTCCGCGGACAGTGTCCTGATTGGCCAATCGTCTTGCGTGATGTTCACGGACATGCAACGTGTTCGCTGATTGGACGGCGTGGAGCGTGAAGCGCGTCAGATTTTTCGGTAGCGCCCGCCATCTTGGATTCGCGGACGTCCGCGGACAGCGCGGTGAAACTTTGTTCAAAATGTGTATTTAGTAGAGTGTGTTGGTGTGTAGGAGTGTTTGGGGAGGGTGGGAGTGTATGAGATAGGATGAAAGTTGTGTTTGTGTTGGACGTTATTTTTGTATTCGATTTGTTTGCAGACATCACGGGTGTTCTGAAATGTTCTAAATAAACTGACTGGGGGGTGTTCTAAGGACTCAATATGTGTCCGTTTTGTTCGCAAGCAAAGTGAAACTGTTCTAAGAACACTCGCGGTGTCCGGAGAGTGTTTGTAGGGGGTGTCCTGAGGACGCTGTCCGTATTGTTCTCGGTCAAGTTGAATGTGTTCTAAGAACACCCGCGGTGTCCTGAAATGTTCGTAGGGGGTGTCCTGAAAACGGTGTCCGTATTGTTCGCTGGCAAGTTCAAAGTGTTCTAAGAACACTCACATTGTTCGCGGACATTAAAAGTTTCCCATAGATCATAGTTGAAATGTTTGACTCTATGGATGTGATATGTTGCGGTGGTTGTTGCCAGGGCATACAGTCTTGGGTGCATGGCCATTTGGCCATGTACCCAAGACTGTATGCCCTGGCAACAACCACCGCAGCATATCACATTTATATTTGCTTATAACTTTGGGTGAAAAACAAATGTATAAGGAACAAAGGTATTAGATACTATGGATGTGATATGCTGCTATGGTTGTCCTTATTATTGTATTTACTGTTTGGTCTAGTCCATGTTTTTCTTCTTCATTTCTGTGATAAAAGAAAATAGCATGTTAGTATAGCAATATACTTTTATTTTTTTTCGACCCTCATATTTAGTAGAGTACAAATCAGAGTACTGTGCAATTTGCTCAGTTTCTGTATTTGTTGCTAAAATCATTGGGTCTGTGGGAGAAAAAAAAATCCATGTTGGATTAAAAAAAAAACCTTTTTCTGTTATGCTACAGTTTATTTGTTTGTTTTCAGTGTTCACTTTTTGTTTCTGGCTAATGCTTTATACTTTGCTTTGTTATATTTTTTTTGGAGCAGTAACAGATTCTTCATTTGTTTTGATATTTTAAAATTTTGGAGCAGTTAGATACCAATTGGTGTATTCTAACTGTATTTTTTGGCCTAATTTAGTGGTATTCATTTATCTGATTAGTTGTTGTAGAATCTTTGAGCTGTTAGATAGCTTTTGGAGTATTCTAACAGTTTATATTTTTTTTAACACAAATTTACTTAACTGTTTAAATACAGTTTATTTATCAAATTTTGGTTTTAAGAACATCAATTAAGCATTTGTAAGATTTGCTGGTAATCTCTGCTTTAGAGTAATGGTACTATCATTACATTCAAACCATCCACGTTTCTTTTTTATATATGCCGTCTAGTGCCCTGAATTGGTTGTGGCTCCTGCGTGGTAGATTATACCTATTGTTGTGAAGGTTTTCTTACCAAATGATATTTGACCATGTGTGAATCCAGTCAGCTTGCAGTTGTTTTTGGTACCATCTGCATTGTAACGTAGAAGCATTAGTATTACGTATTTACTATGTGTTTGTATTACTAACGTGGAGCGATTATCTGAATTGCAGGTAGAGCATAATCTACCATGGTTTGCATTTTGTACAAGTTGCTGAAATGAAATGGATTCACAATTTGGTATTGATATATATATATATATGAAGCGTTCATTGGGAATTTCTTCTTGTGTCACCTTGTTGCACAGAGTGCATGTATGTTTCCACATGTATGAAATCTGGAAGATTTCCTTTATAGGTATGTTTTTGTTTTCCAGTACTTGTAGTAAGTACATTTCTTGTGGATCTTCCTGTGAGTTTATAGTGAAGTTCACCATTCCAGCACAGTAGTCCAATTCTTGTCTTATTCCATAAACACTATATGTGTTGTCAGGATTGTTTTTTGCGTTTCTATGAAGTACTAACATTTGCATACACAATGGGTCTCTAAAGTGTAAGTAAATGTTGTCAAGAATTGGTGGTAATTGAAACAGAATATTCTTTGCTACATTTGCATAGCAACTTACACCAACTATATTTGAGAATTTAAATTGTCCAGGTAGTTCTGTATCTAACTGCTTTTTTTGGAGTTTGTCTTCCTTCTTTAAAGAAGTACCTGGTTTACTTTCTCTAATTGATTCTTTTTTGTTTGTGGTACTTGATGAAGTATTAGTTTCTTTTACTCTCTTTGGAGGATTTGCAGTGACGTCCTGTTGCATTTCTGTTTGATTTAGTTTTCTTTTACAACGTTTTAGTTTTTGTGGAACAGAATATGTGTTTAGATGGGGAGCGTATAGTGAGCGAAGTCTATTATATTCTAAAATGCAAGGAATATCAGCGTTTACTTTACTTGCATCAAAGTTGATTAGAAATAGACCGTCAAGTGTACATAAGTGTGATAGTGCTACGTAGCTCATGCCTTCTTTAAAGACTGTTACCCTAGACAAAGCAATGATAGATATTGGTAAGACCTTGTGATTTATGAATCGTGACTGCGTATGCAAGAGTTAGATAAGTGTTCTCTGCGTGCATACATATCTTTGAAGAGAAGGAATCTAGCTGTTGAGCATCCTATCCGTTTTTCTTCTGAAAGTTTGTCAAAGAGTATATTGACAAACTGAATTTTGTTGTCACGTGGGTATGTTTGAAAGCCAACAACTGTACCCAGTGCTCCATTAACTAGTCCTTGGTCCACGTCAAGGTAACGTTTAAGCATTACTCTGCAATTTAAGGATAATTTTAACATCTCTTCTAAGCCTGCCTGCTGTGTTTGAGATTGATTTTTCTAAATTATTTAGTCTTGTTGTGGCTTGGTCACACATGGGTAGTGTCATGTACATCTAGTTTGTCTGTGGCGCTAATTTCCATTATTGGTTGCATTTCTTTACTTAACATTATTTCATTGAATTTGAGACAGCTTGCAAGAGTTGGCATTAAGGCCATACAATTGACATTTTTGTGGGCTAATTGTTCCATAACATCTGTAGCACATGCATTATCGTCATAAAGTGCATTAATGTGCTGGGATTTCAATGTTGCTTCTGCTTCTTTAGAAAGTATACCAACTCTCAAACTTTTTAAAATGTTGGCATAAGTTAGATCTGCAGATTGGCACATGTTTTCTGTTAATTCTCTGTATTGGAAATGTTGCCAAAGGTTGACATTTCCAATGTTGCCAACAGTTTTACGGCAGAGTTTGTGCCCTAATGTTTTAAAAATAGGTTCACCTTTTACTGGTGTTAATTGAAGCAGATCTCCAAAAACAATAATGTGTTTTCCTGCAAAGAGCTCTTCATAGTTTGTTTTGAGTACTTCTTGTAATCTGAGGTGAATCAAAGCTAACATCAGGTTGGAGACCATGCTCACTTCATCTATTAGTAGCATTTTCATTTGTTTCAATACTCTGCGTAATTCCATTGCAGCTTCTGCAGAAAGTTTGTAATAGTCTAATTTGTTCTGGTGTTCTACTGGTAATAGTAGTAATCGGTATAATGTAACACCACCTATGTTGTAGGCAGCTAAACCTGTTGGGGCAGTGACAACAGCTGACAGTTTGTTGTTTGTCAATTGTTGAAGGAACTTACTAATGATTTTGATTAGGAATGTTTTGCCAGAACCAGCTTCACCACTGACGTACAGTAGTATAGGTTTATAATTATGGCAGGAACATTCATTATTTTCATGTTTTACACCATGTGCAATTTGTTTTGTTACTTCTTGAAAAATGCTACTTTGCTCATTGTTTAGTTTTGATTGTAGTATAGTTAAGTCTTCCTTATCTTCATACTGACACATGGTGTTTTCTACTTCTATCATAGCTAATTCTGCCTCATTTGTTATTAGTGGTTCTCCCAGTGGTTCTTGGCTTCCTGTTACAGAAGGTTGACTACTGTCAGGAGTATCCTTATCTAGTTGGGCTTGGAGTTCTTCTTCATGTTGCTGTTCATTGTGCAACATTGTTTTGTACTGTGTAAAGTTTACATCAGTTATAGTGCTCTCATTTGCTTTGAAAGCATCCTCATATGAGTCATAGTTATCTAGTAATTGTTCTTCTTTTCTCCATGGTTTGAAGAGTTGTAGCAGGGACATGTAATATACTTTATGTTGAGGAGTCTTCAATGACAATTTGATGTGATTAATTAAATTTGGTTTAGTGAGTTTAACTAAGCTGCCTTCACAGTCTGTCACTCTATATTTACCTTTTTTTTCATCAGGTTTCATATTATTTTTGTATGTGTAGTTTTGGGCTATTTGGTACAGACACATGTTTTCCAAAGTATTACTTCTGTTTGGGTAGTATGTGTCCAATAAATTGTTTTTTAAAATGTCTTGGCTGTTGGGATCATGTTTGGCTATTGTTTCTATATCTTCATATGATTTTAGAACTCTTTTTCTAGATTTAGCTGGACCAAGACTTAGCCATACTATATTTTCAGATTTACCATACAATGCAGTACCAGTTAAACGATCAGCTGCTTCATAAGATCCACATTCTCTATGGGTGAGCATTTTTATGCCCAAGCTGTATAATTTCTGAGATACTGTTTTATCTGATGACAGGTCATTCCAGAGGTCTTGGAGCTCTGTCTTTTCTGCTTTAGTTAAGTATGCTGTGACATATCGTGCAACTGCAGTAGAATTGTCTGCAATATACTGCACATCTATGTTTGCATTCCATAAGTGGGCAATGATTGCATTATAATCATTGATATATTTTTCTTCTTTTCTTTTTATGTAATATGTATTTTTAGGTGACTTACCTTTAACACTATGTCTAACTGAAGACATGAGGTTGTTTACTTGACCTGTATTTGTAACTGGTCTAGGGAAACCAAATCGGCATTTGGTGTAGTATTTGCCTTTGTTTTTGTATTTGCGACGACAATATTTTCCACATTTGTGTCTTTGAAATTGTAAAATTTGTGCATGAAGATCACTATTTGTGGCTTCTGATGGAATTTCACAAGTGACATATTTTTCAATAAACTGTAAAACAGTGGCATCACTGTCTTGACCAAACTTAGGAGCATCTTTAATCCATAAAAGCATGTGGATATGTGGTGCTCCTCTGGCTTGGTATTCTTTTCTCCAAAAGAAGTGTTGCACTTCTCCAAGGGGAGGAACAGTTTTATTACAAATAAAATGTAGCATAGCAATGAAGCGATGGTGAAAATATCTTGAAACATTAACAGGATCCAAAGAACAAAGTTCTCCAGGTGTTAGAATATCTATGTTTTGTTTTTATTTGATATGCGTAGGAAATCATGTAAATCTTCCCATGCATATTCTGCACAACTTAATGTAACAAACCAAGTGGGTGGGCCAAGGTTTCTGATCATACAACGTACATCTCCATGACGTCGAAACCAGTACTCTTTAGTACCACGCATATTTGCTAATAGATTTGTAATATTTGATTGTAAAACCTCATGCTTTTGTTGTACTTTCTCTAATAATTGTGTAGCTGTCATATTTTGAAAGTGTGATCCTGATTTTAACCCTTTAAGTGCCATGGGTATTTCTCCCCAGTGCCAGAGCCTTTTTTGGTGATTTTGGTATGTGGCCATTCAATGGCTTGTAACTTTTTCGTTACATGAGATATCTCGGCCAAATTTGGCTCCTTTTTTTTCCCACATGTAGGCGGTCGTAAAGCCACCCAGGAATCCCAGGGTGCTGTAGGGGGGTGAGAGAAAATAAGGAAAATGTGTGAAAATTTTGGGTTTTTTCAAAAAATGCCAATAAAATGATGTACAAAGAAGCCTTTTCCGAAAAGAGGACATCCGTGGGAATCCGCAGAGGTATGATATGCCCAAATTGCCCCAGAATGTATTACCCAGACACCCCTGCAAAGTCCGAAATGTGGGAAAAAATACGCAATTTCCGCACATTTCGCTCGACGCACCCATCGAAACACGCCCCCAACAACACATGGCCTACCGTCACGCGTTCCCACAGGTGTCCCGATGAAAACCTACCTGGCCGCCAAGGGGAAAGCCTAAAACACAAGTAACCCCAAGTCTGTTTTCACACCGGAAATGTCACTCTCACATCATACAGATATGGGCCTCGGGTGTCCAAGCCACCGAGGAAAACAGGGAACTCCATGCATTTCCGAAAAGAGGACACCCGTGGGAATCCGCAGAGGTGTGATTTGCGCACATCGCCCCAGAATTTATTACCCAGACACCCCTGCAAAGTCCGAAATGTGGGGAAAAAAACGCTTTTTCCGCACATTTCGCTCGACGCCCCCAACAACACATGGCCTACCGTCCCGCGTTCCCACAGGTGTCCCGATGAAAACGGTACCTCACATGCGTGGGTGCACCTACCTGGCCGGCAAGGGGCAAGCCGAAAACGCAAGCAACCCCCAGTCTGTTTGCAGAGGGGAAACTCAGCCGTTCTGCCGACCGGCACAACATACAGATATGGGCCTCGGGTGTCCAAGCCACCAAGGAAAACAGGGAGCCCCATGCATTTCCGAAAAGAGGACACCCGTGGGAATCCTATGATTTGCGCACATCGCCCCAGAATTTATTACCCAGACACCCCCGCAAAGTCCGGGGCACATTTCGGACTTTGCAGGGGTGTCTGGGTAATAAATTCTGGGGCAATTTGGGCATATCATACCTCTGCGGATTCCCACGGGTGTCCTCTTTTCGGAAATGCATGGGGCTCCCTGTTTTCCTTGGTGGCTTGGACACCCGAGGCCCATATCTGTATGTTGTGCCGGTCGGCAGAATGGCTGAGATTCCCCTCTGCAAACAGACTGGGGGTTGCTTGCGTTTTCGGCTTGCCCCTTGCCGGCCAGGTAGGTGCACCCACGCATGTGAGGTACCGTTTTCATCGGGACACCTGTGGGAACGCGGGACGGTAGGCCATGTGTTGTTGGGGGCGTGTTTTGATGGGTGCGTCCAGCGAAATGTGCGGAAAAAGCGTTTTTTTCCCCACATTTCGGACTTTGCGGGGGTGTCTGGGTAATAAATTCTGGCCCGATTTGCGCAAATCAGACCTCTGTGCTTTCCCACGGGTGTCCTCTTTTGGGAAATGCATAGGGTTCCCTGTTTTCCTTGCTGGCTTCGACACCCTAGGCCCAAATCTGTAGGTTGCCCACATGAACAAATTGTGCTGTGGCGAAAGGCTTGGGGTTACCAGCGGGTTACCCTTTTCCTTTTGCGACCCCGGTAGGTGCACCCACACATGCGAGATACCTTTTTCGTCGGGACACCTGTGGGAACACGAGAAGGTATGACATCTGCTGTTGGCGACGTGTTTCGGTGAGTGGACACAGGGAAATGTCTCTGAAATTGGCCGGAAATTAAGACAATTCTCAGACATTTCCCTCTGGCCACTCACCGAAACACACCGCCAACAACACGTGGCCTACCTTCCCGCATCGCCACACGTGTCCCAATGAGAGGCTGACCTCTTGTGTGCAGGTGTGGTACCTGAGTGACAATGGGTACATCTTTAGTATAGTAACTTTGCTGTAGTGCACTTAGGAAACAGTAAAGTACTGGCAGTAAGCCATTTCACATGCACCTTTCCTCACACTTCCCATACATACCAGACGCAATGCAGTTAGACACGCAAGGTGGGATTTAGCACAAGGACAAACCTCCTTGTGTTGCACAAGAAGGTTTGTCCTTGTGAGCAGTGATGCCACGACAAGGCACCCACAGGATCACTGGCCATTCGTATCCTTTTCGTGTCTGCAGTCAGTTGGCATCCATTTCAGCAGTTGCACTTCTACCAAATCACTAGCACCAGAGCAAGTATATCTACACATGAGCATATCTACACACTTATACCACATGGACATGTGTGTACAATGCAACTGTGTCTCTAGCAATATCTTAACTATCATTTGGCATCAATTTCATAGCAACTGTGTATGTATGTGCCGGCAATCACATGTGGACAGTGATAGCAAGTGCATACTGGCTGACTTTGCTACCCTGCCCTACAGGCGCTATCTTCCACACCAGCTTTCAGTATGCCCATAGCAACTATGGGCAAACATTCTTATGTTCCACCGTACCCACACAAAACAGCCATCCTGCAACATGACAATCATTTCGGCAGTGCTGGAAAAGTCCATTCACAGAAATTGCATCTGCATGTTCTTTGTATCTTTACCTAATTCACACACCAATCATATCCAATTCATTCCTACAGAAGACGTGTCACTTACACCACACATAACATTACTCGCAGTAAAACAATAAACAAGGCAGGATGTTACGAGGTACGCAAGACACCGCTGCCATATAGTTGGTGTCCAAGTACCACTTTCATGACACTTAGACCTCAAGGGAGGGAGCCAAAGTGGCGTGTATTATTTTGAAAAGACACCCCTTGAGTGGAGGGAACCTGAATGGTGTTCTGGTCTTCCACAACGCACGGCTTGAGTAGAGGGAGCGGGACTGGCCTTTCTTTGCTTGCCAAACCTTAGGTGGAAGGAGCCAGATTTGGGTTCCTTTCCAAAGTACGCCGGAAGCGGATGGGGTTTTCCAGATGTTTTTTTTTGTAAGGCAATCCCGAACAGGAGCAAGCTGCACTCCCATAGGGGAGTGACCCAGAGTGCTCCACCCTTCTTCTCAATGGCCCGCCTCAACTAGAGGCGGTGGAGTGGCATTCCTTTCCAAGATGTGCCTGCTTTGGAAGAAACAAGCATTGCGTTACTTTGCAAGGCACACCACGCGCAGAGGGAGCTAGACTGCCTTTTCCTTATGAAGTGAAAGGTACCGGGGATGATGTCTCTTTCCCAGGCAGGCCTCAAGTGGAGGGGGCAGAACTAGCATTGCTTGCCAAAGGGGAGTAAAGCAGAGTGCTGTCCCCACCTACTCCAAGGCACACCTCAAGTGGAGGGAGCTAGAGTGGCATTTCTTTCCAAGATGTGCCTGCTTTGGAAGAAACAAGCATTGCGTTACTTTGCAAGGCACACCACGCGCAGAGGGAGCTAGACTGCCTATTCCTTATTAGGCAGACCTGAAGTGAAAGGTACCAGTGGTGATGTCTCTTTCCCAGGCAGGCCTCAAGTGGAGGGGGCAGGACTAGCATTGCTTGCCAAAGCACGCCAAAGGGGAAAGACCCGCATGGCACAACTCTCAAGTACAGGGACTCATAATGATTACTATTTTGTAGGGCACGCCTCCAATGGAAGGAGCCTGATTAGCGTTCCTTTGCAAGTCACGCTTTGAGCTGAGGGATCTAGACTGATGTACATTTTCTTGACAGGCCTCAAGGGAAAGCTACGGCTGTGGTTGCCTTTCCAAGGCAAGCCTCAAGTGGAGGAAGCAGGACTAGCGATGCTCGTGAATGCACGCTAAATCAAGTGAAGTGAGTTGACATCCTGTTGCATTTTCATTGAAGGTACACCTCCAGGGCAGGGTGCAAGAGTGCCATTCCTTTACAAGACATGCACGATTTCAGTGGCTAAGGGTCCCTTTCAAGGAATGATGGGCATTTTCGGAAATCAGTCGATCTCCCAATAATTTTCCTTTGTATGATACAAAAGGAAACAAGACTGAAAGCAGAGGGCAGGCTGGGAAGGGCGTTGGGGACAGTACACCCGAGTATCCTTCCTCTTTCCTTGTTTTGTACACACCTTACATTTTCGGTACGGTTGTGCCTTCGTGGCAGTGGGAGGAACATAATCACCAAAGTGTCGCTCTTGCAATCTGGCCACATCTTCGACCTCTGGAAAGGAGGGAATTTGTACATAAACATTAGCCAGAGATTGAACAATTTCTAATTCAAAATCCAAAAAGGAGAGCTTGTTTTCTGGAGTAGCTGCACGGTACACCACATAAGCATTGTACGTTGCCATATGCACAATGTGTGTGGCTAACTTTTTGTACCAGAAACGCGACTTGCGTTCAGCGTGGTATGACTCAAGCACTTGGTCATTTCTGTCTACTCCACCCATGTACTTGTTGTAATCCAGAATGCAATTGGGCTTCAACACTTGCTGAGTCTGCCTGCGCAGAGGGACAGCTGAAGTACTTTCATCATGAATAGTACTTAGCATGTACACATCCCTTTTGCCGCAGAATTTCACTGCTAACAATTCATCCTGCCGCAATGCCATACATTGTCCCTTGGCCAACTTCTTACACACAAGTTGTCTGGGGAAGCCTTTGCGATTACTGCGGATTGTACCGCATGCCAGAGTGCCCACATTGAACAATTCCTTGAACAGTGGAATTCCGGTGTAGAAATTGTCTACATACAAATGATGTCCCTTGTGGAGCCATGGTGTGAGAAGATCCCAAACAATCTTCTCACTTGTCCCTAAATGGGCTGGGCAGCCCGGAATGTTTAGGGTAGAGTCTTTACCGGTGTAGACTCTCATGCTGCTGACATACCCAGTGGTACTTTCACACAACATGTACATTTTAATTCCATATCGTGATCTCTTGCTAGGAATGTATTGCCTGAATACAAGGCGACCTTTGAACAACACCAACGATTCATCAATGGATATGTTCTGGCTAGGAACATGCACCTCTGCAAATCGGTGAGTGAAGTGGTCCAGAAATGGCTTCAGTTTGAACAGCCTATCAAAGTTTGGGTCCGTTTTGGGTAATGCTGCCTAGTTGTCATTGAAGTGCAACATACGGTGCAGTGCTTGAAAGCGATTTCTGCTCATTGTAGCTGAAAAAAACGGGCAATAAAGTGGTGCTACAGTAGACCAGTATATTGCGACAGACGGCTTGTGTCCAATTCCCATGAGCAAAATGAGACCCCAAAACTGTCTCATTTCAACATTGTTTGTGGGTACCCATGCTTGTGCTCTGGAGTGGGGTTTCAGAGTGGGACCCCTAGACCTCATGAACTGTGCAGCGTATAAATTGGTTTGCTGAACCACATCTGCAATGAACCCATCATCAACAAAAAGGTTGAAAAAATCAATAGGCTGAAACCCTTCTGTATTCACTGTGCACCCTGATATACCAGTGAAAGGGGGCACAACAGGCTGAGCCATTGCTGGAGGCACCCAGAGCGACTCTTGAGTCATGTTAGGAACTGCCACATTGCGTGGCCGTCTTGCACGTCCCCTTACAGGTCCCCTGCGTGTGGGAAGTGTGCGAAAAGGTGGACGCACTCTTCCTTCCTCTTCATCATCAGATGATGACGATGATGAGTGGGAGGAGGGACTTTTGTCAATGGCCATCTCACTTCCCCAATCACTTCCCTCGTGCCCCTCGGAAGCACTATCTGTTTCAGAATGCATGTACACATCTGTGCCTTGCTCTGAGCCAGACTCCATCACTGCAGCTAATGCCTCCGCACCAGACATTGATCGCCGAGAAGCCATGAGTACCTTCGCTATGGAACCCTTCACTGCCCAAAGACCAGATGAAGACTGAAACAAGAAGTATGTGTGCTTCTGAAAGTATGGAACGTAGCACAGTAAGTGGTATTCAGCGCCACAAACCTACTCCACACAAGTACACCAAAAGGTCCAGACTTTGCTCACAAACTGTAGCAGCCCTCTGCAATATGACGTACTCCCTGCACGCTACAATAAACGGAGTAGTACTTTGCAAACACTCACGTGAAATGCTAAGGACCAGCTGACTGCTTTCCTACAAGTGGGTAGACAGCTACAACACACCTGCACCTAAAAGAAAGAGAACAAAAAATCTATGGACAATGTACTATTCCGCTAAACTGTACAGAAATACAAGCGTGGGGACGAGGATTTCACCCACACTACCTATTCAGAAACAGCCAACATGCTTTGCATCATGCCCTCCTCCATGGCATGCTTGTGGATGGGAAATCGAGGTGAGAAGGAACCATGCAACGTATTAGTGATCTGGTGAGTTGAAATCCATAGGCAATGAAGAAGCAGAAAGGGAAGATAAATAAAGTACATGGCTGGCCCTTCCGGGCAACTGCTGGCACACTTTTGACAAAAACACTTGCTCATTCATATAGGGGTGTCTATTGTAAGGGGAAAGCTCACAAGGACAAAATTATTGCAAGGCCAAGCAAATTGATGTAGGCTGAAGCAAGTAGTGATGGGTACCTAAGAAATAAGTAGCAGAAACATACTGAATGCTTTGACATGCCATGAATGCAAACAATTGCTAGAAAGTGGAAGTCTCACTGCCAACATACTTACTACCATTTCTATTCACTTTTCACATCTTCCAGTGTGTCCATCAGTCACTGGGCAAACCCCCCCCTAAAATAGCGTCTGGGCAAAATCCATTATGTTTCCAATGAACAGCTCCATGCCTGTTTTGGAAAGGTGCACCCCATCTCTGTGAAACATCACAGCACCTTTGATATTGCCATGGTGAATGGTCCGTATTCTGGTGTTGCCCTCTGTCAGTCTAGTGAACTCGCCATTCATTTTCCACACCGAGCGGTTGATGGCCCTTCTATTCTCTTGAGTTCTCCAATCCATCCTGGGAATCATCTGGGACCAGGCCACCACAGTGTTTGGAAACCTCTGTGCAATCCATTCAAGGTCTGCCATGAGCTGCTCCCGTACCACCTTCCGTCCCACAGACGCAAAATCATTTCCTCCCAGGTGAACCACTATAAGGTCAGGGGGGGGCCTTTCCTTTTGCTTGGGCAGCGATGATGGCTCCTCGGAGCTGGTGAAGGCGCATCCCCCCCCCACCCCAAACCAATGCACTGCAAGGCCATCCCTTCCAGACCCAGATGTAGGTGGCCCTCGGAAAAGTCGTGCAGCCCTTTGGATATAAGAGTGGCCGAAAATCCACACAACCCTCATCCTCACTAGGAAATGGAAACAGGAAAACCCCCATGATTATGGCTGCACATACATTTTACCACATTACACAACAATTGCACCAATACATGACTCTTGTAACAATCCCAGACACACACTTCACCCATTCGGAAACCACCTCTCATTTGAGATAACAGTAGGTCGACACATAATTGCCACATTATTTTCAGGGGAAGGAGGTGAAGAAGATAGTATGTCACCTTGTGCCAATAACACAGTTGTGCTGGCGCAATTGTAATCAGTAAAAGTTGTCTGCTCCTGTGGCCCACCGCCTGCCCAGCACGGTGACAAGGTGACTTGCACATGCTACATCGTTACAATTTGGCAGGGTGACTAGTCTCTCAGAGGATATGAAGTCCACAGGAAGTGTGCTTTGTACGCTCTCTGAATATAGGTACTCTGACAGAATGTGCCACATTTACCACAAATGGGTGCACCTTCAGACAATTTCAATGTGAGTGTTTCGGCCATAGCTCCAGGACCACTAGTGACCTTGGGGGCACTTCACTACCAAGGAAGGGAGGTGGCCAAGGTCACACCCATCACCCACCACTACCCTACATAGCTTCCTGGTCAGCACTACAGCTTTCCTCTCCTGGAAGGGATTGGACCCTGCCAGGGCACCCTGCAACCACTGCTGAATTTGGAGGATAAAATATCCACCTGGGGGACGGACGCCCAAGGCCAATGACACCCCCCTCTCTAGCTACCCTGCGTTACAGTTTTTCCCCCTGCAAAAGGATGGGGACCCTGACAGGGCACACTGGGACCACTGCTGAAATTGGACCACAGAAATGGTGAACTTTGCAGTGAAAGGAATGAGCTCTGTAACAAGTGTGCATAGCATGCTCAGAAAAAATGACCATCTATATAACTACTGGAAAAAATGTTTTAAAATTTGCTGCTACTTATGTCGGCCAAACCTTTCCTTCTGCAAAGCAGCTGCCTTACTCAATGCAAGGCACACCCATCACTGGCCCCCGACCCTCCCCACTACCCTTTCCCACCCTTATCACTGACAATGCAGCCACAATTCCTTCCACCGCAGTAACCCTCCACCCCCACATTACCAAGTAATAAATGTTGTACTTACATAAGTCAGCAATAGCTTTTCAGTAGCCGCAATTGCAAAGGAAACATAAAAGAATTAAAATCAATGCTTTGCCTACCAATTACACATCCAAACTGTCTGGCAACTATCTGTACATTTTTCACTTCCTTCCACCAGTTCCATGACACTTCTCAGTCATCTACCACTAAGGAAGACTAGACTGCACATGGATTGGAAATGGAAATAAGACAAGTGGGCATATGGCATCCTGCAGAAAAAACATAAAAATAAATAAATCCCGTAAATCTGGCACCAAACCATCACTGTTTGGAAACATCTGTGCTATCCATTCCAGTTCCTCCATTAGCAGCTCATGTATCCCTTCCCCTCCCACAGACGCTAAATCTTTTCCTCCCAGGTGCACCACTGTAGGGTGGGGGGGTTGCATCTCCTTTTGCATGGACATCGCTGATGGCTCCTCTGAGCTGGTGAAAGCACTTCCCCCTAACCCCAAACCAATGCACCAGGAGGGCATCTCTTTGAGAGCCAGATGTGGTTGGCCCTCGGAAAATCGTGCAGCCCTTTGGGTGAAAGAGTAGGCAATTATCTACACAACCCTCATCGTCACTATGATATGGAAACAAGTGAACCCCCATGAATATGCCTATACATACAGTTTATCAACTAGCTGAATAATTGTGTGAACACATGACTCTTGTAACAATCCCAGACACACACGTCACCCATTCGGACATGCACCTCTCATGTGAATTTACAGTAGGTCATTACGTAATTGGCACTTGTGTTTTAGGGGAAGGAGGTGGGAAAGAGGTGAAGAAGACAGTATGTCACCTTGTGCCAATAACACAGTTGTGCTGGGGCAATTGTAATCAGTAAAGGTTGTCTGCTCCTGTGGCCCACCGCCTGCACTGCACTGTGGTAAGGTGACTTCCACATGCTACACCATTACACTTTGGCAGGGTGACTAGTCTGACAGAGGATATGACCTGTGCAGCAAGGGTGCTTTGTAACCTCTCCGAATATAGTTACTCTGACAGAATGTGCGCCATTCATTACACATGCATGCAAATTTGGACACTTTGATTGTGAGAAATTGGGGCGCAGCTCCTAAAGTACTGGTGAACTTGGGGCCATTCGACTACCAAGGCAGAGAGGCAGCCAAGGTCACACACATCAACCACCACCACCCTACATCTCTGCCTGGCCAGCACCGCAGCTTTCCCCTCTAGGACGGGATGGGGACCGTGCCGGGGCACCCTGCACCCACTGCTGCTTTTGAGGGACAAAATATCCATCTGGGAGATGGACGCCCAAGGCCAATGACTTCACCCCCACCCCTCCTGCCCCTCTAGCTACCCTGCGTTACAGCTTTTCCCGCAAAAGGATGGGGAGCCTGGCGGGGCTCACTGGGACGACTGCTGGAAAAGGACCACAGAAATGGTGATCGTTGCAGTAAAAGTAGTGTTCTCTGTATCAAGTACGCGTACCATGCTCAGAACAAAATGACCATCTGCATTACTACCGGCAACATTTTTGAAAAGGAGCTGCTACTTATGTCGGCCAATTTTTCCTTCTGCAAAGCAGCCACCTTCCTCAATGTAAGGCACTCCCATCACTGGCCCCCGAACCGCCCTACTACCCTTTCTCACCCATACCACTGACACTGCAGCCACAGTTTCTCCCACCACAGTAACCCTCCACCCGCACATTACCAAGTAATATATGTGGTACTTACATAAGTCAGCATAAGCTTTTCAGTAGCCGCAACTGCAACAGAAACATAAAAGAATTACATTCAGTGCTTTGCCTACCAATAACACATCCATACTGTCTGGCATATATCTGTACATTTTTCAGCTCCTTCCACCACATACATGAAACTTCTCAGTCATCTACCTCCACAGAAGGCTGGACTGCACAGTGATAGTAAACTGGCCTAAGACCAATGGGTGTATGGCAACCCCCAGCACACAAAAAAAATATTGCACAGATGGCTAAGTGGCAAACTTACCTCCCAGGGAAACAGCACTGTTCAGCTGCACTGGGGGGCGTTTTGTCCGCAACCCGGGCAAGTGTGTTCCTGGCCACCCCAATACCTCCCCAGAGCACCCACTTCCTTCACAACAGAACACTACAGGCCCTGTTCACCCCCATCCCAATAGCAATGTGCCCTCCACCCACTATAAAATGTTGGAATAAGCAAAATTTCATACGTACATAACAAGGGAGAAGCTTGAACTGCTCAAGACCTGTAAAGGGAACAACAAAACATATATTATCTGTGTCAGCCCACCCACATACCAGACCACCCATATTGGCCCCCCCTGTTGCATTGGCCTGTACGTTTTGGGCACCCCGGTGCCAGACTGGCACACCAATGTGCCCCTCTACGCCAAGGCAGGTATAGTAAACGAAGAACCCAATTCAAAATGGCAGGCTGCGCTTTTGTGGGGCCGGAGGGGCCCCCTACACCGCTGTGGAATTTTCTAACGTGAGGGGGGTTGCACCTCTCCACCACCACCCCAATTTGAGGGACGGCCCATCTCATGTAGCCCTCCCAAGGGGCAGATAAGGGGGGAGGCTGTCCTGCACTCCTCCCTGGGCTCAGGCGTCCGTTCCTAAGAGCAGATATCTGATCCCAGGGAGGGCTGCATGACATGGCACCCACTCCATTGTGGGCGGGGGGGGTTAACGCCCCATTCCTTTAGAAACTTTCCCAACCCTTTGGGGTGCCCCACCGCCCCCCCCTAAAAAACCTTCCAACAATTTCACTTTTTTCCTTTGGTAACCCAACTCCCCTTTGTGCACAGGGGCACATTGGTGTGCCAATCTGGCGCCGGAGTGCCCAAACCTTACTGCCCCATCTATTGGGGGTCCTGCCCCACCTTTTGGGGTGCCCCCCCACCCCACCCCCAATGGCTGGGGGACACACCTCATGCAGGCCTCCCTGGGCCTCCTCCAAACGGCTGCGTGAGGTACACCCCACCTCCATTTGGGGTGAGGGGGGAGAGGGCCACCCCAAAAGGTGGGGCAGGACCCCCAATAGATGGGGCAGTAGGGTTTGGGCACCCTGGGGGCAGATAGCCACACTAATGTGGCCATCTGCACCAAGCAAAGTTGGGTAAACAAAAAAAAATATACAAAATCACAGGCTGCTTTTTAGGGGGGGGCTGAGGGCCACCCTAAATTGGCAGCGCATGATGTACCGCAACGGGGGGTGGCCCTCAACCCCCCCCTACCCCAAATGGAGGGCCCCACCTCATGCAACCCTCCCTGGGGGCAGATAGAGGGGGCCTCACCTCATGCATCCCTCCCTGGGGTCAGATGCCCCTTCCTAGGAGCAGATATCTGCCCCAGGGAGGGTTACAAGGGGTGTCCCTTTCTACTTCGGTGGGGGGGGGGCATTCAATAAAAAATCCATGGTGGCTAGTGGCCCCCCACCCCTTCCCCCACCCCCTTTCCACATACTTTCAATTATTTTTTTTGTTCATTCCCCTGGGGCAGATGGTCAGCCATCTGCCCGAGGGTTCTCATGCATGTACCCCCATGCTTTGGGGGCCGGGAGGGGGAGAGGGCTGCTTACTTGAGGCAGCCCCCCCCCCCCAAACGGATCCATGGGGGTCTAGTGGGTTGCTGGTCACGGATCGAGCGCTCTGCGCCGATCCGTGACCAGCAATGCCTCCTATATGTGGTGTCCTTGGAAAGGGGGGAACCCCCCCTTTCCAAGGACACCATTTTTTACAAAATCCCTGGTGGTCTAGTGGGCCCCAGGGCCCCAAACCCCCTCCCACCTTCCTCCATCACTCGATTTTTTTTTTTTTTTTCTCACCCCTGGGGGCAGTGATCATCTGCCCCCAGGGGTCTCTGCCGCTGTGGCCCCATGCCTTGGGGCCACGCGGGAGGGGGGTGCTTACCTAGTAAGCAGCCCCCCTCCTCCCCCTGCGACACAAACGGATCTGTATTGATCCGGTGGCATTGATGCCCACGGATCGCGCGCCCTGCGCTCGATCCGCGGGCAGCAATGCCACACAATGGGTATCGTTGGAAAGGGGAGAATCTCCCCTTTCCAACGATACCCGCCTCGATCTCCAATGTGTGCAAATCACACCTCTGCGGATTCCCACGGGTGTCCTCTTTTCGGAAATGCATGGGGCTCCCTGTTTTTCTTGGTGGCTTGGACACCCGAGGCCCATATCTGTGTGTTGTGCCGGTCGGCAGAATGGCTGAGATTCCCCTCTTCAAACAGACTGGGGGTTGCTTGCGTTTTCGGCTTGCCCATTGCCGGCCAGGTAGGTGCACCCACGCATGTGAGGTACCGTTTTCATCGGGACACCTGTGGGAACGCGGGACAGTAGGCCATGTGGTGTTGGGGGCGTGTTTCGATGGGTGCGTCGAGTGAAATGTGCGGAAAATGCGTTTTTTTCCCCACATTTCGGACTTTGCGGGGGTGTCTGGGTAATAAATTCTGGCCCGATTTGCGCAAATCAGACCTCTGTGCTTTCCCACGGGTGTCCTCTTTTGGGAAATGCATGGGGTTCCCTGTTTTCCTTGCTGGCTTCGACACCCTAGGCCCAAATCTGTAGGTTGCCCACATGAACAAATTGTGCTGTGGCGAAAGGCTTGGGGTTACCAGCGGGTTACCCTTTTCCTTTTGCGACCCCGGTAGGTGCACCCACACATGCGAGATACCTTTTTCGTCGGGACACCTGTGGGAACACGAGAAGGTATGACATCTGCTGTTGGCGACGTGTTTCGGTGAGTGGACACAGGGAAATGTCTCTGAAATTGGCCGGAAATTAAGACAATTCTCAGACATTTCCCTCTGGCCACTCACCGAAACACACCGCCAACAACACGTGGCCTACCTTCCCGCATCGCCACACGTGTCCCAATGAGAGGCTGACCTCTTGTGTGCAGGTGTGGTACCTGAGTGACAATGGGTACATCTTTAGTATAGTAACTTTGCTGTAGTGCACTTAGGAAACAGTAAAGTACTGGCAGTAAGCCATTTCACATGCACCTTTCCTCACACTTCCCATACATACCAGACGCAATGCAGTTAGACACGCAAGGTGGGATTTAGCACAAGGACAAACCTCCTTGTGTTGCACAAGAAGGTTTGTCCTTGTGAGCAGTGATGCCACGACAAGGCACCCACAGGATCACTGGCCATTCGTATCCTTTTCGTGTCTGCAGTCAGTTGGCATCCATTTCAGCAGTTGCACTTCTACCAAATCACTAGCACCAGAGCAAGTATATCTACACATGAGCATATCTACACACTTATACCACATGGACATGTGTGTACAATGCAACTGTGTCTCTAGCAATATCTTAACTATCATTTGGCATCAATTTCATAGCAACTGTGTATGTATGTGCCGGCAATCACATGTGGACAGTGATAGCAAGTGCATACTGGCTGACTTTGCTACCCTGCCCTACAGGCGCTATCTTCCACACCAGCTTTCAGTATGCCCATAGCAACTATGGGCAAACATTCTTATGTTCCACCGTACCCACACAAAACAGCCATCCTGCAACATGACAATCATTTCGGCAGTGCTGGAAAAGTCCATTCACAGAAATTGCATCTGCATGTTCTTTGTATCTTTACCTAATTCACACACCAATCATATCCAATTCATTCCTACAGAAGACGTGTCACTTACACCACACATAACATTACTCGCAGTAAAACAATAAACAAGGCAGGATGTTACGAGGTACGCAAGACACCGCTGCCATATAGTTGGTGTCCAAGTACCACTTTCATGACACTTAGACCTCAAGGGAGGGAGCCAAAGTGGCGTGTATTATTTTGAAAAGACACCCCTTGAGTGGAGGGAACCTGAATGGTGTTCTGGTCTTCCACAACGCACGGCTTGAGTAGAGGGAGCGGGACTGGCCTTTCTTTGCTTGCCAAACCTTAGGTGGAAGGAGCCAGATTTGGGTTCCTTTCCAAAGTACGCCGGAAGCGGATGGGGTTTTCCAGATGTTTTTTTTTGTAAGGCAATCCCGAACAGGAGCAAGCTGCACTCCCATAGGGGAGTGACCCAGAGTGCTCCACCCTTCTTCTCAATAGCCCGCCTCAACTAGAGGCGGTGGAGTGGCATTCCTTTCCAAGATGTGCCTGCTTTGGAAGAAACAAGCATTGCGTTACTTTGCAAGCCACACCACGCGCAGAGGGAGCTAGACTGCCTTTTCCTTATGAAGTGAAAGGTACCGGGGATGATGTCTCTTTCCCAGGCAGGCCTCAAGTGGAGGGGGCAGAACTAGCATTGCTTGCCAAAGCACGCCAAAGGGGAGTAAAGCAGAGTGCTGTCCCCACCTACTCCAAGGCACACCTCAAGTGGAGGGAGCTAGAGTGGCATTTCTTTCCAAGATGTGCCTGCTTTGGAAGAAACAAGCATTGTGTTACTTTGCAAGGCACACCACGCGCAGAGGGAGCTAGACTGCCTTTTCCTTATGAGGCAGACCCGAAGTGAAAGGTACCGGGGGTGATGTCTCTTTCCCAGGCAGGCCTCAAGTGGAGGGGGCAGGACTAGCATTGCTTGCCAAAGGGGAGTAAAGCAGAGTGCTGTCCCCACCTACTCCAAGGCACACCTCAAGTGGAGGGAGCTAGAGTGGCATTTCTTTCCAAGATGTGCCTGCTTTGGAAGAAACAAGCATTGCGTTACTTTGCAAGGCACACCACGCGCAGAGGGAGCTAGACTGCCTATTCCTTATTAGGCAGACCTGAAGTGAAAGGTACCAGTGGTGATGTCTCTTTCCCAGGCAGGCCTCAAGTGGAGGGGGCAGGACTAGCATTGCTTGCCAAAGGGGAGTAAAGCAGAGTGCTGTCCCCACCTACTCCAAGGCACACCTCAAGTGGAGGGAGCTAGAGTGGCATTTCTTTCCAAGATGTGCCTGCTTTGGAAGAAACAAGCATTGTGTTACTTTGCAAGGCACACCACGCGCAGAGGGAGCTAGACTGCCTTTTCCTTATGAGGCAGACCCGAAGTGAAAGGTACCGGGGGTGATGTCTCTTTCCCAGGCAGGCCTCAAGTGGAGGGGGCAGGACTAGCATTGCTTGCCAAAGGGGAGTAAAGCAGAGTGCTGTCCCCACCTACTCCAAGGCACACCTCAAGTGGAGGGAGCTAGAGTGGCATTTCTTTCCAAGATGTGCCTGCTTTGGAAGAAACAAGCATTGCGTTACTTTGCAAGGCACACCACGCGCAGAGGGAGCTAGACTGCCTATTCCTTATTAGGCAGACCTGAAGTGAAAGGTACCAGTGGTGATGTCTCTTTCCCAGGCAGGCCTCAAGTGGAGGGGGCAGGGCTAGCATTGCTTGCCAAAGCACGCCAAAGGGGAAAGACCCGCATGGCACAACTCTCAAGTACAGGGACTCATAATGATTACTATTTCGTAGGGCACGCCTCCAATGGAAGGAGCCTGATTAGCGTTCCTTTGCAAGTCACGCTTTGAGCTGAGGGATCTAGACTGATGTACATTTTCTTGACAGGCCTCAAGGGAAAGCTACGGCTGTGGTTGCCTTTCCAAGGCAAGCCTCAAGTGGAGGAAGCAGGACTAGCGATGCTCGTGAATGCACGCTAAATCAAGTGAAGTGAGTTGACATCCTGTTGCATTTTCATTGAAGGTACACCTCCAGGGCAGGGTGCAAGAGTGCCATTCCTTTACAAGACATGCACGATTTCAGTGGCTAAGGGTCCCTTTCAAGGAATGATGGGCATTTTCGGAAATCAGTCGATCTCCCAATAATTTTCCTTTGTATGATACAAAAGGAAACAAGACTGAAAGCAGAGGGCAGGCTGGGAAGGGCGTTGGGGACAGTACACCCGAGTATCCTTCCTCTTTCCTTGTTTTGTACACACCTTACATTTTCGGTACGGTTGTGCCTTCGTGGCAGTGGGAGGAACATAATCACCAAAGTGTCGCTCTTGCAATCTGGCCACATCTTCGACCTCTGGAAAGGAGGGAATTTGTACATAAACATTAGCCAGAGATTGAACAATTTCTAATTCAAAATCCAAAAAGGAGAGCTTGTTTTCTGGAGTAGCTGCACGGTACACCACATAAGCATTGTACGTTGCCATATGCACAATGTGTGTGGCTAACTTTTTGTACCAGAAACGCGACTTGCGTTCAGCGTGGTATGACTCAAGCACTTGGTCATTTCTGTCTACTCCACCCATGTACTTGTTGTAATCCAGAATGCAATTGGGCTTCAACACTTGCTGAGTCTGCCTGCGCAGAGGGACAGCTGAAGTACTTTCATCATGAATAGTACTTAGCATGTACACATCCCTTTTGCCGCAGAATTTCACTGCTAACAATTCATCCTGCCGCAATGCCATACATTGTCCCTTGGCCAACTTCTTACACACAAGTTGTCTGGGGAAGCCTTTGCGATTACTGCGGATTGTACCGCATGCCAGAGTGCCCACATTGAACAATTCCTTGAACAGTGGAATTCCGGTGTAGAAATTGTCTACATACAAATGATGTCCCTTGTGGAGCCATGGTGTGAGAAGATCCCAAACAATCTTCTCACTTGTCCCTAAATGGGCTGGGCAGCCCGGAATGTTTAGGGTAGAGTCTTTACCGGTGTAGACTCTCATGCTGCTGACATACCCAGTGGTACTTTCACACAACATGTACATTTTAATTCCATATCGTGATCTCTTGCTAGGAATGTATTGCCTGAATACAAGGCGACCTTTGAACAACACCAACGATTCATCAATGGATATGTTCTGGCTAGGAACATACACCTCTGCAAATCGGTGAGTGAAGTGGTCCAGAAATGGCTTCAGTTTGAACAGCCTATCAAAGTTTGGGTCCGTTTTGGGTAATGCTGCCTAGTTGTCATTGAAGTGCAACATACGGTGCAGTGCTTGAAAGCGATTTCTGCTCATTGTAGCTGAAAAAAACGGGCAATAAAGTGGTGCTACAGTAGACCAGTATATTGCGACAGACGGCTTGTGTCCAATTCCCATGAGCAAAATGAGACCCCAAAACTGTCTCATTTCAACATTGTTTGTGGGTACCCATGCTTGTGCTCTGGAGTGGGGTTTCAGAGTGGGACCCCTAGACCTCATGAACTGTGCAGCGTATAAATTGGTTTGCTGAACCACATCTGCAATGAACCCATCATCAACAAAAAGGTTGAAAAAATCAATAGGCTGAAACCCTTCTGTATTCACTGTGCACCCTGATATACCAGTGAAAGGGGGCACAACAGGCTGAGCCATTGCTGGAGGCACCCAGAGCGACTCTTGAGTCATGTTAGGAACTGCCACATTGCGTGGCCGTCTTGCACGTCCCCTTACAGGTCCCCTGCGTGTGGGAAGTGTGCGAAAAGGTGGACGCACTCTTCCTTCCTCTTCATCATCAGATGATGACGATGATGAGTGGGAGGAGGGACTTTTGTCAATGGCCATCTCACTTCCCCAATCACTTCCCTCGTGCCCCTCAGAAGCACTATCTGTTTCAGAATGCATGTACACATCTGTGCCTTGCTCTGAGCCAGACTCCATCACTGCAGCTAATGCCTCCGCACCAGACATTGATCGCCGAGAAGCCATGAGTACCTTCGCTATGGAACCCTTCACTGCCTAAAGACCAGATGAAGACTGAAACAAGAAGTATGTGTGCTTCTGAAAGTATGGAACGTAGCACAGTAAGTGGTATTCAGTGCCACAAACCTACTCCACACAAGTACACCAAAAGGTCCAGACTTTGCTCACAAACTGTAGCAGCCCTCTGCAATATGACGTACTCCCTGCACGCTACAATAAACGGAGTAGTACTTTGCAAACACTCACGTGAAATGCTAAGGACCAGCTGACTGCTTTCCTACAAGTGGGTAGACAGCTACAACACACCTGCACCTAAAAGAAAGAGAACAAAAAATCTATGGACAATGTACTATTCCGCTAAACTGTACAGAAATACAAGCGTGGGGACGAGGATTTCAGCCACACTACCTATTCAGAAACAGCCAACATGCTTTGCATCATGCCCTCCTCCATGGCATGCTTGTGGATGGGAAATCGAGGTGAGAAGGAACCATGCAACGTATTAGTGATCTGGTGAGTTGAAATCCATAGGCAATGAAGAAGCAGAAAGGGAAGATAAATAAAGTACATGGCTGGCCCTTCCGGGCAACTGCTGGCACACTTTTGACAAAAACACTTGCTCATTCATATAGGGGTGTCTATTGTAAGGGGAAAGCTCACAAGGACAAAATTATTGCAAGGCCAAGCAAATTGATGTAGGCTGAAGCAAGTAGTGATGGGTACCTAAGAAATAAGTAGCAGAAACATACTGAATGCTTTGACATGTCATGAATGCAAACAATTGCTAGAAAGTGGAAGTCTCACTGCCAACATACTTA
This sequence comes from Ambystoma mexicanum, assembly GCF_040938575.1. Lineage (NCBI taxonomy): Eukaryota > Metazoa > Chordata > Amphibia > Caudata > Ambystomatidae > Ambystoma > Ambystoma mexicanum. The sequence continues at coordinate 5,292,720 of NW_027182323.1, forward strand.
CTACCATTTCTATTCACTTTTCACATCTTCCAGTGTGTCCATCAGTCACTGGGCAAACCCCCCCTAAAATAGCGTCTGGGCAAAATCCATTATGTTTCCAATGAACAGCTCCATGCCTGTTTTGGAAAGGTGCACCCCATCTCTGTGAAACATCACAGCACCTTTGATATTGCCATGGTGAATGGTCCGTATTCTGGTGTTGCCCTCTGTCAGTCTAGTGAACTCGCCATTCATTTTCCACACCGAGCGGTTGATGGCCCTTCTATTCTCTTGAGTTCTCCAATCCATCCTGGGAATCATCTGGGACCAGGCCACCACAGTGTTTGGAAACCTCTGTGCAATCCATTCAAGGTCTGCCATGAGCTGCTCCCGTACCACCTTCCGTCCCACAGACGCAAAATCATTTCCTCCCAGGTGAACCACTATAAGGTCAGGGGGGGGGGGCCTTTCCTTTTGCTTGGGCAGCGATGATGGCTCCTCGGAGCTGGTGAAGGCGCATCCCCCCCCCACCCCAAACCAATGCACTGCAAGGCCATCCCTTCCAGACCCAGATGTAGGTGGCCCTCGGAAAAGTCGTGCAGCCCTTTGGATATAAGAGTGGCCGAAAATCCACACAACCCTCATCCTCACTAGGAAACAGGAAAACCCCCATGATTATGGCTGCACATACATTTTACCACATTACACAACAATTGCACCAATACATGACTCTTGTAACAATCCCAGACACACTCTTCACCCATTCGGAAACCACCTCTCATTTGAGATAACAGTAGGTCGACACATAATTGCCACATTATTTTCAGGGGAAGGAGGTGAAGAAGATAGTATGTCACCTTGTGCCAATAACACAGTTGTGCTGGCGCAATTGTAATCAGTAAAAGATGTCTGCTCCTGTGGCCCACCGCCTGCCCAGCACGGTGACAAGGTGACTTGCACATGCTACATCGTTACAATTTGGCAGGGTGACTAGTCTCTCAGAGGATATGAAGTCCACAGGAAGTGTGCTTTGTACGCTCTCTGAATATAGGTACTCTGACAGAATGTGCCACATTTACCACAAATGGGTGCACCTTCAGACAATTTCAATGTGAGTGTTTCGGCCATAGCTCCAGGACCACTAGTGACCTTGGGGGCACTTCACTACCAAGGAAGGGAGGTGGCCAAGGTCACACCCATCACCCACCACTACCCTACATAGCTTCCTGGTCAGCACTACAGCTTTCCTCTCCTGGAAGGGATTGGACCCTGCCAGGGCACCCTGCAACCACTGCTGAATTTGGAGGATAAAATATCCACCTGGGGGACGGACGCCCAAGGCCAATGACACCCCCCTCTCTAGCTACCCTGCGTTACAGTTTTTCCCCCTGCAAAAGGATGGGGACCCTGACAGGGCACACTGGGACCACTGCTGAAATTGGACCACAGAAATGGTGAACTTTGCAGTGAAAGGAATGAGCTCTGTAACAAGTGTGCATAGCATGCTCAGAAAAAATGACCATCTATATAACTACTGGAAAAAATGTTTTAAAATTTGCTGCTACTTATGTCGGCCAAACCTTTCCTTCTGCAAAGCAGCTGCCTTACTCAATGCAAGGCACACCCATCACTGGCCCCCGACCCTCCCCACTACCCTTTCCCACCCTTATCACTGACAATGCAGCCACAATTCCTTCCACCGCAGTAACCCTCCACCCCCACATTACCAAGTAATAAATGTTGTACTTACATAAGTCAGCAATAGCTTTTCAGTAGCCGCAATTGCAAAGGAAACATAAAAGAATTAAAATCAATGCTTTGCCTACCAATTACACATCCAAACTGTCTGGCAACTATCTGTACATTTTTCACTTCCTTCCACCAGTTCCATGACACTTCTCAGTCATCTACCACTAAGGAAGACTAGACTGCACATGGATTGGAAATGGAAATAAGACAAGTGGGCATATGGCATCCTGCAGAAAAAACATAAAAATAAATAAATCCCGTAAATCTGGCACCAAACCATCACTGTTTGGAAACATCTGTGCTATCCATTCCAGTTCCTCCATTAGCAGCTCATGTATCCCTTCCCCTCCCACAGACGCTAAATCTTTTCCTCCCAGGTGCACCACTGTAGGGTGGGGGGGTTGCATCTCCTTTTGCATGGACATCGCTGATGGCTCCTCTGAGCTGGTGAAAGCACTTCCCCCTAACCCCAAACCAATGCACCAGGAGGGCATCTCTTTGAGAGCCAGATGTGGTTGGCCCTCGGAAAATCGTGCAGCCCTTTGGGTGAAAGAGTAGGCAATTATCTACACAACCCTCATCGTCACTATGATATGGAAACAAGTGAACCCCCATGAATATGCCTATACATACAGTTTATCAACTAGCTGAATAATTGTGTGAACACATGACTCTTGTAACAATCCCAGACACACACGTCACCCATTCGGACATGCACCTCTCATGTGAATTTACAGTAGGTCATTACGTAATTGGCACTTGTGTTTTAGGGGAAGGAGGTGGGAAAGAGGTGAAGAAGACAGTATGTCACCTTGTGCCAATAACACAGTTGTGCTGGGGCAATTGTAATCAGTAAAGGTTGTCTGCTCCTGTGGCCCACCGCCTGCACTGCACTGTGGTAAGGTGACTTCCACATGCTACACCATTACACTTTGGCAGGGTGACTAGTCTGACAGAGGATATGACCTGTGCAGCAAGGGTGCTTTGTAACCTCTCCGAATATAGTTACTCTGACAGAATGTGCGCCATTCATTACACATGCATGCAAATTTGGACACTTTGATTGTGAGAAATTGGGGCGCAGCTCCTAAAGTACTGGTGAACTTGGGGCCATTCGACTACCAAGGCAGAGAGGCAGCCAAGGTCACACACATCAACCACCACCACCCTACATCTCTGCCTGGCCAGCACCGCAGCTTTCCCCTCTAGGACGGGATGGGGACCGTGCCGGGGCACCCTGCACCCACTGCTGCCTTTGAGGGACAAAATATCCATCTGGGAGATGGACGCCCAAGGCCAATGACTTCACCCCCACCCCTCCTGCCCCTCTAGCTACCCTGCGTTACAGCTTTTCCCCCTGCAAAAGGATGGGGAGCCTGGCGGGGCTCACTGGGACGACTGCTGGAAAAGGACCACAGAAATGGTGATCGTTGCAGTAAAAGTAGTGTTCTCTGTATCAAGTACGCGTACCATGCTCAGAACAAAATGACCATCTGCATTACTACCGGCAACATTTTTGAAAAGGAGCTGCTACTTATGTCGGCCAATTTTTCCTTCTGCAAAGCAGCCACCTTCCTCAATGTAAGGCACTCCCATCACTGGCCCCCGAACCGCCCTACTACCCTTTCTCACCCATACCACTGACACTGCATCCACAGTTTCTCCCACCACAGTAACCCTCCACCCGCACATTACCAAGTGATATATGTGGTACTTACATAAGTCAGCATAAGCTTTTCAGTAGCCGCAACTGCAACAGAAACATAAAAGAATTACATTCAGTGCTTTGCCTACCAATAACACATCCATACTGTCTGGCATATATCTGTACATTTTTCAGCTCCTTCCACCACATACATGAAACTTCTCAGTCATCTACCTCCACAGAAGGCTGGACTGCACAGTGATAGTAAACTGGCCTAAGACCAATGGGTGTATGGCAACCCCCAGCACACAAAAAAAATATTGCACAGATGGCTAAGTGGCAAACTTCCCTCCCAGGGAAACAGCACTGTTCAGCTGCACTGGGGGGTGTTTTTTCCGCAACCCGGGCAAGTGTGTTCCTGGCCACCCCAATACCTCCCCAGAGCACCCACTTCCTTCACAACAGAACACTACAGGCCCTGTTCACCCCCATCCCAATAGCAATGTGCCCTCCACCCACTATAAAATGTTGGAATAAGCAAAATTTCATACGTACATAACAAGGGAGAAGCTTGAACTGCTCAAGACCTGTAAAGGGAAGAACAAAACATATATTATCTGTGTCAGTCCACCCACATACCAGACCACCCATTTTGGCCCCCCCTGTTGCATTGGCCTGTACGTTTTGGGCACCCCGGCGCCAGACTGGCACACCAATGTGCCCCTCTACGCCAAGGCAGGTATAGTAAACGAAGAACCCAATTCAAAATGGCAGGCTGCCCTTTTGTGGGGCCGGAGGGGCCCCCTACACCGCTGTGGACCCCTACACCGCTGTGGAATTTTCTAACGTGAGGGGGGTTGCACCTCTCCACCACCACCCCAATTTGAGGGACGGCCCATCTCATGTAGCCCTCCCAAGGGGCAGATAAGGGGGGAGGCTGTCCTGCACTCCTCCCTGGGCTCAGGCGTCCGTTCCTAAGAGCAGATATCTGATCCCAGGGAGGGCTGCATGACATGGCACCCACTCCATTGTGGGCGGGGGGGGGTTAACGCCCCATTCCTTTAGAAACGCAGGGAGTAAAGCAGAGTGCTGTCCCCACCTACTCCAAGGCACACCTCAAGTGGAGGGAGCTAGAGTGGCATTTCTTTCCAAGATGTGCCTGCTTTGGAAGAAACAAGCATTGCGTTACTTTGCAAGGCACACCACGCGCAGAGGGAGCTAGACTGCCTATTCCTTATTAGGCAGACCTGAAGTGAAAGGTACCAGTGGTGATGTCTCTTTCCCAGGCAGGCCTCAAGTGGAGGGGGCAGGACTAGCATTGCTTGCCAAAGCACGCCAAAGGGGAAAGACCCGCATGGCACAACTCTCAAGTACAGGGACTAGCGATGCTCGTGAATGCACGCTAAATCAAGTGAAGTGAGTTGACATCCTGTTGCATTTTCATTGAAGGTACACCTCCAGGGCAGGGTGCAAGAGTGCCATTCCTTTACAAGACATGCACGATTTCAGTGGCTAAGGGTCCCTTTCAAGGAATGATGGGCATTTTCGGAAATCAGTCGATCTCCCAATAATTTTCCTTTGTATGATACAAAAGGAAACAAGACTGAAAGCAGAGGGCAGGCTGGGAAGGGCGTTGGGGACAGTACACCCGAGTATCCTTCCTCTTTCCTTGTTTTGTACACACCTTACATTTTCGGTACGGTTGTGCCTTCGTGGCAGTGGGAGGAACATAATCACCAAAGTGTCGCTCTTGCAATCTGGCCACATCTTCGACCTCTGGAAAGGAGGGAATTTGTACATAAACATTAGCCAGAGATTGAACAATTTCTAATTCAAAATCCAAAAAGGAGAGCTTGTTTTCTGGAGTAGCTGCACGGTACACCACATAAGCATTGTACGTTGCCATATGCACAATGTGTGTGGCTAACTTTTTGTACCAGAAACGCGACTTGCGTTCAGCGTGGTATGACTCAAGCACTTGGTCATTTCTGTCTACTCCACCCATGTACTTGTTGTAATCCAGAATGCAATTGGGCTTCAACACTTGCTGAGTCTGCCTGCGCAGAGGGACAGCTGAAGTACTTTCATCATGAATAGTACTTAGCATGTACACATCCCTTTTGCCGCAGAATTTCACTGCTAACAATTCATCCTGCCGCAATGCCATACATTGTCCCTTGGCCAACTTCTTACACACAAGTTGTCTGGGGAAGCCTTTGCGATTACTGCGGATTGTACCGCATGCCAGAGTGCCCACATTGAACAATTCCTTGAACAGTGGAATTCCGGTGTAGAAATTGTCTACATACAAATGATGTCCCTTGTGGAGCCATGGTGTGAGAAGATCCCAAACAATCTTCTCACTTGTCCCTAAATGGGCTGGGCAGCCCGGAATGTTTAGGGTAGAGTCTTTACCGGTGTAGACTCTCATGCTGCTGACATACCCAGTGGTACTTTCACACAACATGTACATTTTAATTCCATATCGTGATCTCTTGCTAGGAATGTATTGCCTGAATACAAGGCGACCTTTGAACAACACCAACGATTCATCAATGGATATGTTCTGGCTAGGAACATGCACCTCTGCAAATCGGTGAGTGAAGTGGTCCAGAAATGGCTTCAGTTTGAACAGCCTATCAAAGTTTGGGTCCGTTTTGGGTAATGCTGCCTAGTTGTCATTGAAGTGCAACATACGGTGCAGTGCTTGAAAGCGATTTCTGCTCATTGTAGCTGAAAAAAACGGGCAATAAAGTGGTGCTACAGTAGACCAGTATATTGCGACAGACGGCTTGTGTCCAATTCCCATGAGCAAAATGAGACCCCAAAACTGTCTCATTTCAACATTGTTTGTGGGTACCCATGCTTGTGCTCTGGAGTGGGGTTTCAGAGTGGGACCCCTAGACCTCATGAACTGTGCAGCGTATAAATTGGTTTGCTGAACCACATCTGCAATGAACCCATCATCAACAAAAAGGTTGAAAAAATCAATAGGCTGAAACCCTTCTGTATTCACTGTGCACCCTGATATACCAGTGAAAGGGGGCACAACAGGCTGAGCCATTGCTGGAGGCACCCAGAGCGACTCTTGAGTCATGTTAGGAACTGCCACATTGCGTGGCCGTCTTGCACGTCCCCTTACAGGTCCCCTGCGTGTGGGAAGTGTGCGAAAAGGTGGACGCACTCTTCCTTCCTCTTCATCATCAGATGATGACGATGATGAGTGGGAGGAGGGACTTTTGTCAATGGCCATCTCACTTCCCCAATCACTTCCCTCGTGCCCCTCAGAAGCACTATCTGTTTCAGAATGCATGTACACATCTGTGCCTTGCTCTGAGCCAGACTCCATCACTGCAGCTAATGCCTCCGCACCAGACATTGATCGCCGAGAAGCCATGAGTACCTTCGCTATGGAACCCTTCACTGCCCAAAGACCAGATGAAGACTGAAACAAGAAGTATGTGTGCTTCTGAAAGTATGGAACGTAGCACAGTAAGTGGTATTCAGCGCCACAAACCTACTCCACACAAGTACACCAAAAGGTCCAGACTTTGCTCACAAACTGTAGCAGCCCTCTGCAATATGACGTACTCCCTGCACGCTACAATAAACGGAGTAGTACTTTGCAAACACTCACGTGAAATGCTAAGGACCAGCTGACTGCTTTCCTACAAGTGGGTAGACAGCTACAACACACCTGCACCTAAAAGAAAGAGAACAAAAAATCTATGGACAATGTACTATTCCGCTAAACTGTACAGAAATACAAGCGTGGGGACGAGGATTTCACCCACACTACCTATTCAGAAACAGCCAACATGCTTTGCATCATGCCCTCCTCCATGGCATGCTTGTGGATGGGAAATCGAGGTGAGAAGGAACCATGCAACGTATTAGTGATCTGGTGAGTTGAAATCCATAGGCAATGAAGAAGCAGAAAGGGAAGATAAATAAAGTACATGGCTGGCCCTTCCGGGCAACTGCTGGCACACTTTTGACAAAAACACTTGCTCATTCATATAGGGGTGTCTATTGTAAGGGGAAAGCTCACAAGGACAAAATTATTGCAAGGCCAAGCAAATTGATGTAGGCTGAAGCAAGTAGTGATGGGTACCTAAGAAATAAGTAGCAGAAACATACTGAATGCTTTGACATGCCATGAATGCAAACAATTGCTAGAAAGTGGAAGTCTCACTGCCAACATACTTACTACCATTTCTATTCACTTTTCACATCTTCCAGTGTGTCCATCAGTCACTGGGCAAACCCCCCCTAAAATAGCGTCTGGGCAAAATCCATTATGTTTCCAATGAACAGCTCCATGCCTGTTTTGGAAAGGTGCACCCCATCTCTGTGAAACATCACAGCACCTTTTGATATTGCCATGGTGAATGGTCCGTATTCTGGTGTTGCCCTCTGTCAGTCTAGTGAACTCGCCATTCATTTTCCACACCGAGCGGTTGATGGCCCTTCTATTCTCTTGAGTTCTCCAATCCATCCTGGGAATCATCTGGGACCAGGCCACCACAGTGTTTGGAAACCTCTGTGCAATCCATTCAAGGTCTGCCATGAGCTGCTCCCGTACCACCTTCCGTCCCACAGACGCAAAATCATTTCCTCCCAGGTGAACCACTATAAGGTCAGGGGGGGGCCTTTCCTTTTGCTTGGGCAGCGATGATGGCTCCTCGGAGCTGGTGAAGGCGCATCCCCCCCCCCCCACCCCAAACCAATGCACTGCAAGGCCATCCCTTCCAGACCCAGATGTAGGTGGCCCTCGGAAAAGTCGTGCAGCCCTTTGGATATAAGAGTGGCCGAAAATCCACACAACCCTCATCCTCACTAGGAAATGGAAACAGGAAAACCCCCATGATTATGGCTGCACATACATTTTACCACATTACACAACAATTGCACCAATACATGACTCTTGTAACAATCCCAGACACACACTTCACCCATTCGGAAACCACCTCTCATTTGAGATAACAGTAGGTCGACACATAATTGCCACATTATTTTCAGGGGAAGGAGGTGAAGAAGATAGTATGTCACCTTGTGCCAATAACACAGTTGTGCTGGCGCAATTGTAATCAGTAAAAGTTGTCTGCTCCTGTGGCCCACCGCCTGCCCAGCACGGTGACAAGGTGACTTGCACATGCTACATCGTTACAATTTGGCAGGGTGACTAGTCTCACAGAGGATATGAAGTCCACAGGAAGTGTGCTTTGTACGCTCTCTGAATATAGGTACTCTGACAGAATGTGCCACATTTACCACAAATGGGTGCACCTTCAGACAATTTCAATGTGAGTGTTTCGGCCATAGCTCCAGGACCACTAGTGACCTTGGGGGCACTTCACTACCAAGGAAGGGAGGTGGCCAAGGTCACACCCATCACCCACCACTACCCTACATAGCTTCCTGGTCAGCACTACAGCTTTCCTCTCCTGGAAGGGATTGGACCCTGCCAGGGCACCCTGCAACCAATGCTGAATTTGGAGGATAAAATATCCACCTGGGGGACGGACGCCCAAGGCCAATGGCACCCCCCTCTCTAGCTACCCTGCGTTACAGTTTTTCCCCCTGCAAAAGGATGGGGACCCTGACAGGGCACACTGGGACCACTGCTGAAATTGGACCACAGAAATGGTGAACTTTGCAGTGAAAGGAATGAGCTCTGTAACAAGTGTGCATAGCATGCTCAGAAAAAATGACCATCTATATAACTACTGGAAAAAATGTTTTAAAATTTGCTGCTACTTATGTCGGCCAAACCTTTCCTTCTGCAAAGCAGCTGCCTTACTCAATGCAAGGCACTCCCATCACTGGCCCCCGAACCGCCCTACTACCCTTTCTCACCCATACCACTGACACTGCATCCACAGTTTCTCCCACCACAGTAACCCTCCACCCGCACATTACCAAGTAATATATGTGGTACTTACATAAGTCAGCATAAGCTTTTCAGTAGCCGCAACTGCAACAGAAACATAAAAGAATTACATTCAGTGCTTTGCCTACCAATAACACATCCATACTGTCTGGCATATATCTGTACATTTTCCAGCTCCTTCCACCACATACATGAAACTTCTCAGTCATCTACCTCCACAGAAGGCTGGACTGCACAGTGATAGTAAACTGGCCTAAGACCAATGGGTGTATGGCAACCCCCAGCACACAAAAAAAATATTGCACAGATGGCTAAGTGGCAAACTTCCCTCCCAGGGAAACAGCACTGTTCAGCTGCACTGGGGGGCGTTTTTTCCGCAACCCGGGCAAGTGTGTTCCTGGCCACCCCAATACCTCCCCAGAGCACCCACTTCCTTCACAACAGAACACTACAGGCCCTGTTCACCCCCATCCCAATAGCAATGTGCCCTCCACCCACTATAAAATGTTGGAATAAGCAAAATTTCATACGTACATAACAAGGGAGAAGCTTGAACTGCTCAAGACCTGTAAAGGGAAGAACAAAACATATATTATCTGTGTCAGCCCACCCACATACCAGACCACCCATTTTGGCCCCCCCTGTTGCATTGGCCTGTACGTTTTGGGCACCCCGGCGCCAGACTGGCACACCAATGTGCCCCTCTACGCCAAGGCAGGTATAGTAAACGAAGAACCCAATTCAAAATGGCAGGCTGCCCTTTTGTGGGGCCGGAGGGGCCCCCTACACCGCTGTGGAATTTTCTAACGTGAGGGGGGTTGCACCTCTCCACCACCACCCCAATTTGAGGGACGGCCCATCTCATGTAGCCCTCCCAAGGGGCAGATAAGGGGGGAGGCTGTCCTGCACTCCTCCCTGGGCTCAGGCGTCCGTTCCTAAGAGCAGATATCTGATCCCAGGGAGGGCTGCATGACATGGCACCCACTCCATTGTGGGCGGGGGGGGGGGTTAACGCCCCATTCCTTTAGAAACTTTCCCAACCCTTTAGAAACTTTCCCAACCCTTTGGGGTGCCCCACCGCCCCCCCTAAAAAACCTTCCAACAATTTCACTTTTTTCCTTTGGTAACCCAACTCCCCTTTGTGCACAGGGGCACATTGGTGTGCCAATCTGGCGCCGGAGTGCCCAAACCTTACTGCCCCATCTATTGGGGGTCCTGCCCCACATTTTGGGGTGCCCCCCCACCCCACCCCCAATGGCTGGGGGACACACCTCATGCAGGCCTCCCTGGGCCTCCTCCAAACGGCTGCGTGAAGTACACCCCACCTCCATTTGGGGTGAGGGGGGAGAGGGCCACCCCAAAAGGTGGGGCAGGACCCCCAATAGATGGGGCAGTAGGGTTTGGGCACCCTGGGGGCAGATAGCCACACTAATGTGGCCATCTGCACCAAGCAAAGTTGGGTAAACAAAAAAAAATATACAAAATCACAGGCTGCTTTTTAGGGGGGGGGCTGAGGGCCACCCTAAATTGGCAGCGCATGATGTACCGCAACGGGGGGTGGCCCTCAACCCCCCCCTACCCCAAATGGAGGGCCCCACCTCATGCAACCCTCCCTGGGGGCAGATAGAGGGGGCCTCACCTCATGCATCCCTCCCTGGGGTCAGATGCCCCTTCCTAGGAGCAGATATCTGCCCCCAGGGAGGGTTACAAGGGGTGTCCCTTTCTACTTCGGTGGGGGGGGCATTCAATAAAAAATCCATGGTGGCTAGTGGCCCCCCACCCCCACCCCCTTTCCACATACTTTCAATTATTTTTTTTGTTCATTCTCCTGGGGCAGATGGTCAGCCATCTGCCTGAGGGTTCTCATGCATGTACCCCCATGCTTTGGGGGCCGGGAGGGGGAGAGGGCTGCTTACTTGAGGCAGCCCCCCCCCACAAACGGATCCATGGGGGTCTAGTGGGTTGCTGGTCACGGATCGAGCGCTCTGCGCCGATCCGTGACCAGCAATGCCTCCTATATGTGGTGTCCTTGGAAAGGGGGGAACCCCCCCTTTCCAAGGACACCATTTTTTACAAAATCCCTGGTGGTCTAGTGGGCCCCAGGGCCCCAAACCCCCTCCCACCTTCCTCCATCACTCGATTTTTTTTTTTTTTTTTCTCACCCCTGGGGGCAGTGATCATCTGCCCCCAGGGGTCTCTGCCGCTGTGGCCCCATGCCTTGGGGCCACGCGGGAGGGGGGTGCTTACCTAGTAAGCAGCCCCCTCCTCCCCCTGCGACACAAACGGATCTGTATTGATCCGGTGGCATTGATGCCCACGGATCGCGCGCCCTGCGCTCGATCCGCGGGCAGCAATGCCACACAATGGGTATCGTTGGAAAGGGGAGAATCTCCCCTTTCCAACGATACCCGCCTCGATCTCCAATGTGCGCAAATCACACCTCTGCGGATTCCCACGGGTGTCCTCTTTTCGGAAATGCATGGGGCTCCCTGTTTTTCTTGGTGGCTTGGACACCCGAGGCCCATATCTGTGTGTTGTGCCGGTCGGCAGAATGGCTGAGATTCCCCTCTTCAAACAGACTGGGGGTTGCTTGCGTTTTCGGCTTGTCCCTTGCCGGCCAGGTAGGTGCACCCACGCATGTGAGGTACCGTTTTCATCGGGACACCTGTGGGAACGCGGGACAGTAGGCCATGTGGTGTTGGGGGCGTGTTTCGATGGGTGCGTCGAGTGAAATGTGCGGAAAATGCGTTTTTTTCCCCACATTTCGGACTTTGCGGGGGTGTCTGGGTAATAAATTCTGGCCCGATTTGCGCAAATCAGACCTCTGTGCTTTCCCACGGGTGTCCTCTTTTGGGAAATGCATGGGGTTCCCTGTTTTCCTTGCTGGCTTCGACACCCTAGGCCCAAATCTGTAGGTTGCCCACATGAACAAATTGTGCTGTGGCGAAAGGCTTGGGGTTACCAGCGGGTTACCCTTTTCCTTTTGCGACCCCGGTAGGTGCACCCACACATGCGAGATACCTTTTTCGTCGGGACACCGTGGGAACACGAGAAGGTATGACATCTGCTGTTGGCGACGTGTTTCGGTGAGTGGACACAGGGAAATGTCTCTGAAATTGGCCGGAAATTAAGACAGTTCTCAGACATTTCCCTCTGGCCACTCACCGAAACACACCGCCAACAACACGTGGCCTACCTTCCCGCATCGCCACACGTGTCCCAATGAGAGGCTGACCTCTTGTGTGCAGGTGTGGTACCTGAGTGACAATGGGTACATCTTTAGTATAGTAACTTTGCTGTAGTGCACTTAGGAAACAGTAAAGTACTGGCAGTAAGCCATTTCACATGCACCTTTCCTCACACTTCCCATACATACCAGACGCAATGCAGTTAGACACGCAAGGTGGGATTTAGCACAAGGACAAACCTCCTTGTGTTGCACAAGAAGGTTTGTCCTTGTGAGCAGTGATGCCACGACAAGGCACCCACAGGATCACTGGCCATTCGTATCCTTTTCGTGTCTGCAGTCAGTTGGCATCCATTTCAGCAGTTGCACTTCTACCAAATCACTAGCACCAGAGCAAGTATATCTACACATGAGCATATCTACACACTTATAGCACATGGACATGTGTGTACAATGCAACTGTGTCTCTAGCAATATCTTAACTATCATTTGGCATCAATTTCATAGCAACTGTGTATGTATGTGCCGGCAATCACATGTGGACAGTGATAGCAAGTGCATACTGGCTGACTTTGCTACCCTGCCCTACAGGCGCTATCTTCCACACCAGCTTTCAGTATGCCCATAGCAACTATGGGCAAACATTCTTATGTTCCACCGTACCCACACAAAACAGCCATCCTGCAACATGACAATCATTTCGGCAGTGCTGGAAAAGTCCATTCACAGAAATTGCATCTGCATGTTCTTTGTATCTTTACCTAATTCACACACCAATCATATCCAATTCATTCCTACAGAAGAGGTGTCACTTACACCACACATAACATTACTCGCAGTAAAACAATAAACAAGGCAGGATGTTACGAGGTACGCAAGACACCGCTGCCATATAGTTGGTGTCCAAGTACCACTTTCATGACACTTAGACCTCAAGGGAGGGAGCCAAAGTGGCGTGTATTATTTTGAAAAGACACCCCTTGAGTGGAGGGAACCTGAATGGTGTTCTGGTCTTCCACAACGCACGGCTTGAGTAGAGGGAGCGGGACTGGCCTTTCTTTGCTTGCCAAACCTTAGGTGGAAGGAGCCAGATTTGGGTTCCTTTCCAAAGTACGCCGGAAGCGGATGGGGTTTTCCAGATGTTTTTTTTTGTAAGGCAATCCCGAACAGGAGCAAGCTGCACTCCCATAGGGGAGTGACCCAGAGTGCTCCACCCTTCTTCTCAATGGCCCGCCTCAACTAGAGGCGGTGGAGTGGCATTCCTTTCCAAGATGTGCCTGCTTTGGAAGAAACAAGCATTGCGTTACTTTGCAAGGCACACCACGCGCAGAGGGAGCTAGACTGCCTTTTCCTTATGAAGTGAAAGGTACCGGGGATGATGTCTCTTTCCCAGGCAGGCCTCAAGTGGAGGGGGCAGAACTAGCATTGCTTGCCAAAGCACGCCAAAGGGGAGTAAAGCAGAGTGCTGTCCCCACCTACTCCAAGGCACACCTCAAGTGGAGGGAGCTAGAGTGGCATTTCTTTCCAAGATGTGCCTGCTTTGGAAGAAACAAGCATTGTGTTACTTTGCAAGGCACACCACGCGCAGAGGGAGCTAGACTGCCTTTTCCTTATGAGGCAGACCCGAAGTGAAAGGTACCGGGGGTGATGTCTCTTTCCCAGGCAGGCCTCAAGTGGAGGGGGCAGGACTAGCATTGCTTGCCAAAGGGGAGTAAAGCAGAGTGCTGTCCCCACCTACTCCAAGGCACACCTCAAGTGGAGGGAGCTAGAGTGGCATTTCTTTCCAAGATGTGCCTGCTTTGGAAGAAACAAGCATTGCGTTACTTTGCAAGGCACACCACGCGCAGAGGGAGCTAGACTGCCTATTCCTTATTAGGCAGACCTGAAGTGAAAGGTACCAGTGGTGATGTCTCTTTCCCAGGCAGGCCTCAAGTGGAGGGGGCAGAACTAGCATTGCTTGCCAAAGCACGCCAAAGGGGAAAGACCCGCATGGCACAACTCTCAAGTACAGGGACTCATAATGATTACTATTTTGTAGGGCACGCCTCCAATGGAAGGAGCCTGATTAGCGTTCCTTTGCAAGTCACGCTTTGAGCTGAGGGATCTAGACTGATGTACATTTTCTTGACAGGCCTCAAGGGAAAGCTACGGCTGTGGTTGCCTTTCCAAGGCAAGCCTCAAGTGGAGGAAGCAGGACTAGCGATGCTCGTGAATGCACGCTAAATCAAGTGAAGTGAGTTGACATCCTGTTGCATTTTCATTGAAGGTACACCTCCAGGGCAGGGTGCAAGAGTGCCATTCCTTTACAAGACATGCACGATTTCAGTGGCTAAGGGTCCCTTTCAAGGAATGATGGGCATTTTCGGAAATCAGTCGATCTCCCAATAATTTTCCTTTGTATGATACAAAAGGAAACAAGACTGAAAGCAGAGGGCAGGCTGGGAAGGGCGTTGGGGACAGTACACCCGAGTATCCTTCCTCTTTCCTTGTTTTGTACACACCTTACATTTTCGGTACGGTTGTGCCTTCGTGGCAGTGGGAGGAACATAATCACCAAAGTGTCGCTCTTGCAATCTGGCCACATCTTCGACCTCTGGAAAGGAGGGAATTTGTACATAAACATTAGCCAGAGATTGAACAATTTCTAATTCAAAATCCAAAAAGGAGAGCTTGTTTTCTGGAGTAGCTGCACGGTACACCACATAAGCATTGTACGTTGCCATATGCACAATGTGTGTGGCTAACTTTTTGTACCAGAAACGCGACTTGCGTTCAGCGTGGTATGACTCAAGCACTTGGTCATTTCTGTCTACTCCACCCATGTACTTGTTGTAATCCAGAATGCAATTGGGCTTCAACACTTGCTGAGTCTGCCTGCGCAGAGGGACAGCTGAAGTACTTTCATCATGAATAGTACTTAGCATGTACACATCCCTTTTGCCGCAGAATTTCACTGCTAACAATTCATCCTGCCGCAATGCCATACATTGTCCCTTGGCCAACTTCTTACACACAAGTTGTCTGGGGAAGCCTTTGCGATTACTGCGGATTGTACCGCATGCCAGAGTGCCCACATTGAACAATTCCTTGAACAGTGGAATTCCGGTGTAGAAATTGTCTACATACAAATGATGTCCCTTGTGGAGCCATGGTGTGAGAAGATCCCAAACAATCTTCTCACTTGTCCCTAAATGGGCTGGGCAGCCCGGAATGTTTAGGGTAGAGTCTTTACCGGTGTAGACTCTCATGCTGCTGACATACCCAGTGGTACTTTCACACAACATGTACATTTTAATTCCATATCGTGATCTCTTGCTAGGAATGTATTGCCTGAATACAAGGCGACCTTTGAACAACACCAACGATTCATCAATGGATATGTTCTGGCTAGGAACATGCACCTCTGCAAATCGGTGAGTGAAGTGGTCCAGAAATGGCTTCAGTTTGAACAGCCTATCAAAGTTTGGGTCCGTTTTGGGTAATGCTGCCTAGTTGTCATTGAAGTGCAACATACGGTGCAGTGCTTGAAAGCGATTTCTGCTCATTGTAGCTGAAAAAAACGGGCAATAAAGTGGTGCTACAGTAGACCAGTATATTGCGACAGACGGCTTGTGTCCAATTCCCATGAGCAAAATGAGACCCCAAAACTGTCTCATTTCAACATTGTTTGTGGGTACCCATGCTTGTGCTCTGGAGTGGGGTTTCAGAGTGGGACCCCTAGACCTCATGAACTGTGCAGCGTATAAATTGGTTTGCTGAACCACATCTGCAATGAACCCATCATCAACAAAAAGGTTGAAAAAATCAATAGGCTGAAACCCTTCTGTATTCACTGTGCACCCTGATATACCAGTGAAAGGGGGCACAACAGGCAGAGCCATTGCTGGAGGCACCCAGAGCGACTCTTGAGTCATGTTAGGAACTGCCACATTGCGTGGCCGTCTTGCACGTCCCCTTACAGGTCCCCTGCGTGTGGGAAGTGTGCGAAAAGGTGGACGCACTCTTCCTTCCTCTTCATCATCAGATGATGACGATGATGAGTGGGAGGAGGGACTTTTGTCAATGGCCATCTCACTTCCCCAATCACTTCCCTCGTGCCCCTCAGAAGCACTATCTGTTTCAGAATGCATGTACACATCTGTGCCTTGCTCTGAGCCAGACTCCATCACTGCAGCTAATGCCTCCGCACCAGACATTGATCGCCGAGAAGCCATGAGTACCTTCGCTATGGAACCCTTCACTGCCCAAAGACCAGATGAAGACTGAAACAAGAAGTATGTGTGCTTCTGAAAGTATGGAACGTAGCACAGTAAGTGGTATTCAGCGCCACAAACCTACTCCACACAAGTACACCAAAAGGTCCAGACTTTGCTCACAAACTGTAGCAGCCCTCTGCAATATGACGTACTCCCTGCACGCTACAATAAACGGAGTAGTACTTTGCAAACACTCACGTGAAATGCTAAGGACCAGCTGACTGCTTTCCTACAAGTGGGTAGACAGCTACAACACACCTGCACCTAAAAGAAAGAGAACAAAAAATCTATGGACAATGTACTATTCCGCTAAACTGTACAGAAATACAAGCGTGGGGACGAGGATTTCACCCACACTACCTATTCAGAAACAGCCAACATGCTTTGCATCATGCCCTCCTCCATGGCATGCTTGTGGATGGGAAATCGAGGTGAGAAGGAACCATGCAACGTATTAGTGATCTGGTGAGTTGAAATCCATAGGCAATGAAGAAGCAGAAAGGGAAGATAAATAAAGTACATGGCTGGCCCTTCCGGGCAACTGCTGGCACACTTTTGACAAAAACACTTGCTCATTCATATAGGGGTGTCTATTGTAAGGGGAAAGCTCACAAGGACAAAATTATTGCAAGGCCAAGCAAATTGATGTAGGCTGAAGCAAGTAGTGATGGGTACCTAAGAAATAAGTAGCAGAAACATACTGAATGCTTTGACATGCCATGAATGCAAACAATTGCTAGAAAGTGGAAGTCTCACTGCCAACATACTTACTACCATTTCTATTCACTTTTCACATCTTCCAGTGTGTCCATCAGTCACTGGGCAAACCCCCCCTAAAATAGCGTCTGGGCAAAATCCATTATGTTTCCAATGAACAGCTCCATGCCTGTTTTGGAAAGGTGCACCCCATCTCTGTGAAACATCACAGCACCTTTGATATTGCCATGGTGAATGGTCCGTATTCTGGTGTTGCCCTCTGTCAGTCTAGTGAACTCGCCATTCATTTTCCACACCGAGCGGTTGATGGCCCTTCTATTCTCTTGAGTTCTCCAATCCATCCTGGGAATCATCTGGGACCAGGCCACCACAGTGTTTGGAAACCTCTGTGCAATCCATTCAAGGTCTGCCATGAGCTGCTCCCGTACCACCTTCCGTCCCACAGACGCAAAATCATTTCCTCCCAGGTGAACCACTATAAGGTCAGGGGGGGGCCTTTCCTTTTGCTTGGGCAGCGATGATGGCTCCTCGGAGCTGGTGAAGGCGCATCCCCCCCCACCCCAAACCAATGCACTGCAAGGCCATCCCTTCCAGACCCAGATGTAGGTGGCCCTCGGAAAAGTCGTGCAGCCCTTTGGATATAAGAGTGGCCGAAAATCCACACAACCCTCATCCTCACTAGGAAATGGAAACAGGAAAACCCCCATGATTATGGCTGCACATACATTTTACCACATTACACAACAATTGCACCAATACATGACTCTTGTAACAATCCCAGACACACACTTCACCCATTCGGAAACCACCTCTCATTTGAGATAACAGTAGGTCGACACATAATTGCCACATTATTTTCAGGGGAAGGAGGTGAAGAAGATAGTATGTCACCTTGTGCCAATAACACAGTTGTGCTGGCGCAATTGTAATCAGTAAAAGTTGTCTGCTCCTGTGGCCCACCGCCTGCCCAGCACGGTGACAAGGTGACTTGCACATGCTACATCGTTACAATTTGGCAGGGTGACTAGTCTCACAGAGGATATGAAGTCCACAGGAAGTGTGCTTTGTACGCTCTCTGAATATAGGTACTCTGACAGAATGTGCCACATTTACCACAAATGGGTGCACCTTCAGACAATTTCAATGTGAGTGTTTCGGCCATAGCTCCAGGACCACTAGTGACCTTGGGGGCACTTCACTACCAAGGAAGGGAGGTGGCCAAGGTCACACCCATCACCCACCACTACCCTACATAGCTTCCTGGTCAGCACTACAGCTTTCCTCTCCTGGAAGGGATTGGACCCTGCCAGGGCACCCTGCAACCACTGCTGAATTTGGAGGATAAAATATCCACCTGGGGGACGGACGCCCAAGGCCAATGACACCCCCCTCTCTAGCTACCCTGCGTTACAGTTTTTTCCCCTGCAAAAGGATGGGGACCCTGACAGGGCACACTGGGACCACTGCTGAAATTGGACCACAGAAATGGTGAACTTTGCAGTGAAAGGAATGAGCTCTGTAACAAGTGTGCATAGCATGCTCAGAAAAAATGACCATCTATATAACTACTGGAAAAAATGTTTTAAAATTTGCTGCTACTTATGTCGGCCAAACCTTTCCTTCTGCAAAGCAGCTGCCTTACTCAATGCAAGGCACACCCATCACTGGCCCCCGACCCTCCCCACTACCCTTTCCCACCCTTCCCACTACCCTTTCCCACCCTTATCACTGACAATGCAGCCACAATTCCTTCCACCGCAGTAACCCTCCACCCCCACATTACCAAGTAATAAATGTTGTACTTACATAAGTCAGCAATAGCTTTTCAGTAGCCGCAATTGCAAAGGAAACATAAAAGAATTAAAATCAATGCTTTGCCTACCAATTACACATCCAAACTGTCTGGCAACTATCTGTACGTTTTTCACTTCCTTCCACCAGTTCCATGACACTTCTCAGTCATCTACCACTAAGGAAGACTAGACTGCACATGGATTGGAAATGGAAATAAGACAAGTGGGCATATGGCATCCTGCAGAAAAAACATAAAAATAAATAAATCCCGTAAATCTGGCACAAAACCATCACTGTTTGGAAACATCTGTGCTATCCATTCCAGTTCCTCCATTAGCAGCTCATGTATCCCTTCCCCTCCCACAGACGCTAAATCTTTTCCTCCCAGGTGCACCACTGTAGGGTGGGGGGGGTTGCATCTCCTTTTGCATGGACATCGCTGATGGCTCCTCTGAGCTGGTGAAAGCACTTCCCCCTAACCCCAAACCAATGCACCAGGAGGGCATCTCTTTGAGAGCCAGATGTGGTTGGCCCACGGAAAATCGTGCAGCCCTTTGGGTGAAAGAGTAGGCAATTATCTACACAACCCTCATCGTCACTATGATATGGAAACAAGTGAACCCCCATGAATATGCCTATACATACAGTTTATCAACTAGCTGAATAATTGTGTGAACACATGACTCTTGTAACAATCCCAGACACACACGTCACCCATTCGGACATGCACCTCTCATGTGAATTTACAGTAGGTCATTACGTAATTGGCACTTGTGTTTTAGGGGAAGGAGGTGGGAAAGAGGTGAAGAAGACAGTATGTCACCTTGTGCCAATAACACAGTTGTGCTGGGGCAATTGTAATCAGTAAAGGTTGTCTGCTCCTGTGGCCCACCGCCTGCACTGCACGGTGGTAAGGTGACTTCCACATGCTACACCATTACACTTTGGCAGGGTGACTAGTCTGACAGAGGATATGACCTGTGCAGCAAGGGTGCTTTGTAACCTCTCCGAATATAGTTACTCTGACAGAATGTGCGCCATTCATTACACATGCATGCAAATTTGGACACTTTGATTGTGAGAAATTGGGGCGCAGCTCCTAAAGTACTGGTGAACTTGGGGCCATTCGACTACCAAGGCAGAGAGGCAGCCAAGGTCACACACATCAACCACCACCACCCTACATCTCTGCCTGGCCAGCACCGCAGCTTTCCCCTCTAGGACGGGATGGGGACCGTGCCGGGGCACCCTGCACCCACTGCTGCTTTTGAGGGACAAAATATCCATCTGGGAGATGGACGCCCAAGGCCAATGACTTCACCCCCACCCCTCCTGCCCCTCTAGCTACCCTGCGTTACAGCTTTTCCCCCTGCAAAAGGATGGGGAGCCTGGCGGGGCTCACTGGGACGACTGCTGGAAAAGGACCACAGAAATGGTGATCGTTGCAGTAAAAGTAGTGTTCTCTGTATCAAGTACGCGTACCATGCTCAGAACAAAATGACCATCTGCATTACTACCGGCAACATTTTTGAAAAGGAGCTGCTACTTATGTCGGCCAATTTTTCCTTCTGCAAAGCAGCCACCTTCCTCAATGTAAGGCACTCCCATCACTGGCCCCCGAACCGCCCTACTACCCTTTCTCACCCATACCACTGACACTGCATCCACAGTTTCTCCCACCACAGTAACCCTCCACCCGCACATTACCAAGTAATATATGTGGTACTTACATAAGTCAGCATAAGCTTTTCAGTAGCCGCAACTGCAACAGAAACATAAAAGAATTACATTCAGTGCTTTGCCTACCAATAACACATCCATACTGTCTGGCATATATCTGTACATTTTTCAGCTCCTTCCACCACATACATGAAACTTCTCAGTCATCTACCTCCACAGAAGGCTGGACTGCACAGTGATAGTAAACTGGCCTAAGACCAATGGGTGTATGGCAACCCCCAGCACACAAAAAAAATATTGCACAGATGGCTAAGTGGCAAACTTCCCTCCCAGGGAAACAGCACTGTTCAGCTGCACTGGGGGGCGTTTTTTCCGCAACCCGGGCAAGTGTGTTCCTGGCCACCCCAATACCTCCCCAGAGCACCCACTTCCTTCACAACAGAACACTACAGGCCCTGTTCACCCCCATCCCAATAGCAATGTGCCCTCCACCCACTATAAAATGTTGGAATAAGCAAAATTTCATACGTACATAACAAGGGAGAAGCTTGAACTGCTCAAGACCTGTAAAGGGAAGAACAAAACATATATTATCTGTGTCAGCCCACCCACATACCAGACCACCCATTTTGGCCCCCCCTGTTGCATTGGCCTGTACGTTTTGGGCCCCCCTGGCGCCAGACTGGCACACCAATGTGCCCCTCTACGCCAAGGCAGGTATAGTAAACGAAGAACCCAATTCAAAATGGCAGGCTGCCCTTTTGTGGGGCCGGAGGGGCCCCCTACACCGCTGTGGAATTTTCTAACGTGAGGGGGGTTGCACCTCTCCACCACCACCCCAATTTGAGGGACGGCCCATCTCATGTAGCCCTCCCAAGGGGCAGATAAGGGGGGAGGCTGTCCTGCACTCCTCCCTGGGCTCAGGCGTCCGTTCCTAAGAGCAGATATCTGATCCCAGGGAGGGCTGCATGACATGGCACCCACTCCATTGTGGGCGGGGGGGGTTAACGCCCCATTCCTTTAGAAACTTTCCCAACCCTTTAGAAACTTTCCCAACCCTTTGGGGTGCCCCACCGCCCCCCCTAAAAAACCTTCCAACAATTTCACTTTTTTCCTTTGGTAACCCAACTCCCCTTTGTGCACAGGGGCACATTGGTGTGCCAATCTGGCGCCGGAGTGCCCAAACCTTACTGCCCCATCTATTGGGGGTCCTGCCCCACCTTTTGGGGTGCCCCCCCACCCCACCCCCAATGGCTGGGGGACACACCTCATGCAGGCCTCCCTGGGCCTCCTCCAAACGGCTGCGTGAGGTACACCCCACCTCCATTTGGGGTGAGGGGGGAGAGGGCCACCCCAAAAGGTGGGGCAGGACCCCCAATAGATGGGGCAGTAGGGTTTGGGCACCCTGGGGGCAGATAGCCACACTAATGTGGCCATCTGCACCAAGCAAAGTTGGGTAAACAAAAAAAAATATACAAAATCACAGGCTGCTTTTTAGGGGGGGGGCTGAGGGCCACCCTAAATTGGCAGCGCATGATGTACCGCAACGGGGGGTGGCCCTCAACCCCCCCCTACCCCAAATGGAGGGCCCCACCTCATGCAACCCTCCCTGGGGGCAGATAGAGGGGGCCTCACCTCATGCATCCCTCCCTGGGGTCAGATGCCCCTTCCTAGGAGCAGATATCTGCCCCCAGGGAGGGTTACAAGGGGTGTCCCTTTCTACTTCGGTGGGGGGGGCATTCAATAAAAAATCCATGGTGGCTAGTGGCCCCCCACCCCCACCCCTTCCCCCACCCCCTTTCCACATACTTTCAATTATTTTTTTTGTTCATTCCCCTGGGGCAGATGGTCAGCCATCTGCCCGAGGGTTCTCATGCATGTACCCCCATGCTTTGGGGGCCGGGAGGGGGAGAGGGCTGCTTACTTGAGGCAGCCCCCCCCCCACAAACGGATCCATGGGGGTCTAGTGGGTTGCTGGTCACGGATCGAGCGCTCTGCGCCGATCCGTGACCAGCAATGCCTCCTATATGTGGTGTCCTTGGAAAGGGGGGAACCCCCCCTTTCCAAGGACACCATTTTTTACAAAATCCCTGGTGGTCTAGTGGGCCCCAGGGCCCCAAACCCCCTCCCACCTTCCTCCATCACTCGATTTTTTTTTTTTTTTTCTCACCCCTGGGGGCAGTGATCATCTGCCCCCAGGGGTCTCTGCCGCTGTGGCCCCATGCCTTGGGGCCACGCGGGAGGGGGGTGCTTACCTAGTAAGCAGCCCCCTCCTCCCCCTGCGACACAAACGGATCTGTATTGATCCGGTGGCATTGATGCCCACGGATCGCGCGCCCTGCGCTCGATCCGCGGGCAGCAATGCCACACAATGGGTATCGTTGGAAAGGGGAGAATCTCCCCTTTCCAACGATACCCGCCTCGATCTCCAATGTGCGCAAATCACACCTCTGCGGATTCCCACGGGTGTCCTCTTTTCGGAAATGCATGGGGCTCCCTGTTTTTCTTGGTGGCTTGGACACCCGAGGCCCATATCTGTGTGTTGTGCCGGTCGGCAGAATGGCTGAGATTCCCCTCTTCAAACAGACTGGGGGTTGCTTGCGTTTTCGGCTTGCCCCTTGCCGGCCAGGTAGGTGCACCCACGCATGTGAGGTACCGTTTTCATCGGGACACCTGTGGGAACGCGGGACAGTAGGCCATGTGGTGTTGGGGGCGTGTTTCGATGGGTGCGTCGAGTGAAATGTGCGGAAAATGCGTTTTTTTCCCCACATTTCGGACTTTGCGGGGGTGTCTGGGTAATAAATTCTGGCCCGATTTGCGCAAATCAGACCTCTGTGCTTTCCCACGGGTGTCCTCTTTTGGGAAATGCATGGGGTTCCCTGTTTTCCTTGCTGGCTTCGACACCCTAGGCCCAAATCTGTAGGTTGCCCACATGAACAAATTGTGCTGTGGCGAAAGGCTTGGGGTTACCAGCGGGTTACCCTTTTCCTTTTGCGACCCCGGTAGGTGCACCCACACATGCGAGATACCTTTTTCGTCGGGACACCTGTGGGAACACGAGAAGGTATGACATCTGCTGTTGGCGACGTGTTTCGGTGAGTGGACACAGGGAAATGTCTCTGAAATTGGCCGGAAATTAAGACAATTCTCAGACATTTCCCTCTGGCCACTCACCGAAACACACCGCCAACAACACGTGGCCTACCTTCCCGCATCGCCACACGTGTCCCAATGAGAGGCTGACCTCTTGTGTGCAGGTGTGGTACCTGAGTGACAATGGGTACATCTTTAGTATAGTAACTTTGCTGTAGTGCACTTAGGAAACAGTAAAGTACTGGCAGTAAGCCATTTCACATGCACCTTTCCTCACACTTCCCATACATACCAGACGCAATGCAGTTAGACACGCAAGGTGGGATTTAGCACAAGGACAAACCTCCTTGTGTTGCACAAGAAGGTTTGTCCTTGTGAGCAGTGATGCCACGACAAGGCACCCACAGGATCACTGGCCATTCGTATCCTTTTCGTGTCTGCAGTCAGTTGGCATCCATTTCAGCAGTTGCACTTCTACCAAATCACTAGCACCAGAGCAAGTATATCTACACATGAGCATATCTACACACTTATACCACATGGACATGTGTGTACAATGCAACTGTGTCTCTAGCAATATCTTAACTATCATTTGGCATCAATTTCATAGCAACTGTGTATGTATGTGCCGGCAATCACATGTGGACAGTGATAGCAAGTGCATACTGGCTGACTTTGCTACCCTGCCCTACAGGCGCTATCTTCCACACCAGCTTTCAGTATGCCCAGAGCAACTATGGGCAAACATTCTTATGTTCCACCGTACCCACACAAAACAGCCATCCTGCAACATGACAATCATTTCGGCAGTGCTGGAAAAGTCCATTCACAGAAATTGCATCTGCATGTTCTTTGTATCTTTACCTAATTCACACACCAATCATATCCAATTCATTCCTACAGAAGAGGTGTCACTTACACCACACATAACATTACTCGCAGTAAAACAATAAACAAGGCAGGATGTTACGAGGTACGCAAGACACCGCTGCCATATAGTTGGTGTCCAAGTACCACTTTCATGACACTTAGACCTCAAGGGAGGGAGCCAAAGTGGCGTGTATTATTTTGAAAAGACACCCCTTGAGTGGAGGGAACCTGAATGGTGTTCTGGTCTTCCACAACGCACGGCTTGAGTAGAGGGAGCGGGACTGGCCTTTCTTTGCTTGCCAAACCTTAGGTGGAAGGAGCCAGATTTGGGTTCCTTTCCAAAGTACGCCGGAAGCGGATGGGGTTTTCCAGATGTTTTTTTTTGTAAGGCAATCCCGAACAGGAGCAAGCTGCACTCCCATAGGGGAGTGACCCAGAGTGCTCCACCCTTCTTCTCAATGGCCCGCCTCAACTAGAGGCGGTGGAGTGGCATTCCTTTCCAAGATGTGCCTGCTTTGGAAGAAACAAGCATTGCGTTACTTTGCAAGGCACACCACGCGCAGAGGGAGCTAGACTGCCTTTTCCTTATGAAGTGAAAGGTACCGGGGATGATGTCTCTTTCCCAGGCAGGCCTCAAGTGGAGGGGGCAGAACTAGCATTGCTTGCCAAAGCACGCCAAAGGGGAGTAAAGCAGAGTGCTGTCCCCACCTACTCCAAGGCACACCTCAAGTGGAGGGAGCTAGAGTGGCATTTCTTTCCAAGATGTGCCTGCTTTGGAAGAAACAAGCATTGTGTTACTTTGCAAGGCACACCACGCGCAGATGGAGCTAGACTGCCTTTTCCTTATGAGGCAGACCCGAAGTGAAAGGTACCGGGGTGATGTCTCTTTCCCAGGCAGGCCTCAAGTGGAGGGGGCAGGACTAGCATTGCTTGCCAAAGGGGAGTAAAGCAGAGTGCTGTCCCCACCTACTCCAAGGCACACCTCAAGTGGAGGGAGCTAGAGTGGCATTTCTTTCCAAGATGTGCCTGCTTTGGAAGAAACAAGCATTGCGTTACTTTGCAAGGCACACCACGCGCAGAGGGAGCTAGACTGCCTATTCCTTATTAGGCAGACCTGAAGTGAAAGGTACCAGTGGTGATGTCTCTTTCCCAGGCAGGCCTCAAGTGGAGGGGGCAGGACTAGCATTGCTTGCCAAAGCACGCCAAAGGGGAAAGACCCGCATGGCACAACTCTCAAGTACAGGGACTCATAATGATTACTATTTTGTAGGGCACGCCTCCAATGGAAGGAGCCTGATTAGCGTTCCTTTGCAAGTCACGCTTTGAGCAGAGGGATCTAGACTGATGTACATTTTCTTGACAGGCCTCAAGGGAAAGCTACGGCTGTGGTTGCCTTTCCAAGGCAAGCCTCAAGTGGAGGAAGCAGGACTAGCGATGCTCGTGAATGCACGCTAAATCAAGTGAAGTGAGTTGACATCCTGTTGCATTTTCATTGAAGGTACACCTCCAGGGCAGGGTGCAAGAGTGCCATTCCTTTACAAGACATGCACGATTTCAGTGGCTAAGGGTCCCTTTCAAGGAATGATGGGCATTTTCGGAAATCAGTCGATCTCCCAATAATTTTCCTTTGTATGATACAAAAGGAAACAAGACTGAAAGCAGAGGGCAGGCTGGGAAGGGCGTTGGGGACAGTACACCCGAGTATCCTTCCTCTTTCCTTGTTTTGTACACACCTTACATTTTCGGTACGGTTGTGCCTTCGTGGCAGTGGGAGGAACATAATCACCAAAGTGTCGCTCTTGCAATCTGGCCACATCTTCGACCTCTGGAAAGGAGGGAATTTGTACATAAACATTAGCCAGAGATTGAACAATTTCTAATTCAAAATCCAAAAAGGAGAGCTTGTTTTCTGGAGTAGCTGCACGGTACACCACATAAGCATTGTACGTTGCCATATGCACAATGTGTGTGGCTAACTTTTTGTACCAGAAACGCGACTTGCGTTCAGCGTGGTATGACTCAAGCACTTGGTCATTTCTGTCTACTCCACCCATGTACTTGTTGTAATCCAGAATGCAATTGGGCTTCAACACTTGCTGAGTCTGCCTGCGCAGAGGGACAGCTGAAGTACTTTCATCATGAATAGTACTTAGCATGTACACATCCCTTTTGCCGCAGAATTTCACTGCTAACAATTCATCCTGCCGCAATGCCATACATTGTCCCTTGGCCAACTTCTTACACACAAGTTGTCTGGGGAAGCCTTTGCGATTACTGCGGATTGTACCGCATGCCAGAGTGCCCACATTGAACAATTCCTTGAACAGTGGAATTCCGGTGTAGAAATTGTCTACATACAAATGATGTCCCTTGTGGAGCCATGGTGTGAGAAGATCCCAAACAATCTTCTCACTTGTCCCTAAATGGGCTGGGCAGCCCGGAATGTTTAGGGTAGAGTCTTTACCGGTGTAGACTCTCATGCTGCTGACATACCCAGTGGTACTTTCACACAACATGTACATTTTAATTCCATATCGTGATCTCTTGCTAGGAATGTATTGCCTGAATACAAGGCGACCTTTGAACAACACCAACGATTCATCAATGGATATGTTCTGGCTAGGAACATGCACCTCTGCAAATCGGTGAGTGAAGTGGTCCAGAAATGGCTTCAGTTTGAACAGCCTATCAAAGTTTGGGTCCGTTTTGGGTAATGCTGCCTAGTTGTCATTGAAGTGCAACATACGGTGCAGTGCTTGAAAGCGATTTCTGCTCATTGTAGCTGAAAAAAACGGGCAATAAAGTGGTGCTACAGTAGACCAGTATATTGCGACAGACGGCTTGTGTCCAATTCCCATGAGCAAAATGAGACCCCAAAACTGTCTCATTTCAACATTGTTTGTGGGTACCCATGCTTGTGCTCTGGAGTGGGGTTTCAGAGTGGGACCCCTAGACCTCATGAACTGTGCAGCGTATAAATTGGTTTGCTGAACCACATCTGCAATGAACCCATCATCAACAAAAAGGTTGAAAAAATCAATAGGCTGAAACCCTTCTGTATTCACTGTGCACCCTGATATACCAGTGAAAGGGGGCACAACAGGCTGAGCCATTGCTGGAGGCACCCAGAGCGACTCTTGAGTCATGTTAGGAACTGCCACATTGCGTGGCCGTCTTGCACGTCCCCTTACAGGTCCCCTGCGTGTGGGAAGTGTGCGAAAAGGTGGACGCACTCTTCCTTCCTCTTCATCATCAGATGATGACGATGATGAGTGGGAGGAGGGACTTTTGTCAATGGCCATCTCACTTCCCCAATCACTTCCCTCGTGCCCCTCAGAAGCACTATCTGTTTCAGAATGCATGTACACATCTGTGCCTTGCTCTGAGCCAGACTCCATCACTGCAGCTAATGCCTCCGCACCAGACATTGATCGCCGAGAAGCCATGAGTACCTTCGCTATGGAACCCTTCACTGCCCAAAGACCAGATGAAGACTGAAACAAGAAGTATGTGTGCTTCTGAAAGTATGGAACGTAGCACAGTAAGTGGTATTCAGCGCCACAAACCTACTCCACACAAGTACACCAAAAGGTCCAGACTTTGCTCACAAACTGTAGCAGCCCTCTGCAATATGACGTACTCCCTGCACGCTACAATAAACGGAGTAGTACTTTGCAAACACTCACGTGAAATGCTAAGGACCAGCTGACTGCTTTCCTACAAGTGGGTAGACAGCTACAACACACCTGCACCTAAAAGAAAGAGAACAAAAAATCTATGGACAATGTACTATTCCGCTAAACTGTACAGAAATACAAGCGTGGGGACGAGGATTTCACCCACACTACCTATTCAGAAACAGCCAACATGCTTTGCATCATGCCCTCCTCCATGGCATGCTTGTGGATGGGAAATCGAGGTGAGAAGGAACCATGCAACGTATTAGTGATCTGGTGAGTTGAAATCCATAGGCAATGAAGAAGCAGAAAGGGAAGATAAATAAAGTACATGGCTGGCCCTTCCGGGCAACTGCTGGCACACTTTTGACAAAAACACTTGCTCATTCATATAGGGGTGTCTATTGTAAGGGGAAAGCTCACAAGGACAAAATTATTGCAAGGCCAAGCAAATTGATGTAGGCTGAAGCAAGTAGTGATGGGTACCTAAGAAATAAGTAGCAGAAACATACTGAATGCTTTGACATGCCATGAATGCAAACAATTGCTAGAAAGTGGAAGTCTCACTGCCAACATACTTACTACCATTTCTATTCACTTTTCACATCTTCCAGTGTGTCCATCAGTCACTGGGCAAACCCCCCCTAAAATAGCGTCTGGGCAAAATCCATTATGTTTCCAATGAACAGCTCCATGCCTGTTTTGGAAAGGTGCACCCCATCTCTGTGAAACATCACAGCACCTTTGATATTGCCATGGTGAATGGTCCGTATTCTGGTGTTGCCCTCTGTCAGTCTAGTGAACTCGCCATTCATTTTCCACACCGAGCGGTTGATGGCCCTTCTATTCTCTTGAGTTCTCCAATCCATCCTGGGAATCATCTGGGACCAGGCCACCACAGTGTTTGGAAACCTCTGTGCAATCCATTCAAGGTCTGCCATGAGCTGCTCCCGTACCACCTTCCGTCCCACAGACGCAAAATCATTTCCTCCCAGGTGAACCACTATAAGGTCAGGGGGGGGCCTTTCCTTTTGCTTGGGCAGCGATGATGGCTCCTCGGAGCTGGTGAAGGCGCATCCCCCCCCACCCCAAACCAATGCACTGCAAGGCCATCCCTTCCAGACCCAGATGTAGGTGGCCCTCGGAAAAGTCGTGCAGCCCTTTGGATATAAGAGTGGCCGAAAATCCACACAACCCTCATCCTCACTAGGAAATGGAAACAGGAAAACCCCCATGATTATGGCTGCACATACATTTTACCACATTACACAACAATTGCACCAATACATGACTCTTGTAACAATCCCAGACACACACTTCACCCATTCGGAAACCACCTCTCATTTGAGATAACAGTAGGTCGACACATAATTGCCACATTATTTTCAGGGGAAGGAGGTGAAGAAGATAGTATGTCACCTTGTGCCAATAACACAGTTGTGCTGGCGCAATTGTAATCAGTAAAAGTTGTCTGCTCCTGTGGCCCACCGCCTGCCCAGCACGGTGACAAGGTGACTTGCACATGCTACATCGTTACAATTTGGCAGGGTGACTAGTCTCACAGAGGATATGAAGTCCACAGGAAGTGTGCTTTGTACGCTCTCTGAATATAGGTACTCTGACAGAATGTGCCACATTTACCACAAATGGGTGCACCTTCAGACAATTTCAATGTGAGTGTTTCGGCCATAGCTCCAGGACCACTAGTGACCTTGGGGGCACTTCACTACCAAGGAAGGGAGGTGGCCAAGGTCACACCCATCACCCACCACTACCCTACATAGCTTCCTGGTCAGCACTACAGCTTTCCTCTCCTGGAAGGGATTGGACCCTGCCAGGGCACCCTGCAACCACTGCTGAATTTGGAGGATAAAATATCCACCTGGGGGACGGACGCCCAAGGCCAATGACACCCCCCTCTCTAGCTACCCTGCGTTACAGTTTTTTCCCCTGCAAAAGGATGGGGACCCTGACAGGGCACACTGGGACCACTGCTGAAATTGGACCACAGAAATGGTGAACTTTGCAGTGAAAGGAATGAGCTCTGTAACAAGTGTGCATAGCATGCTCAGAAAAAATGACCATCTATATAACTACTGGAAAAAATGTTTTAAAATTTGCTGCTACTTATGTCGGCCAAACCTTTCCTTCTGCAAAGCAGCTGCCTTACTCAATGCAAGGCACACCCATCACTGGCCCCCGACCCTCCCCATTACCCTTTCCCACCCTTCCCACTACCCTTTCCCACCCTTATCACTGACAATGCAGCCACAATTCCTTCCACCGCAGTAACCCTCCACCCCCACATTACCAAGTAATAAATGTTGTACTTACATAAGTCAGCAATAGCTTTTCAGTAGCCGCAATTGCAAAGGAAACATAAAAGAATTAAAATCAATGCTTTGCCTACCAATTACACATCCAAACTGTCTGGCAACTATCTGTACGTTTTTCACTTCCTTCCACCAGTTCCATGACACTTCTCAGTCATCTACCACTAAGGAAGACTAGACTGCACATGGATTGGAAATGGAAATAAGACAAGTGGGCATATGGCATCCTGCAGAAAAAACATAAAAATAAATAAATCCCGTAAATCTGGCACAAAACCATCACTGTTTGGAAACATCTGTGCTATCCATTCCAGTTCCTCCATTAGCAGCTCATGTATCCCTTCCCCTCCCACAGACGCTAAATCTTTTCCTCCCAGGTGCACCACTGTAGGGTGGGGGGGTTGCATCTCCTTTTGCATGGACATCGCTGATGGCTCCTCTGAGCTGGTGAAAGCACTTCCCCCTAACCCCAAACCAATGCACCAGGAGGGCATCTCTTTGAGAGCCAGATGTGGTTGGCCCACGGAAAATCGTGCAGCCCTTTGGGTGAAAGAGTAGGCAATTATCTACACAACCCTCATCGTCACTATGATATGGAAACAAGTGAACCCCCATGAATATGCCTATACATACAGTTTATCAACTAGCTGAATAATTGTGTGAACACATGACTCTTGTAACAATCCCAGACACACACGTCACCCATTCGGACATGCACCTCTCATGTGAATTTACAGTAGGTCATTACGTAATTGGCACTTGTGTTTTAGGGGAAGGAGGTGGGAAAGAGGTGAAGAAGACAGTATGTCACCTTGTGCCAATAACACAGTTGTGCTGGGGCAATTGTAATCAGTAAAGGTTGTCTGCTCCTGTGGCCCACCGCCTGCACTGCACGGTGGTAAGGTGACTTCCACATGCTACACCATTACACTTTGGCAGGGTGACTAGTCTGACAGAGGATATGACCTGTGCAGCAAGGGTGCTTTGTAACCTCTCCGAATATAGTTACTCTGACAGAATGTGCGCCATTCATTACACATGCATGCAAATTTGGACACTTTGATTGTGAGAAATTGGGGCGCAGCTCCTAAAGTACTGGTGAACTTGGGGCCATTCGACTACCAAGGCAGAGAGGCAGCCAAGGTCACACACATCAACCACCACCACCCTACATCTCTGCCTGGCCAGCACCGCAGCTTTCCCCTCTAGGACGGGATGGGGACCGTGCCGGGGCACCCTGCACCCACTGCTGCTTTTGAGGGACAAAATATCCATCTGGGAGATGGACGCCCAAGGCCAATGACTTCACCCCCACCCCTCCTGCCCCTCTAGCTACCCTGCGTTACAGCTTTTCCCCCTGCAAAAGGATGGGGAGCCTGGCGGGGCTCACTGGGACGACTGCTGGAAAAGGACCACAGAAATGGTGATCGTTGCAGTAAAAGTAGTGTTCTCTGTATCAAGTACGCGTACCATGCTCAGAACAAAATGACCATCTGCATTACTACCGGCAACATTTTTGAAAAGGAGCTGCTACTTATGTCGGCCAATTTTTCCTTCTGCAAAGCAGCCACCTTCCTCAATGTAAGGCACTCCCATCACTGGCCCCCGAACCGCCCTACTACCCTTTCTCACCCATACCACTGACACTGCATCCACAGTTTCTCCCACCACAGTAACCCTCCACCCGCACATTACCAAGTAATATATGTGGTACTTACATAAGTCAGCATAAGCTTTTCAGTAGCCGCAACTGCAACAGAAACATAAAAGAATTACATTCAGTGCTTTGCCTACCAATAACACATCCATACTGTCTGGCATATATCTGTACATTTTTCAGCTCCTTCCACCACATACATGAAACTTCTCAGTCATCTACCTCCACAGAAGGCTGGACTGCACAGTGATAGTAAACTGGCCTAAGACCAATGGGTGTATGGCAACCCCCAGCACACAAAAAAAATATTGCACAGATGGCTAAGTGGCAAACTTCCCTCCCAGGGAAACAGCACTGTTCAGCTGCACTGGGGGGCGTTTTTTCCGCAACCCGGGCAAGTGTGTTCCTGGCCACCCCAATACCTCCCCAGAGCACCCACTTCCTTCACAACAGAACACTACAGGCCCTGTTCACCCCCATCCCAATAGCAATGTGCCCTCCACCCACTATAAAATGTTGGAATAAGCAAAATTTCATACGTACATAACAAGGGAGAAGCTTGAACTGCTCAAGACCTGTAAAGGGAAGAACAAAACATATATTATCTGTGTCAGCCCACCCACATACCAGACCACCCATTTTGGCCCCCCCTGTTGCATTGGCCTGTACGTTTTGGGCACCCCGGCGCCAGACTGGCACACCAATGTGCCCCTCTACGCCAAGGCAGGTATAGTAAACGAAGAACCCAATTCAAAATGGCAGGCTGCCCTTTTGTGGGGCCGGAGGGGCCCCCTACACCGCTGTGGAATTTTCTAACGTGAGGGGGGTTGCACCTCTCCACCACCACCCCAATTTGAGGGACGGCCCATCTCATGTAGCCCTCCCAAGGGGCAGATAAGGGGGGAGGCTGTCCTGCACTCCTCCCTGGGCTCAGGCGTCCGTTCCTAAGAGCAGATATCTGATCCCAGGGAGGGCTGCATGACATGGCACCCACTCCATTGTGGGCGGGGGGGGTTAACGCCCCATTCCTTTAGAAACTTTCCCAACCCTTTAGAAACTTTCCCAACCCTTTGGGGTGCCCCACCGCCCCCCCTAAAAAACCTTCCAACAATTTCACTTTTTTCCTTTGGTAACCCAACTCCCCTTTGTGCACAGGGGCACATTGGTGTGCCAATCTGGCGCCGGAGTGCCCAAACCTTACTGCCCCATCTATTGGGGGTCCTGCCCCACCTTTTGGGGTGCCCCCCCACCCCACCCCCAATGGCTGGGGGACACACCTCATGCAGGCCTCCCTGGGCCTCCTCCAAACGGCTGCGTGAGGTACACCCCACCTCCATTTGGGGTGAGGGGGGAGAGGGCCACCCCAAAAGGTGGGGCAGGACCCCCAATAGATGGGGCAGTAGGGTTTGGGCACCCTGGGGGCAGATAGCCACACTAATGTGGCCATCTGCACCAAGCAAAGTTGGGTAAACAAAAAAAAATATACAAAATCACAGGCTGCTTTTTAGGGGGGGGGCTGAGGGCCACCCTAAATTGGCAGCGCATGATGTACCGCAACGGGGGGTGGCCCTCAACCCCCCCCTACCCCAAATGGAGGGCCCCACCTCATGCAACCCTCCCTGGGGGCAGATAGAGGGGGCCTCACCTCATGCATCCCTCCCTGGGGTCAGATGCCCCTTCCTAGGAGCAGATATCTGCCCCCAGGGAGGGTTACAAGGGGTGTCCCTTTCTACTTCGGTGGGGGGGGCATTCAATAAAAAATCCATGGTGGCTAGTGGCCCCCCACCCCCACCCCTTCCCCCACCCCCTTTCCACATACTTTCAATTATTTTTTTTGTTCATTCCCCTGGGGCAGATGGTCAGCCATCTGCCCGAGGGTTCTCATGCATGTACCCCCATGCTTTGGGGGCCGGGAGGGGGAGAGGGCTGCTTACTTGAGGCAGCCCCCCCCCACAAACGGATCCATGGGGGTCTAGTGGGTTGCTGGTCACGGATCGAGCGCTCTGCGCCGATCCGTGACCAGCAATGCCTCCTATATGTGGTGTCCTTGGAAAGGGGGGAACCCCCCCTTTCCAAGGACACCATTTTTTACAAAATCCCTGGTGGTCTAGTGGGCCCCAGGGCCCCAAACCCCCTCCCACCTTCCTCCATCACTCGATTTTTTTTTTTTTTTTCTCACCCCTGGGGGCAGTGATCATCTGCCCCCAGGGGTCTCTGCCGCTGTGGCCCCATGCCTTGGGGCCACGCGGGAGGGGGGTGCTTACCTAGTAAGCAGCCCCCTCCTCCCCCTGCGACACAAACGGATCTGTATTGATCCGGTGGCATTGATGCCCACGGATCGCGCGCCCTGCGCTCGATCCGCGGGCAGCAATGCCACACAATGGGTATCGTTGGAAAGGGGAGAATCTCCCCTTTCCAACGATACCCGCCTCGATCTCCAATGTGCGCAAATCACACCTCTGCGGATTCCCACGGGTGTCCTCTTTTCGGAAATGCATGGGGCTCCCTGTTTTTCTTGGTGGCTTGGACACCCGAGGCCCATATCTGTGTGTTGTGCCGGTCGGCAGAATGGCTGAGATTCCCCTCTTCAAACAGACTGGGGGTTGCTTGCGTTTTCGGCTTGCCCCTTGCCGGCCAGGTAGGTGCACCCACGCATGTGAGGTACCGTTTTCATCGGGACACCTGTGGGAACGCGGGACAGTAGGCCATGTGGTGTTGGGGGCGTGTTTCGATGGGTGCGTCGAGTGAAATGTGCGGAAAATGCGTTTTTTTCCCCACATTTCGGACTTTGCGGGGGTGTCTGGGTAATAAATTCTGGCCCGATTTGCGCAAATCAGACCTCTGTGCTTTCCCACGGGTGTCCTCTTTTGGGAAATGCATGGGGTTCCCTGTTTTCCTTGCTGGCTTCGACACCCTAGGCCCAAATCTGTAGGTTGCCCACATGAACAAATTGTGCTGTGGCGAAAGGCTTGGGGTTACCAGCGGGTTACCCTTTTCCTTTTGCGACCCCGGTAGGTGCACCCACACATGCGAGATACCTTTTTCGTCGGGACACCTGTGGGAACACGAGAAGGTATGACATCTGCTGTTGGCGACGTGTTTCGGTGAGTGGACACAGGGAAATGTCTCTGAAATTGGCCGGAAATTAAGACAATTCTCAGACATTTCCCTCTGGCCACTCACCGAAACACACCGCCAACAACACGTGGCCTACCTTCCCGCATCGCCACACGTGTCCCAATGAGAGGCTGACCTCTTGTGTGCAGGTGTGGTACCTGAGTGACAATGGGTACATCTTTAGTATAGTAACTTTGCTGTAGTGCACTTAGGAAACAGTAAAGTACTGGCAGTAAGCCATTTCACATGCACCTTTCCTCACACTTCCCATACATACCAGACGCAATGCAGTTAGACACGCAAGGTGGGATTTAGCACAAGGACAAACCTCCTTGTGTTGCACAAGAAGGTTTGTCCTTGTGAGCAGTGATGCCACGACAAGGCACCCACAGGATCACTGGCCATTCGTATCCTTTTCGTGTCTGCAGTCAGTTGGCATCCATTTCAGCAGTTGCACTTCTACCAAATCACTAGCACCAGAGCAAGTATATCTACACATGAGCATATCTACACACTTATACCACATGGACATGTGTGTACAATGCAACTGTGTCTCTAGCAATATCTTAACTATCATTTGGCATCAATTTCATAGCAACTGTGTATGTATGTGCCGGCAATCACATGTGGACAGTGATAGCAAGTGCATACTGGCTGACTTTGCTACCCTGCCCTACAGGCGCTATCTTCCACACCAGCTTTCAGTATGCCCATAGCAACTATGGGCAAACATTCTTATGTTCCACCGTACCCACACAAAACAGCCATCCTGCAACATGACAATCATTTCGGCAGTGCTGGAAAAGTCCATTCACAGAAATTGCATCTGCATGTTCTTTGTATCTTTACCTAATTCACACACCAATCATATCCAATTCATTCCTACAGAAGAGGTGTCACTTACACCACACATAACATTACTCGCAGTAAAACAATAAACAAGGCAGGATGTTACGAGGTACGCAAGACACCGCTGCCATATAGTTGGTGTCCAAGTACCACTTTCATGACACTTAGACCTCAAGGGAGGGAGCCAAAGTGGCGTGTATTATTTTGAAAAGACACCCCTTGAGTGGAGGGAACCTGAATGGTGTTCTGGTCTTCCACAACGCACGGCTTGAGTAGAGGGAGCGGGACTGGCCTTTCTTTGCTTGCCAAACCTTAGGTGGAAGGAGCCAGATTTGGGTTCCTTTCCAAAGTACGCCGGAAGCGGATGGGGTTTTCCAGATGTTTTTTTTTGTAAGGCAATCCCGAACAGGAGCAAGCTGCACTCCCATAGGGGAGTGACCCAGAGTGCTCCACCCTTCTTCTCAATGGCCCGCCTCAACTAGAGGCGGTGGAGTGGCATTCCTTTCCAAGATGTGCCTGCTTTGGAAGAAACAAGCATTGCGTTACTTTGCAAGGCACACCACGCGCAGAGGGAGCTAGACTGCCTTTTCCTTATGAAGTGAAAGGTACCGGGGATGATGTCTCTTTCCCAGGCAGGCCTCAAGTGGAGGGGGCAGAACTAGCATTGCTTGCCAAAGCACGCCAAAGGGGAGTAAAGCAGAGTGCTGTCCCCACCTACTCCAAGGCACACCTCAAGTGGAGGGAGCTAGAGTGGCATTTCTTTCCAAGATGTGCCTGCTTTGGAAGAAACAAGCATTGTGTTACTTTGCAAGGCACACCACGCGCAGATGGAGCTAGACTGCCTTTTCCTTATGAGGCAGACCCGAAGTGAAAGGTACCGGGGTGATGTCTCTTTCCCAGGCAGGCCTCAAGTGGAGGGGGCAGGACTAGCATTGCTTGCCAAAGGGGAGTAAAGCAGAGTGCTGTCCCCACCTACTCCAAGGCACACCTCAAGTGGAGGGAGCTAGAGTGGCATTTCTTTCCAAGATGTGCCTGCTTTGGAAGAAACAAGCATTGCGTTACTTTGCAAGGCACACCACGCGCAGAGGGAGCTAGACTGCCTATTCCTTATTAGGCAGACCTGAAGTGAAAGGTACCAGTGGTGATGTCTCTTTCCCAGGCAGGCCTCAAGTGGAGGGGGCAGGACTAGCATTGCTTGCCAAAGCACGCCAAAGGGGAAAGACCCGCATGGCACAACTCTCAAGTACAGGGACTCATAATGATTACTATTTTGTAGGGCACGCCTCCAATGGAAGGAGCCTGATTAGCGTTCCTTTGCAAGTCACGCTTTGAGCAGAGGGATCTAGACTGATGTACATTTTCTTGACAGGCCTCAAGGGAAAGCTACGGCTGTGGTTGCCTTTCCAAGGCAAGCCTCAAGTGGAGGAAGCAGGACTAGCGATGCTCGTGAATGCACGCTAAATCAAGTGAAGTGAGTTGACATCCTGTTGCATTTTCATTGAAGGTACACCTCCAGGGCAGGGTGCAAGAGTGCCATTCCTTTACAAGACATGCACGATTTCAGTGGCTAAGGGTCCCTTTCAAGGAATGATGGGCATTTTCGGAAATCAGTCGATCTCCCAATAATTTTCCTTTGTATGATACAAAAGGAAACAAGACTGAAAGCAGAGGGCAGGCTGGGAAGGGCGTTGGGGACAGTACACCCGAGTATCCTTCCTCTTTCCTTGTTTTGTACACACCTTACATTTTCGGTACGGTTGTGCCTTCGTGGCAGTGGGAGGAACATAATCACCAAAGTGTCGCTCTTGCAATCTGGCCACATCTTCGACCTCTGGAAAGGAGGGAATTTGTACATAAACATTAGCCAGAGATTGAACAATTTCTAATTCAAAATCCAAAAAGGAGAGCTTGTTTTCTGGAGTAGCTGCACGGTACACCACATAAGCATTGTACGTTGCCATATGCACAATGTGTGTGGCTAACTTTTTGTACCAGAAACGCGACTTGCGTTCAGCGTGGTATGACTCAAGCACTTGGTCATTTCTGTCTACTCCACCCATGTACTTGTTGTAATCCAGAATGCAATTGGGCTTCAACACTTGCTGAGTCTGCCTGCGCAGAGGGACAGCTGAAGTACTTTCATCATGAATAGTACTTAGCATGTACACATCCCTTTTGCCGCAGAATTTCACTGCTAACAATTCATCCTGCCGCAATGCCATACATTGTCCCTTGGCCAACTTCTTACACACAAGTTGTCTGGGGAAGCCTTTGCGATTACTGCGGATTGTACCGCATGCCAGAGTGCCCACATTGAACAATTCCTTGAACAGTGGAATTCCGGTGTAGAAATTGTCTACATACAAATGATGTCCCTTGTGGAGCCATGGTGTGAGAAGATCCCAAACAATCTTCTCACTTGTCCCTAAATGGGCTGGGCAGCCCGGAATGTTTAGGGTAGAGTCTTTACCGGTGTAGACTCTCATGCTGCTGACATACCCAGTGGTACTTTCACACAACATGTACATTTTAATTCCATATCGTGATCTCTTGCTAGGAATGTATTGCCTGAATACAAGGCGACCTTTGAACAACACCAACGATTCATCAATGGATATGTTCTGGCTAGGAACATGCACCTCTGCAAATCGGTGAGTGAAGTGGTCCAGAAATGGCTTCAGTTTGAACAGCCTATCAAAGTTTGGGTCCGTTTTGGGTAATGCTGCCTAGTTGTCATTGAAGTGCAACATACGGTGCAGTGCTTGAAAGCGATTTCTGCTCATTGTAGCTGAAAAAAACGGGCAATAAAGTGGTGCTACAGTAGACCAGTATATTGCGACAGACGGCTTGTGTCCAATTCCCATGAGCAAAATGAGACCCCAAAACTGTCTCATTTCAACATTGTTTGTGGGTACCCATGCTTGTGCTCTGGAGTGGGGTTTCAGAGTGGGACCCCTAGACCTCATGAACTGTGCAGCGTATAAATTGGTTTGCTGAACCACATCTGCAATGAACCCATCATCAACAAAAAGGTTGAAAAAATCAATAGGCTGAAACCCTTCTGTATTCACTGTGCACCCTGATATACCAGTGAAAGGGGGCACAACAGGCTGAGCCATTGCTGGAGGCACCCAGAGCGACTCTTGAGTCATGTTAGGAACTGCCACATTGCGTGGCCGTCTTGCACGTCCCCTTACAGGTCCCCTGCGTGTGGGAAGTGTGCGAAAAGGTGGACGCACTCTTCCTTCCTCTTCATCATCAGATGATGACGATGATGAGTGGGAGGAGGGACTTTTGTCAATGGCCATCTCACTTCCCCAATCACTTCCCTCGTGCCCCTCAGAAGCACTATCTGTTTCAGAATGCATGTACACATCTGTGCCTTGCTCTGAGCCAGACTCCATCACTGCAGCTAATGCCTCCGCACCAGACATTGATCGCCGAGAAGCCATGAGTACCTTCGCTATGGAACCCTTCACTGCCCAAAGACCAGATGAAGACTGAAACAAGAAGTATGTGTGCTTCTGAAAGTATGGAACGTAGCACAGTAAGTGGTATTCAGCGCCACAAACCTACTCCACACAAGTACACCAAAAGGTCCAGACTTTGCTCACAAACTGTAGCAGCCCTCTGCAATATGACGTACTCCCTGCACGCTACAATAAACGGAGTAGTACTTTGCAAACACTCACGTGAAATGCTAAGGACCAGCTGACTGCTTTCCTACAAGTGGGTAGACAGCTACAACACACCTGCACCTAAAAGAAAGAGAACAAAAAATCTATGGACAATGTACTATTCCGCTAAACTGTACAGAAATACAAGCGTGGGGACGAGGATTTCACCCACACTACCTATTCAGAAACAGCCAACATGCTTTGCATCATGCCCTCCTCCATGGCATGCTTGTGGATGGGAAATCGAGGTGAGAAGGAACCATGCAACGTATTAGTGATCTGGTGAGTTGAAATCCATAGGCAATGAAGAAGCAGAAAGGGAAGATAAATAAAGTACATGGCTGGCCCTTCCGGGCAACTGCTGGCACACTTTTGACAAAAACACTTGCTCATTCATATAGGGGTGTCTATTGTAAGGGGAAAGCTCACAAGGACAAAATTATTGCAAGGCCAAGCAAATTGATGTAGGCTGAAGCAAGTAGTGATGGGTACCTAAGAAATAAGTAGCAGAAACATACTGAATGCTTTGACATGCCATGAATGCAAACAATTGCTAGAAAGTGGAAGTCTCACTGCCAACATACTTACTACCATTTCTATTCACTTTTCACATCTTCCAGTGTGTCCATCAGTCACTGGGCAAACCCCCCCTAAAATAGCGTCTGGGCAAAATCCATTATGTTTCCAATGAACAGCTCCATGCCTGTTTTGGAAAGGTGCACCCCATCTCTGTGAAACATCACAGCACCTTTGATATTGCCATGGTGAATGGTCCGTATTCTGGTGTTGCCCTCTGTCAGTCTAGTGAACTCGCCATTCATTTTCCACACCGAGCGGTTGATGGCCCTTCTATTCTCTTGAGTTCTCCAATCCATCCTGGGAATCATCTGGGACCAGGCCACCACAGTGTTTGGAAACCTCTGTGC
Organism: Ambystoma mexicanum; assembly: GCF_040938575.1. NCBI lineage: Eukaryota > Metazoa > Chordata > Amphibia > Caudata > Ambystomatidae > Ambystoma > Ambystoma mexicanum. The sequence goes on from NW_027182323.1 coordinate 5,333,819, forward strand.
AATCCATTCAAGGTCTGCCATGAGCTGCTCCCGTACCACCTTCCGTCCCACAGACGCAAAATCATTTCCTCCCAGGTGAACCACTATAAGGTCAGGGGGGGGCCTTTCCTTTTGCTTGGGCAGCGATGATGGCTCCTCGGAGCTGGTGAAGGCGCATCCCCCCCCACCCCAAACCAATGCACTGCAAGGCCATCCCTTCCAGACCCAGATGTAGGTGGCCCTCGGAAAAGTCGTGCAGCCCTTTGGATATAAGAGTGGCCGAAAATCCACACAACCCTCATCCTCACTAGGAAATGGAAACAGGAAAACCCCCATGATTATGGCTGCACATACATTTTACCACATTACACAACAATTGCACCAATACATGACTCTTGTAACAATCCCAGACACACACTTCACCCATTCGGAAACCACCTCTCATTTGAGATAACAGTAGGTCGACACATAATTGCCACATTATTTTCAGGGGAAGGAGGTGAAGAAGATAGTATGTCACCTTGTGCCAATAACACAGTTGTGCTGGCGCAATTGTAATCAGTAAAAGTTGTCTGCTCCTGTGGCCCACCGCCTGCCCAGCACGGTGACAAGGTGACTTGCACATGCTACATCGTTACAATTTGGCAGGGTGACTAGTCTCACAGAGGATATGAAGTCCACAGGAAGTGTGCTTTGTACGCTCTCTGAATATAGGTACTCTGACAGAATGTGCCACATTTACCACAAATGGGTGCACCTTCAGACAATTTCAATGTGAGTGTTTCGGCCATAGCTCCAGGACCACTAGTGACCTTGGGGGCACTTCACTACCAAGGAAGGGAGGTGGCCAAGGTCACACCCATCACCCACCACTACCCTACATAGCTTCCTGGTCAGCACTACAGCTTTCCTCTCCTGGAAGGGATTGGACCCTGCCAGGGCACCCTGCAACCACTGCTGAATTTGGAGGATAAAATATCCACCTGGGGGACGGACGCCCAAGGCCAATGACACCCCCCTCTCTAGCTACCCTGCGTTACAGTTTTTTCCCCTGCAAAAGGATGGGGACCCTGACAGGGCACACTGGGACCACTGCTGAAATTGGACCACAGAAATGGTGAACTTTGCAGTGAAAGGAATGAGCTCTGTAACAAGTGTGCATAGCATGCTCAGAAAAAATGACCATCTATATAACTACTGGAAAAAATGTTTTAAAATTTGCTGCTACTTATGTCGGCCAAACCTTTCCTTCTGCAAAGCAGCTGCCTTACTCAATGCAAGGCACACCCATCACTGGCCCCCGACCCTCCCCACTACCCTTTCCCACCCTTCCCACTACCCTTTCCCACCCTTATCACTGACAATGCAGCCACAATTCCTTCCACCGCAGTAACCCTCCACCCCCACATTACCAAGTAATAAATGTTGTACTTACATAAGTCAGCAATAGCTTTTCAGTAGCCGCAATTGCAAAGGAAACATAAAAGAATTAAAATCAATGCTTTGCCTACCAATTACACATCCAAACTGTCTGGCAACTATCTGTACGTTTTTCACTTCCTTCCACCAGTTCCATGACACTTCTCAGTCATCTACCACTAAGGAAGACTAGACTGCACATGGATTGGAAATGGAAATAAGACAAGTGGGCATATGGCATCCTGCAGAAAAAACATAAAAATAAATAAATCCCGTAAATCTGGCACAAAACCATCACTGTTTGGAAACATCTGTGCTATCCATTCCAGTTCCTCCATTAGCAGCTCATGTATCCCTTCCCCTCCCACAGACGCTAAATCTTTTCCTCCCAGGTGCACCACTGTAGGGTGGGGGGGGTTGCATCTCCTTTTGCATGGACATCGCTGATGGCTCCTCTGAGCTGGTGAAAGCACTTCCCCCTAACCCCAAACCAATGCACCAGGAGGGCATCTCTTTGAGAGCCAGATGTGGTTGGCCCACGGAAAATCGTGCAGCCCTTTGGGTGAAAGAGTAGGCAATTATCTACACAACCCTCATCGTCACTATGATATGGAAACAAGTGAACCCCCATGAATATGCCTATACATACAGTTTATCAACTAGCTGAATAATTGTGTGAACACATGACTCTTGTAACAATCCCAGACACACACGTCACCCATTCGGACATGCACCTCTCATGTGAATTTACAGTAGGTCATTACGTAATTGGCACTTGTGTTTTAGGGGAAGGAGGTGGGAAAGAGGTGAAGAAGACAGTATGTCACCTTGTGCCAATAACACAGTTGTGCTGGGGCAATTGTAATCAGTAAAGGTTGTCTGCTCCTGTGGCCCACCGCCTGCACTGCACGGTGGTAAGGTGACTTCCACATGCTACACCATTACACTTTGGCAGGGTGACTAGTCTGACAGAGGATATGACCTGTGCAGCAAGGGTGCTTTGTAACCTCTCCGAATATAGTTACTCTGACAGAATGTGCGCCATTCATTACACATGCATGCAAATTTGGACACTTTGATTGTGAGAAATTGGGGCGCAGCTCCTAAAGTACTGGTGAACTTGGGGCCATTCGACTACCAAGGCAGAGAGGCAGCCAAGGTCACACACATCAACCACCACCACCCTACATCTCTGCCTGGCCAGCACCGCAGCTTTCCCCTCTAGGACGGGATGGGGACCGTGCCGGGGCACCCTGCACCCACTGCTGCTTTTGAGGGACAAAATATCCATCTGGGAGATGGACGCCCAAGGCCAATGACTTCACCCCCACCCCTCCTGCCCCTCTAGCTACCCTGCGTTACAGCTTTTCCCCCTGCAAAAGGATGGGGAGCCTGGCGGGGCTCACTGGGACGACTGCTGGAAAAGGACCACAGAAATGGTGATCGTTGCAGTAAAAGTAGTGTTCTCTGTATCAAGTACGCGTACCATGCTCAGAACAAAATGACCATCTGCATTACTACCGGCAACATTTTTGAAAAGGAGCTGCTACTTATGTCGGCCAATTTTTCCTTCTGCAAAGCAGCCACCTTCCTCAATGTAAGGCACTCCCATCACTGGCCCCCGAACCGCCCTACTACCCTTTCTCACCCATACCACTGACACTGCATCCACAGTTTCTCCCACCACAGTAACCCTCCACCCGCACATTACCAAGTAATATATGTGGTACTTACATAAGTCAGCATAAGCTTTTCAGTAGCCGCAACTGCAACAGAAACATAAAAGAATTACATTCAGTGCTTTGCCTACCAATAACACATCCATACTGTCTGGCATATATCTGTACATTTTTCAGCTCCTTCCACCACATACATGAAACTTCTCAGTCATCTACCTCCACAGAAGGCTGGACTGCACAGTGATAGTAAACTGGCCTAAGACCAATGGGTGTATGGCAACCCCCAGCACACAAAAAAAATATTGCACAGATGGCTAAGTGGCAAACTTCCCTCCCAGGGAAACAGCACTGTTCAGCTGCACTGGGGGGCGTTTTTTCCGCAACCCGGGCAAGTGTGTTCCTGGCCACCCCAATACCTCCCCAGAGCACCCACTTCCTTCACAACAGAACACTACAGGCCCTGTTCACCCCCATCCCAATAGCAATGTGCCCTCCACCCACTATAAAATGTTGGAATAAGCAAAATTTCATACGTACATAACAAGGGAGAAGCTTGAACTGCTCAAGACCTGTAAAGGGAAGAACAAAACATATATTATCTGTGTCAGCCCACCCACATACCAGACCACCCATTTTGGCCCCCCCTGTTGCATTGGCCTGTACGTTTTGGGCCCCCCTGGCGCCAGACTGGCACACCAATGTGCCCCTCTACGCCAAGGCAGGTATAGTAAACGAAGAACCCAATTCAAAATGGCAGGCTGCCCTTTTGTGGGGCCGGAGGGGCCCCCTACACCGCTGTGGAATTTTCTAACGTGAGGGGGGTTGCACCTCTCCACCACCACCCCAATTTGAGGGACGGCCCATCTCATGTAGCCCTCCCAAGGGGCAGATAAGGGGGGAGGCTGTCCTGCACTCCTCCCTGGGCTCAGGCGTCCGTTCCTAAGAGCAGATATCTGATCCCAGGGAGGGCTGCATGACATGGCACCCACTCCATTGTGGGCGGGGGGGGTTAACGCCCCATTCCTTTAGAAACTTTCCCAACCCTTTAGAAACTTTCCCAACCCTTTGGGGTGCCCCACCGCCCCCCCTAAAAAACCTTCCAACAATTTCACTTTTTTCCTTTGGTAACCCAACTCCCCTTTGTGCACAGGGGCACATTGGTGTGCCAATCTGGCGCCGGAGTGCCCAAACCTTACTGCCCCATCTATTGGGGGTCCTGCCCCACCTTTTGGGGTGCCCCCCCACCCCACCCCCAATGGCTGGGGGACACACCTCATGCAGGCCTCCCTGGGCCTCCTCCAAACGGCTGCGTGAGGTACACCCCACCTCCATTTGGGGTGAGGGGGGAGAGGGCCACCCCAAAAGGTGGGGCAGGACCCCCAATAGATGGGGCAGTAGGGTTTGGGCACCCTGGGGGCAGATAGCCACACTAATGTGGCCATCTGCACCAAGCAAAGTTGGGTAAACAAAAAAAAATATACAAAATCACAGGCTGCTTTTTAGGGGGGGGGCTGAGGGCCACCCTAAATTGGCAGCGCATGATGTACCGCAACGGGGGGTGGCCCTCAACCCCCCCCTACCCCAAATGGAGGGCCCCACCTCATGCAACCCTCCCTGGGGGCAGATAGAGGGGGCCTCACCTCATGCATCCCTCCCTGGGGTCAGATGCCCCTTCCTAGGAGCAGATATCTGCCCCCAGGGAGGGTTACAAGGGGTGTCCCTTTCTACTTCGGTGGGGGGGGCATTCAATAAAAAATCCATGGTGGCTAGTGGCCCCCCACCCCCACCCCTTCCCCCACCCCCTTTCCACATACTTTCAATTATTTTTTTTGTTCATTCCCCTGGGGCAGATGGTCAGCCATCTGCCCGAGGGTTCTCATGCATGTACCCCCATGCTTTGGGGGCCGGGAGGGGGAGAGGGCTGCTTACTTGAGGCAGCCCCCCCCCCACAAACGGATCCATGGGGGTCTAGTGGGTTGCTGGTCACGGATCGAGCGCTCTGCGCCGATCCGTGACCAGCAATGCCTCCTATATGTGGTGTCCTTGGAAAGGGGGGAACCCCCCCTTTCCAAGGACACCATTTTTTACAAAATCCCTGGTGGTCTAGTGGGCCCCAGGGCCCCAAACCCCCTCCCACCTTCCTCCATCACTCGATTTTTTTTTTTTTTTTCTCACCCCTGGGGGCAGTGATCATCTGCCCCCAGGGGTCTCTGCCGCTGTGGCCCCATGCCTTGGGGCCACGCGGGAGGGGGGTGCTTACCTAGTAAGCAGCCCCCTCCTCCCCCTGCGACACAAACGGATCTGTATTGATCCGGTGGCATTGATGCCCACGGATCGCGCGCCCTGCGCTCGATCCGCGGGCAGCAATGCCACACAATGGGTATCGTTGGAAAGGGGAGAATCTCCCCTTTCCAACGATACCCGCCTCGATCTCCAATGTGCGCAAATCACACCTCTGCGGATTCCCACGGGTGTCCTCTTTTCGGAAATGCATGGGGCTCCCTGTTTTTCTTGGTGGCTTGGACACCCGAGGCCCATATCTGTGTGTTGTGCCGGTCGGCAGAATGGCTGAGATTCCCCTCTTCAAACAGACTGGGGGTTGCTTGCGTTTTCGGCTTGCCCCTTGCCGGCCAGGTAGGTGCACCCACGCATGTGAGGTACCGTTTTCATCGGGACACCTGTGGGAACGCGGGACAGTAGGCCATGTGGTGTTGGGGGCGTGTTTCGATGGGTGCGTCGAGTGAAATGTGCGGAAAATGCGTTTTTTTCCCCACATTTCGGACTTTGCGGGGGTGTCTGGGTAATAAATTCTGGCCCGATTTGCGCAAATCAGACCTCTGTGCTTTCCCACGGGTGTCCTCTTTTGGGAAATGCATGGGGTTCCCTGTTTTCCTTGCTGGCTTCGACACCCTAGGCCCAAATCTGTAGGTTGCCCACATGAACAAATTGTGCTGTGGCGAAAGGCTTGGGGTTACCAGCGGGTTACCCTTTTCCTTTTGCGACCCCGGTAGGTGCACCCACACATGCGAGATACCTTTTTCGTCGGGACACCTGTGGGAACACGAGAAGGTATGACATCTGCTGTTGGCGACGTGTTTCGGTGAGTGGACACAGGGAAATGTCTCTGAAATTGGCCGGAAATTAAGACAATTCTCAGACATTTCCCTCTGGCCACTCACCGAAACACACCGCCAACAACACGTGGCCTACCTTCCCGCATCGCCACACGTGTCCCAATGAGAGGCTGACCTCTTGTGTGCAGGTGTGGTACCTGAGTGACAATGGGTACATCTTTAGTATAGTAACTTTGCTGTAGTGCACTTAGGAAACAGTAAAGTACTGGCAGTAAGCCATTTCACATGCACCTTTCCTCACACTTCCCATACATACCAGACGCAATGCAGTTAGACACGCAAGGTGGGATTTAGCACAAGGACAAACCTCCTTGTGTTGCACAAGAAGGTTTGTCCTTGTGAGCAGTGATGCCACGACAAGGCACCCACAGGATCACTGGCCATTCGTATCCTTTTCGTGTCTGCAGTCAGTTGGCATCCATTTCAGCAGTTGCACTTCTACCAAATCACTAGCACCAGAGCAAGTATATCTACACATGAGCATATCTACACACTTATACCACATGGACATGTGTGTACAATGCAACTGTGTCTCTAGCAATATCTTAACTATCATTTGGCATCAATTTCATAGCAACTGTGTATGTATGTGCCGGCAATCACATGTGGACAGTGATAGCAAGTGCATACTGGCTGACTTTGCTACCCTGCCCTACAGGCGCTATCTTCCACACCAGCTTTCAGTATGCCCATAGCAACTATGGGCAAACATTCTTATGTTCCACCGTACCCACACAAAACAGCCATCCTGCAACATGACAATCATTTCGGCAGTGCTGGAAAAGTCCATTCACAGAAATTGCATCTGCATGTTCTTTGTATCTTTACCTAATTCACACACCAATCATATCCAATTCATTCCTACAGAAGAGGTGTCACTTACACCACACATAACATTACTCGCAGTAAAACAATAAACAAGGCAGGATGTTACGAGGTACGCAAGACACCGCTGCCATATAGTTGGTGTCCAAGTACCACTTTCATGACACTTAGACCTCAAGGGAGGGAGCCAAAGTGGCGTGTATTATTTTGAAAAGACACCCCTTGAGTGGAGGGAACCTGAATGGTGTTCTGGTCTTCCACAACGCACGGCTTGAGTAGAGGGAGCGGGACTGGCCTTTCTTTGCTTGCCAAACCTTAGGTGGAAGGAGCCAGATTTGGGTTCCTTTCCAAAGTACGCCGGAAGCGGATGGGGTTTTCCAGATGTTTTTTTTTGTAAGGCAATCCCGAACAGGAGCAAGCTGCACTCCCATAGGGGAGTGACCCAGAGTGCTCCACCCTTCTTCTCAATGGCCCGCCTCAACTAGAGGCGGTGGAGTGGCATTCCTTTCCAAGATGTGCCTGCTTTGGAAGAAACAAGCATTGCGTTACTTTGCAAGGCACACCACGCGCAGAGGGAGCTAGACTGCCTTTTCCTTATGAAGTGAAAGGTACCGGGGATGATGTCTCTTTCCCAGGCAGGCCTCAAGTGGAGGGGGCAGAACTAGCATTGCTTGCCAAAGCACGCCAAAGGGGAGTAAAGCAGAGTGCTGTCCCCACCTACTCCAAGGCACACCTCAAGTGGAGGGAGCTAGAGTGGCATTTCTTTCCAAGATGTGCCTGCTTTGGAAGAAACAAGCATTGTGTTACTTTGCAAGGCACACCACGCGCAGAGGGAGCTAGACTGCCTTTTCCTTATGAGGCAGACCCGAAGTGAAAGGTACCGGGGTGATGTCTCTTTCCCAGGCAGGCCTCAAGTGGAGGGGGCAGGACTAGCATTGCTTGCCAAAGGGGAGTAAAGCAGAGTGCTGTCCCCACCTACTCCAAGGCACACCTCAAGTGGAGGGAGCTAGAGTGGCATTTCTTTCCAAGATGTGCCTGCTTTGGAAGAAACAAGCATTGCGTTACTTTGCAAGGCACACCACGCGCAGAGGGAGCTAGACTGCCTATTCCTTATTAGGCAGACCTGAAGTGAAAGGTACCAGTGGTGATGTCTCTTTCCCAGGCAGGCCTCAAGTGGAGGGGGCAGGACTAGCATTGCTTGCCAAAGCACGCCAAAGGGGAAAGACCCGCATGGCACAACTCTCAAGTACAGGGACTCATAATGATTACTATTTTGTAGGGCACGCCTCCAATGGAAGGAGCCTGATTAGCGTTCCTTTGCAAGTCACGCTTTGAGCAGAGGGATCTAGACTGATGTACATTTTCTTGACAGGCCTCAAGGGAAAGCTACGGCTGTGGTTGCCTTTCCAAGGCAAGCCTCAAGTGGAGGAAGCAGGACTAGCGATGCTCGTGAATGCACGCTAAATCAAGTGAAGTGAGTTGACATCCTGTTGCATTTTCATTGAAGGTACACCTCCAGGGCAGGGTGCAAGAGTGCCATTCCTTTACAAGACATGCACGATTTCAGTGGCTAAGGGTCCCTTTCAAGGAATGATGGGCATTTTCGGAAATCAGTCGATCTCCCAATAATTTTCCTTTGTATGATACAAAAGGAAACAAGACTGAAAGCAGAGGGCAGGCTGGGAAGGGCGTTGGGGACAGTACACCCGAGTATCCTTCCTCTTTCCTTGTTTTGTACACACCTTACATTTTCGGTACGGTTGTGCCTTCGTGGCAGTGGGAGGAACATAATCACCAAAGTGTCGCTCTTGCAATCTGGCCACATCTTCGACCTCTGGAAAGGAGGGAATTTGTACATAAACATTAGCCAGAGATTGAACAATTTCTAATTCAAAATCCAAAAAGGAGAGCTTGTTTTCTGGAGTAGCTGCACGGTACACCACATAAGCATTGTACGTTGCCATATGCACAATGTGTGTGGCTAACTTTTTGTACCAGAAACGCGACTTGCGTTCAGCGTGGTATGACTCAAGCACTTGGTCATTTCTGTCTACTCCACCCATGTACTTGTTGTAATCCAGAATGCAATTGGGCTTCAACACTTGCTGAGTCTGCCTGCGCAGAGGGACAGCTGAAGTACTTTCATCATGAATAGTACTTAGCATGTACACATCCCTTTTGCCGCAGAATTTCACTGCTAACAATTCATCCTGCCGCAATGCCATACATTGTCCCTTGGCCAACTTCTTACACACAAGTTGTCTGGGGAAGCCTTTGCGATTACTGCGGATTGTACCGCATGCCAGAGTGCCCACATTGAACAATTCCTTGAACAGTGGAATTCCGGTGTAGAAATTGTCTACATACAAATGATGTCCCTTGTGGAGCCATGGTGTGAGAAGATCCCAAACAATCTTCTCACTTGTCCCTAAATGGGCTGGGCAGCCCGGAATGTTTAGGGTAGAGTCTTTACCGGTGTAGACTCTCATGCTGCTGACATACCCAGTGGTACTTTCACACAACATGTACATTTTAATTCCATATCGTGATCTCTTGCTAGGAATGTATTGCCTGAATACAAGGCGACCTTTGAACAACACCAACGATTCATCAATGGATATGTTCTGGCTAGGAACATGCACCTCTGCAAATCGGTGAGTGAAGTGGTCCAGAAATGGCTTCAGTTTGAACAGCCTATCAAAGTTTGGGTCCGTTTTGGGTAATGCTGCCTAGTTGTCATTGAAGTGCAACATACGGTGCAGTGCTTGAAAGCGATTTCTGCTCATTGTAGCTGAAAAAAACGGGCAATAAAGTGGTGCTACAGTAGACCAGTATATTGCGACAGACGGCTTGTGTCCAATTCCCATGAGCAAAATGAGACCCCAAAACTGTCTCATTTCAACATTGTTTGTGGGTACCCATGCTTGTGCTCTGGAGTGGGGTTTCAGAGTGGGACCCCTAGACCTCATGAACTGTGCAGCGTATAAATTGGTTTGCTGAACCACATCTGCAATGAACCCATCATCAACAAAAAGGTTGAAAAAATCAATAGGCTGAAACCCTTCTGTATTCACTGTGCACCCTGATATACCAGTGAAAGGGGGCACAACAGGCTGAGCCATTGCTGGAGGCACCCAGAGCGACTCTTGAGTCATGTTAGGAACTGCCACATTGCGTGGCCGTCTTGCACGTCCCCTTACAGGTCCCCTGCGTGTGGGAAGTGTGCGAAAAGGTGGACGCACTCTTCCTTCCTCTTCATCATCAGATGATGACGATGATGAGTGGGAGGAGGGACTTTTGTCAATGGCCATCTCACTTCCCCAATCACTTCCCTCGTGCCCCTCAGAAGCACTATCTGTTTCAGAATGCATGTACACATCTGTGCCTTGCTCTGAGCCAGACTCCATCACTGCAGCTAATGCCTCCGCACCAGACATTGATCGCCGAGAAGCCATGAGTACCTTCGCTATGGAACCCTTCACTGCCCAAAGACCAGATGAAGACTGAAACAAGAAGTATGTGTGCTTCTGAAAGTATGGAACGTAGCACAGTAAGTGGTATTCAGCGCCACAAACCTACTCCACACAAGTACACCAAAAGGTCCAGACTTTGCTCACAAACTGTAGCAGCCCTCTGCAATATGACGTACTCCCTGCACGCTACAATAAACGGAGTAGTACTTTGCAAACACTCACGTGAAATGCTAAGGACCAGCTGACTGCTTTCCTACAAGTGGGTAGACAGCTACAACACACCTGCACCTAAAAGAAAGAGAACAAAAAATCTATGGACAATGTACTATTCCGCTAAACTGTACAGAAATACAAGCGTGGGGACGAGGATTTCACCCACACTACCTATTCAGAAACAGCCAACATGCTTTGCATCATGCCCTCCTCCATGGCATGCTTGTGGATGGGAAATCGAGGTGAGAAGGAACCATGCAACGTATTAGTGATCTGGTGAGTTGAAATCCATAGGCAATGAAGAAGCAGAAAGGGAAGATAAATAAAGTACATGGCTGGCCCTTCCGGGCAACTGCTGGCACACTTTTGACAAAAACACTTGCTCATTCATATAGGGGTGTCTATTGTAAGGGGAAAGCTCACAAGGACAAAATTATTGCAAGGCCAAGCAAATTGATGTAGGCTGAAGCAAGTAGTGATGGGTACCTAAGAAATAAGTAGCAGAAACATACTGAATGCTTTGACATGCCATGAATGCAAACAATTGCTAGAAAGTGGAAGTCTCACTGCCAACATACTTACTACCATTTCTATTCACTTTTCACATCTTCCAGTGTGTCCATCAGTCACTGGGCAAACCCCCCCTAAAATAGCGTCTGGGCAAAATCCATTATGTTTCCAATGAACAGCTCCATGCCTGTTTTGGAAAGGTGCACCCCATCTCTGTGAAACATCACAGCACCTTTGATATTGCCATGGTGAATGGTCCGTATTCTGGTGTTGCCCTCTGTCAGTCTAGTGAACTCGCCATTCATTTTCCACACCGAGCGGTTGATGGCCCTTCTATTCTCTTGAGTTCTCCAATCCATCCTGGGAATCATCTGGGACCAGGCCACCACAGTGTTTGGAAACCTCTGTGCAATCCATTCAAGGTCTGCCATGAGCTGCTCCCGTACCACCTTCCGTCCCACAGACGCAAAATCATTTCCTCCCAGGTGAACCACTATAAGGTCAGGGGGGGGCCTTTCCTTTTGCTTGGGCAGCGATGATGGCTCCTCGGAGCTGGTGAAGGCGCATCCCCCCCCACCCCAAACCAATGCACTGCAAGGCCATCCCTTCCAGACCCAGATGTAGGTGGCCCTCGGAAAAGTCGTGCAGCCCTTTGGATATAAGAGTGGCCGAAAATCCACACAACCCTCATCCTCACTAGGAAATGGAAACAGGAAAACCCCCATGATTATGGCTGCACATACATTTTACCACATTACACAACAATTGCACCAATACATGACTCTTGTAACAATCCCAGACACACACTTCACCCATTCGGAAACCACCTCTCATTTGAGATAACAGTAGGTCGACACATAATTGCCACATTATTTTCAGGGGAAGGAGGTGAAGAAGATAGTATGTCACCTTGTGCCAATAACACAGTTGTGCTGGCGCAATTGTAATCAGTAAAAGTTGTCTGCTCCTGTGGCCCACCGCCTGCCCAGCACGGTGACAAGGTGACTTGCACATGCTACATCGTTACAATTTGGCAGGGTGACTAGTCTCACAGAGGATATGAAGTCCACAGGAAGTGTGCTTTGTACGCTCTCTGAATATAGGTACTCTGACAGAATGTGCCACATTTACCACAAATGGGTGCACCTTCAGACAATTTCAATGTGAGTGTTTCGGCCATAGCTCCAGGACCACTAGTGACCTTGGGGGCACTTCACTACCAAGGAAGGGAGGTGGCCAAGGTCACACCCATCACCCACCACTACCCTACATAGCTTCCTGGTCAGCACTACAGCTTTCCTCTCCTGGAAGGGATTGGACCCTGCCAGGGCACCCTGCAACCACTGCTGAATTTGGAGGATAAAATATCCACCTGGGGGACGGACGCCCAAGGCCAATGACACCCCCCTCTCTAGCTACCCTGCGTTACAGTTTTTTCCCCTGCAAAAGGATGGGGACCCTGACAGGGCACACTGGGACCACTGCTGAAATTGGACCACAGAAATGGTGAACTTTGCAGTGAAAGGAATGAGCTCTGTAACAAGTGTGCATAGCATGCTCAGAAAAAATGACCATCTATATAACTACTGGAAAAAATGTTTTAAAATTTGCTGCTACTTATGTCGGCCAAACCTTTCCTTCTGCAAAGCAGCTGCCTTACTCAATGCAAGGCACACCCATCACTGGCCCCCGACCCTCCCCACTACCCTTTCCCACCCTTCCCACTACCCTTTCCCACCCTTATCACTGACAATGCAGCCACAATTCCTTCCACCGCAGTAACCCTCCACCCCCACATTACCAAGTAATAAATGTTGTACTTACATAAGTCAGCAATAGCTTTTCAGTAGCCGCAATTGCAAAGGAAACATAAAAGAATTAAAATCAATGCTTTGCCTACCAATTACACATCCAAACTGTCTGGCAACTATCTGTACGTTTTTCACTTCCTTCCACCAGTTCCATGACACTTCTCAGTCATCTACCACTAAGGAAGACTAGACTGCACATGGATTGGAAATGGAAATAAGACAAGTGGGCATATGGCATCCTGCAGAAAAAACATAAAAATAAATAAATCCCGTAAATCTGGCACAAAACCATCACTGTTTGGAAACATCTGTGCTATCCATTCCAGTTCCTCCATTAGCAGCTCATGTATCCCTTCCCCTCCCACAGACGCTAAATCTTTTCCTCCCAGGTGCACCACTGTAGGGTGGGGGGGGTTGCATCTCCTTTTGCATGGACATCGCTGATGGCTCCTCTGAGCTGGTGAAAGCACTTCCCCCTAACCCCAAACCAATGCACCAGGAGGGCATCTCTTTGAGAGCCAGATGTGGTTGGCCCACGGAAAATCGTGCAGCCCTTTGGGTGAAAGAGTAGGCAATTATCTACACAACCCTCATCGTCACTATGATATGGAAACAAGTGAACCCCCATGAATATGCCTATACATACAGTTTATCAACTAGCTGAATAATTGTGTGAACACATGACTCTTGTAACAATCCCAGACACACACGTCACCCATTCGGACATGCACCTCTCATGTGAATTTACAGTAGGTCATTACGTAATTGGCACTTGTGTTTTAGGGGAAGGAGGTGGGAAAGAGGTGAAGAAGACAGTATGTCACCTTGTGCCAATAACACAGTTGTGCTGGGGCAATTGTAATCAGTAAAGGTTGTCTGCTCCTGTGGCCCACCGCCTGCACTGCACGGTGGTAAGGTGACTTCCACATGCTACACCATTACACTTTGGCAGGGTGACTAGTCTGACAGAGGATATGACCTGTGCAGCAAGGGTGCTTTGTAACCTCTCCGAATATAGTTACTCTGACAGAATGTGCGCCATTCATTACACATGCATGCAAATTTGGACACTTTGATTGTGAGAAATTGGGGCGCAGCTCCTAAAGTACTGGTGAACTTGGGGCCATTCGACTACCAAGGCAGAGAGGCAGCCAAGGTCACACACATCAACCACCACCACCCTACATCTCTGCCTGGCCAGCACCGCAGCTTTCCCCTCTAGGACGGGATGGGGACCGTGCCGGGGCACCCTGCACCCACTGCTGCTTTTGAGGGACAAAATATCCATCTGGGAGATGGACGCCCAAGGCCAATGACTTCACCCCCACCCCTCCTGCCCCTCTAGCTACCCTGCGTTACAGCTTTTCCCCCTGCAAAAGGATGGGGAGCCTGGCGGGGCTCACTGGGACGACTGCTGGAAAAGGACCACAGAAATGGTGATCGTTGCAGTAAAAGTAGTGTTCTCTGTATCAAGTACGCGTACCATGCTCAGAACAAAATGACCATCTGCATTACTACCGGCAACATTTTTGAAAAGGAGCTGCTACTTATGTCGGCCAATTTTTCCTTCTGCAAAGCAGCCACCTTCCTCAATGTAAGGCACTCCCATCACTGGCCCCCGAACCGCCCTACTACCCTTTCTCACCCATACCACTGACACTGCATCCACAGTTTCTCCCACCACAGTAACCCTCCACCCGCACATTACCAAGTAATATATGTGGTACTTACATAAGTCAGCATAAGCTTTTCAGTAGCCGCAACTGCAACAGAAACATAAAAGAATTACATTCAGTGCTTTGCCTACCAATAACACATCCATACTGTCTGGCATATATCTGTACATTTTTCAGCTCCTTCCACCACATACATGAAACTTCTCAGTCATCTACCTCCACAGAAGGCTGGACTGCACAGTGATAGTAAACTGGCCTAAGACCAATGGGTGTATGGCAACCCCCAGCACACAAAAAAAATATTGCACAGATGGCTAAGTGGCAAACTTCCCTCCCAGGGAAACAGCACTGTTCAGCTGCACTGGGGGGCGTTTTTTCCGCAACCCGGGCAAGTGTGTTCCTGGCCACCCCAATACCTCCCCAGAGCACCCACTTCCTTCACAACAGAACACTACAGGCCCTGTTCACCCCCATCCCAATAGCAATGTGCCCTCCACCCACTATAAAATGTTGGAATAAGCAAAATTTCATACGTACATAACAAGGGAGAAGCTTGAACTGCTCAAGACCTGTAAAGGGAAGAACAAAACATATATTATCTGTGTCAGCCCACCCACATACCAGACCACCCATTTTGGCCCCCCCTGTTGCATTGGCCTGTACGTTTTGGGCCCCCCTGGCGCCAGACTGGCACACCAATGTGCCCCTCTACGCCAAGGCAGGTATAGTAAACGAAGAACCCAATTCAAAATGGCAGGCTGCCCTTTTGTGGGGCCGGAGGGGCCCCCTACACCGCTGTGGAATTTTCTAACGTGAGGGGGGTTGCACCTCTCCACCACCACCCCAATTTGAGGGACGGCCCATCTCATGTAGCCCTCCCAAGGGGCAGATAAGGGGGGAGGCTGTCCTGCACTCCTCCCTGGGCTCAGGCGTCCGTTCCTAAGAGCAGATATCTGATCCCAGGGAGGGCTGCATGACATGGCACCCACTCCATTGTGGGCGGGGGGGGTTAACGCCCCATTCCTTTAGAAACTTTCCCAACCCTTTAGAAACTTTCCCAACCCTTTGGGGTGCCCCACCGCCCCCCCTAAAAAACCTTCCAACAATTTCACTTTTTTCCTTTGGTAACCCAACTCCCCTTTGTGCACAGGGGCACATTGGTGTGCCAATCTGGCGCCGGAGTGCCCAAACCTTACTGCCCCATCTATTGGGGGTCCTGCCCCACCTTTTGGGGTGCCCCCCCACCCCACCCCCAATGGCTGGGGGACACACCTCATGCAGGCCTCCCTGGGCCTCCTCCAAACGGCTGCGTGAGGTACACCCCACCTCCATTTGGGGTGAGGGGGGAGAGGGCCACCCCAAAAGGTGGGGCAGGACCCCCAATAGATGGGGCAGTAGGGTTTGGGCACCCTGGGGGCAGATAGCCACACTAATGTGGCCATCTGCACCAAGCAAAGTTGGGTAAACAAAAAAAAATATACAAAATCACAGGCTGCTTTTTAGGGGGGGGGCTGAGGGCCACCCTAAATTGGCAGCGCATGATGTACCGCAACGGGGGGTGGCCCTCAACCCCCCCCTACCCCAAATGGAGGGCCCCACCTCATGCAACCCTCCCTGGGGGCAGATAGAGGGGGCCTCACCTCATGCATCCCTCCCTGGGGTCAGATGCCCCTTCCTAGGAGCAGATATCTGCCCCCAGGGAGGGTTACAAGGGGTGTCCCTTTCTACTTCGGTGGGGGGGGCATTCAATAAAAAATCCATGGTGGCTAGTGGCCCCCCACCCCCACCCCTTCCCCCACCCCCTTTCCACATACTTTCAATTATTTTTTTTGTTCATTCCCCTGGGGCAGATGGTCAGCCATCTGCCCGAGGGTTCTCATGCATGTACCCCCATGCTTTGGGGGCCGGGAGGGGGAGAGGGCTGCTTACTTGAGGCAGCCCCCCCCCACAAACGGATCCATGGGGGTCTAGTGGGTTGCTGGTCACGGATCGAGCGCTCTGCGCCGATCCGTGACCAGCAATGCCTCCTATATGTGGTGTCCTTGGAAAGGGGGGAACCCCCCCTTTCCAAGGACACCATTTTTTACAAAATCCCTGGTGGTCTAGTGGGCCCCAGGGCCCCAAACCCCCTCCCACCTTCCTCCATCACTCGATTTTTTTTTTTTTTTTCTCACCCCTGGGGGCAGTGATCATCTGCCCCCAGGGGTCTCTGCCGCTGTGGCCCCATGCCTTGGGGCCACGCGGGAGGGGGGTGCTTACCTAGTAAGCAGCCCCCTCCTCCCCCTGCGACACAAACGGATCTGTATTGATCCGGTGGCATTGATGCCCACGGATCGCGCGCCCTGCGCTCGATCCGCGGGCAGCAATGCCACACAATGGGTATCGTTGGAAAGGGGAGAATCTCCCCTTTCCAACGATACCCGCCTCGATCTCCAATGTGCGCAAATCACACCTCTGCGGATTCCCACGGGTGTCCTCTTTTCGGAAATGCATGGGGCTCCCTGTTTTTCTTGGTGGCTTGGACACCCGAGGCCCATATCTGTGTGTTGTGCCGGTCGGCAGAATGGCTGAGATTCCCCTCTTCAAACAGACTGGGGGTTGCTTGCGTTTTCGGCTTGCCCCTTGCCGGCCAGGTAGGTGCACCCACGCATGTGAGGTACCGTTTTCATCGGGACACCTGTGGGAACGCGGGACAGTAGGCCATGTGGTGTTGGGGGCGTGTTTCGATGGGTGCGTCGAGTGAAATGTGCGGAAAATGCGTTTTTTTCCCCACATTTCGGACTTTGCGGGGGTGTCTGGGTAATAAATTCTGGCCCGATTTGCGCAAATCAGACCTCTGTGCTTTCCCACGGGTGTCCTCTTTTGGGAAATGCATGGGGTTCCCTGTTTTCCTTGCTGGCTTCGACACCCTAGGCCCAAATCTGTAGGTTGCCCACATGAACAAATTGTGCTGTGGCGAAAGGCTTGGGGTTACCAGCGGGTTACCCTTTTCCTTTTGCGACCCCGGTAGGTGCACCCACACATGCGAGATACCTTTTTCGTCGGGACACCTGTGGGAACACGAGAAGGTATGACATCTGCTGTTGGCGACGTGTTTCGGTGAGTGGACACAGGGAAATGTCTCTGAAATTGGCCGGAAATTAAGACAATTCTCAGACATTTCCCTCTGGCCACTCACCGAAACACACCGCCAACAACACGTGGCCTACCTTCCCGCATCGCCACACGTGTCCCAATGAGAGGCTGACCTCTTGTGTGCAGGTGTGGTACCTGAGTGACAATGGGTACATCTTTAGTATAGTAACTTTGCTGTAGTGCACTTAGGAAACAGTAAAGTACTGGCAGTAAGCCATTTCACATGCACCTTTCCTCACACTTCCCATACATACCAGACGCAATGCAGTTAGACACGCAAGGTGGGATTTAGCACAAGGACAAACCTCCTTGTGTTGCACAAGAAGGTTTGTCCTTGTGAGCAGTGATGCCACGACAAGGCACCCACAGGATCACTGGCCATTCGTATCCTTTTCGTGTCTGCAGTCAGTTGGCATCCATTTCAGCAGTTGCACTTCTACCAAATCACTAGCACCAGAGCAAGTATATCTACACATGAGCATATCTACACACTTATACCACATGGACATGTGTGTACAATGCAACTGTGTCTCTAGCAATATCTTAACTATCATTTGGCATCAATTTCATAGCAACTGTGTATGTATGTGCCGGCAATCACATGTGGACAGTGATAGCAAGTGCATACTGGCTGACTTTGCTACCCTGCCCTACAGGCGCTATCTTCCACACCAGCTTTCAGTATGCCCATAGCAACTATGGGCAAACATTCTTATGTTCCACCGTACCCACACAAAACAGCCATCCTGCAACATGACAATCATTTCGGCAGTGCTGGAAAAGTCCATTCACAGAAATTGCATCTGCATGTTCTTTGTATCTTTACCTAATTCACACACCAATCATATCCAATTCATTCCTACAGAAGAGGTGTCACTTACACCACACATAACATTACTCGCAGTAAAACAATAAACAAGGCAGGATGTTACGAGGTACGCAAGACACCGCTGCCATATAGTTGGTGTCCAAGTACCACTTTCATGACACTTAGACCTCAAGGGAGGGAGCCAAAGTGGCGTGTATTATTTTGAAAAGACACCCCTTGAGTGGAGGGAACCTGAATGGTGTTCTGGTCTTCCACAACGCACGGCTTGAGTAGAGGGAGCGGGACTGGCCTTTCTTTGCTTGCCAAACCTTAGGTGGAAGGAGCCAGATTTGGGTTCCTTTCCAAAGTACGCCGGAAGCGGATGGGGTTTTCCAGATGTTTTTTTTTGTAAGGCAATCCCGAACAGGAGCAAGCTGCACTCCCATAGGGGAGTGACCCAGAGTGCTCCACCCTTCTTCTCAATGGCCCGCCTCAACTAGAGGCGGTGGAGTGGCATTCCTTTCCAAGATGTGCCTGCTTTGGAAGAAACAAGCATTGCGTTACTTTGCAAGGCACACCACGCGCAGAGGGAGCTAGACTGCCTTTTCCTTATGAAGTGAAAGGTACCGGGGATGATGTCTCTTTCCCAGGCAGGCCTCAAGTGGAGGGGGCAGAACTAGCATTGCTTGCCAAAGCACGCCAAAGGGGAGTAAAGCAGAGTGCTGTCCCCACCTACTCCAAGGCACACCTCAAGTGGAGGGAGCTAGAGTGGCATTTCTTTCCAAGATGTGCCTGCTTTGGAAGAAACAAGCATTGTGTTACTTTGCAAGGCACACCACGCGCAGAGGGAGCTAGACTGCCTTTTCCTTATGAGGCAGACCCGAAGTGAAAGGTACCGGGGGTGATGTCTCTTTCCCAGGCAGGCCTCAAGTGGAGGGGGCAGGACTAGCATTGCTTGCCAAAGGGGAGTAAAGCAGAGTGCTGTCCCCACCTACTCCAAGGCACACCTCAAGTGGAGGGAGCTAGAGTGGCATTTCTTTCCAAGATGTGCCTGCTTTGGAAGAAACAAGCATTGCGTTACTTTGCAAGGCACACCACGCGCAGAGGGAGCTAGACTGCCTATTCCTTATTAGGCAGACCTGAAGTGAAAGGTACCAGTGGTGATGTCTCTTTCCCAGGCAGGCCTCAAGTGGAGGGGGCAGGACTAGCATTGCTTGCCAAAGCACGCCAAAGGGGAAAGACCCGCATGGCACAACTCTCAAGTACAGGGACTCATAATGATTACTATTTTGTAGGGCACGCCTCCAATGGAAGGAGCCTGATTAGCGTTCCTTTGCAAGTCACGCTTTGAGCTGAGGGATCTAGACTGATGTACATTTTCTTGACAGGCCTCAAGGGAAAGCTACGGCTGTGGTTGCCTTTCCAAGGCAAGCCTCAAGTGGAGGAAGCAGGACTAGCGATGCTCGTGAATGCACGCTAAATCAAGTGAAGTGAGTTGACATCCTGTTGCATTTTCATTGAAGGTACACCTCCAGGGCAGGGTGCAAGAGTGCCATTCCTTTACAAGACATGCACGATTTCAGTGGCTAAGGGTCCCTTTCAAGGAATGATGGGCATTTTCGGAAATCAGTCGATCTCCCAATAATTTTCCTTTGTATGATACAAAAGGAAACAAGACTGAAAGCAGAGGGCAGGCTGGGAAGGGCGTTGGGGACAGTACACCCGAGTATCCTTCCTCTTTCCTTGTTTTGTACACACCTTACATTTTCGGTACGGTTGTGCCTTCGTGGCAGTGGGAGGAACATAATCACCAAAGTGTCGCTCTTGCAATCTGGCCACATCTTCGACCTCTGGAAAGGAGGGAATTTGTACATAAACATTAGCCAGAGATTGAACAATTTCTAATTCAAAATCCAAAAAGGAGAGCTTGTTTTCTGGAGTAGCTGCACGGTACACCACATAAGCATTGTACGTTGCCATATGCACAATGTGTGTGGCTAACTTTTTGTACCAGAAACGCGACTTGCGTTCAGCGTGGTATGACTCAAGCACTTGGTCATTTCTGTCTACTCCACCCATGTACTTGTTGTAATCCAGAATGCAATTGGGCTTCAACACTTGCTGAGTCTGCCTGCGCAGAGGGACAGCTGAAGTACTTTCATCATGAATAGTACTTAGCATGTACACATCCCTTTTGCCGCAGAATTTCACTGCTAACAATTCATCCTGCCGCAATGCCATACATTGTCCCTTGGCCAACTTCTTACACACAAGTTGTCTGGGGAAGCCTTTGCGATTACTGCGGATTGTACCGCATGCCAGAGTGCCCACATTGAACAATTCCTTGAACAGTGGAATTCCGGTGTAGAAATTGTCTACATACAAATGATGTCCCTTGTGGAGCCATGGTGTGAGAAGATCCCAAACAATCTTCTCACTTGTCCCTAAATGGGCTGGGCAGCCCGGAATGTTTAGGGTAGAGTCTTTACCGGTGTAGACTCTCATGCTGCTGACATACCCAGTGGTACTTTCACACAACATGTACATTTTAATTCCATATTGTGATCTCTTGCTAGGAATGTATTGCCTGAATACAAGGCGACCTTTGAACAACACCAACGATTCATCAATGGATATGTTCTGGCTAGGAACATGCACCTCTGCAAATCGGTGAGTGAAGTGGTCCAGAAATGGCTTCAGTTTGAACAGCCTATCAAAGTTTGGGTCCGTTTTGGGTAATGCTGCCTAGTTGTCATTGAAGTGCAACATACGGTGCAGTGCTTGAAAGCGATTTCTGCTCATTGTAGCTGAAAAAAACGGGCAATAAAGTGGTGCTACAGTAGACCAGTATATTGCGACAGACGGCTTGTGTCCAATTCCCATGAGCAAAATGAGACCCCAAAACTGTCTCATTTCAACATTGTTTGTGGGTACCCATGCTTGTGCTCTGGAGTGGGGTTTCAGAGTGGGACCCCTAGACCTCATGAACTGTGCAGCGTATAAATTGGTTTGCTGAACCACATCTGCAATGAACCCATCATCAACAAAAAGGTTGAAAAAATCAATAGGCTGAAACCCTTCTGTATTCACTGTGCACCCTGATATACCAGTGAAAGGGGGCACAACAGGCTGAGCCATTGCTGGAGGCACCCAGAGCGACTCTTGAGTCATGTTAGGAACTGCCACATTGCGTGGCCGTCTTGCACGTCCCCTTACAGGTCCCCTGCGTGTGGGAAGTGTGCGAAAAGGTGGACGCACTCTTCCTTCCTCTTCATCATCAGATGATGACGATGATGAGTGGGAGGAGGGACTTTTGTCAATGGCCATCTCACTTCCCCAATCACTTCCCTCGTGCCCCTCAGAAGCACTATCTGTTTCAGAATGCATGTACACATCTGTGCCTTGCTCTGAGCCAGACTCCATCACTGCAGCTAATGCCTCCGCACCAGACATTGATCGCCGAGAAGCCATGAGTACCTTCGCTATGGAACCCTTCACTGCCCAAAGACCAGATGAAGACTGAAACAAGAAGTATGTGTGCTTCTGAAAGTATGGAACGTAGCACAGTAAGTGGTATTCAGCGCCACAAACCTACTCCACACAAGTACACCAAAAGGTCCAGACTTTGCTCACAAACTGTAGCAGCCCTCTGCAATATGACGTACTCCCTGCACGCTACAATAAACGGAGTAGTACTTTGCAAACACTCACGTGAAATGCTAAGGACCAGCTGACTGCTTTCCTACAAGTGGGTAGACAGCTACAACACACCTGCACCTAAAAGAAAGAGAACAAAAAATCTATGGACAATGTACTATTCCGCTAAACTGTACAGAAATACAAGCGTGGGGACGAGGATTTCACCCACACTACCTATTCAGAAACAGCCAACATGCTTTGCATCATGCCCTCCTCCATGGCATGCTTGTGGATGGGAAATCGAGGTGAGAAGGAACCATGCAACGTATTAGTGATCTGGTGAGTTGAAATCCATAGGCAATGAAGAAGCAGAAAGGGAAGATAAATAAAGTACATGGCTGGCCCTTCCGGGCAACTGCTGGCACACTTTTGACAAAAACACTTGCTCATTCATATAGGGGTGTCTATTGTAAGGGGAAAGCTCACAAGGACAAAATTATTGCAAGGCCAAGCAAATTGATGTAGGCTGAAGCAAGTAGTGATGGGTACCTAAGAAATAAGTAGCAGAAACATACTGAATGCTTTGACATGCCATGAATGCAAACAATTGCTAGAAAGTGGAAGTCTCACTGCCAACATACTTACTACCATTTCTATTCACTTTTCACATCTTCCAGTGTGTCCATCAGTCACTGGGCAAACCCCCCCTAAAATAGCGTCTGGGCAAAATCCATTATGTTTCCAATGAACAGCTCCATGCCTGTTTTGGAAAGGTGCACCCCATCTCTGTGAAACATCACAGCACCTTTGATATTGCCATGGTGAATGGTCCGTATTCTGGTGTTGCCCTCTGTCAGTCTAGTGAACTCGCCATTCATTTTCCACACCGAGCGGTTGATGGCCCTTCTATTCTCTTGAGTTCTCCAATCCATCCTGGGAATCATCTGGGACCAGGCCACCACAGTGTTTGGAAACCTCTGTGCAATCCATTCAAGGTCTGCCATGAGCTGCTCCCGTACCACCTTCCGTCCCACAGACGCAAAATCATTTCCTCCCAGGTGAACCACTATAAGGTCAGGGGGGGGCCTTTCCTTTTGCTTGGGCAGCGATGATGGCTCCTCGGAGCTGGTGAAGGCGCATCCCCCCCCACCCCAAACCAATGCACTGCAAGGCCATCCCTTCCAGACCCAGATGTAGGTGGCCCTCGGAAAAGTCGTGCAGCCCTTTGGATATAAGAGTGGCCGAAAATCCACACAACCCTCATCCTCACTAGGAAATGGAAACAGGAAAACCCCCATGATTATGGCTGCACATACATTTTACCACATTACACAACAATTGCACCAATACATGACTCTTGTAACAATCCCAGACACACACTTCACCCATTCGGAAACCACCTCTCATTTGAGATAACAGTAGGTCGACACATAATTGCCACATTATTTTCAGGGGAAGGAGGTGAAGAAGATAGTATGTCACCTTGTGCCAATAACACAGTTGTGCTGGCGCAATTGTAATCAGTAAAAGTTGTCTGCTCCTGTGGCCCACCGCCTGCCCAGCACGGTGACAAGGTGACTTGCACATGCTACATCGTTACAATTTGGCAGGGTGACTAGTCTCACAGAGGATATGAAGTCCACAGGAAGTGTGCTTTGTACGCTCTCTGAATATAGGTACTCTGACAGAATGTGCCACATTTACCACAAATGGGTGCACCTTCAGACAATTTCAATGTGAGTGTTTCGGCCATAGCTCCAGGACCACTAGTGACCTTGGGGGCACTTCACTACCAAGGAAGGGAGGTGGCCAAGGTCACACCCATCACCCACCACTACCCTACATAGCTTCCTGGTCAGCACTACAGCTTTCCTCTCCTGGAAGGGATTGGACCCTGCCAGGGCACCCTGCAACCACTGCTGAATTTGGAGGATAAAATATCCACCTGGGGGACGGACGCCCAAGGCCAATGACACCCCCCTCTCTAGCTACCCTGCGTTACAGTTTTTCCCCCTGCAAAAGGATGGGGACCCTGACAGGGCACACTGGGACCACTGCTGAAATTGGACCACAGAAATGGTGAACTTTGCAGTGAAAGGAATGAGCTCTGTAACAAGTGTGCATAGCATGCTCAGAAAAAATGACCATCTATATAACTACTGGAAAAAATGTTTTAAAATTTGCTGCTACTTATGTCGGCCAAACCTTTCCTTCTGCAAAGCAGCTGCCTTACTCAATGCAAGGCACACCCATCACTGCCCCCGACCCTCCCCACTACCCTTTCCCACCCTTCCCACTACCCTTTCCCACCCTTATCACTGACAATGCAGCCACAATTCCTTCCACCGCAGTAACCCTCCACCCCCACATTACCAAGTAATAAATGTTGTACTTACATAAGTCAGCAATAGCTTTTCAGTAGCCGCAATTGCAAAGGAAACATAAAAGAATTAAAATCAATGCTTTGCCTACCAATTACACATCCAAACTGTCTGGCAACTATCTGTACGTTTTTCACTTCCTTCCACCAGTTCCATGACACTTCTCAGTCATCTACCACTAAGGAAGACTAGACTGCACATGGATTGGAAATGGAAATAAGACAAGTGGGCATATGGCATCCTGCAGAAAAAACATAAAAATAAATAAATCCCGTAAATCTGGCACAAAACCATCACTGTTTGGAAACATCTGTGCTATCCATTCCAGTTCCTCCATTAGCAGCTCATGTATCCCTTCCCCTCCCACAGACGCTAAATCTTTTCCTCCCAGGTGCACCACTGTAGGGTGGGGGGGGTTGCATCTCCTTTTGCATGGACATCGCTGATGGCTCCTCTGAGCTGGTGAAAGCACTTCCCCCTAACCCCAAACCAATGCACCAGGAGGGCATCTCTTTGAGAGCCAGATGTGGTTGGCCCACGGAAAATCGTGCAGCCCTTTGGGTGAAAGAGTAGGCAATTATCTACACAACCCTCATCGTCACTATGATATGGAAACAAGTGAACCCCCATGAATATGCCTATACATACAGTTTATCAACTAGCTGAATAATTGTGTGAACACATGACTCTTGTAACAATCCCAGACACACACGTCACCCATTCGGACATGCACCTCTCATGTGAATTTACAGTAGGTCATTACGTAATTGGCACTTGTGTTTTAGGGGAAGGAGGTGGGAAAGAGGTGAAGAAGACAGTATGTCACCTTGTGCCAATAACACAGTTGTGCTGGGGCAATTGTAATCAGTAAAGGTTGTCTGCTCCTGTGGCCCACCGCCTGCACTGCACGGTGGTAAGGTGACTTCCACATGCTACACCATTACACTTTGGCAGGGTGACTAGTCTGACAGAGGATATGACCTGTGCAGCAAGGGTGCTTTGTAACCTCTCCGAATATAGTTACTCTGACAGAATGTGCGCCATTCATTACACATGCATGCAAATTTGGACACTTTGATTGTGAGAAATTGGGGCGCAGCTCCTAAAGTACTGGTGAACTTGGGGCCATTCGACTACCAAGGCAGAGAGGCAGCCAAGGTCACACACATCAACCACCACCACCCTACATCTCTGCCTGGCCAGCACCGCAGCTTTCCCCTCTAGGACGGGATGGGGACCGTGCCGGGGCACCCTGCACCCACTGCTGCTTTTGAGGGACAAAATATCCATCTGGGAGATGGACGCCCAAGGCCAATGACTTCACCCCCACCCCTCCTGCCCCTCTAGCTACCCTGCGTTACAGCTTTTCCCCCTGCAAAAGGATGGGGAGCCTGGCGGGGCTCACTGGGACGACTGCTGGAAAAGGACCACAGAAATGGTGATCGTTGCAGTAAAAGTAGTGTTCTCTGTATCAAGTACGCGTACCATGCTCAGAACAAAATGACCATCTGCATTACTACCGGCAACATTTTTGAAAAGGAGCTGCTACTTATGTCGGCCAATTTTTCCTTCTGCAAAGCAGCCACCTTCCTCAATGTAAGGCACTCCCATCACTGGCCCCCGAACCGCCCTACTACCCTTTCTCACCCATACCACTGACACTGCATCCACAGTTTCTCCCACCACAGTAACCCTCCACCCGCACATTACCAAGTAATATATGTGGTACTTACATAAGTCAGCATAAGCTTTTTAGTAGCCGCAACTGCAACAGAAACATAAAAGAATTACATTCAGTGCTTTGCCTACCAATAACACATCCATACTGTCTGGCATATATCTGTACATTTTTCAGCTCCTTCCACCACATACATGAAACTTCTCAGTCATCTACCTCCACAGAAGGCTGGACTGCACAGTGATAGTAAACTGGCCTAAGACCAATGGGTGTATGGCAACCCCCAGCACACAAAAAAAATATTGCACAGATGGCTAAGTGGCAAACTTCCCTCCCAGGGAAACAGCACTGTTCAGCTGCACTGGGGGGCGTTTTTTCCGCAACCCGGGCAAGTGTGTTCCTGGCCACCCCAATACCTCCCCAGAGCACCCACTTCCTTCACAACAGAACACTACAGGCCCTGTTCACCCCCATCCCAATAGCAATGTGCCCTCCACCCACTATAAAATGTTGGAATAAGCAAAATTTCATACGTACATAACAAGGGAGAAGCTTGAACTGCTCAAGACCTGTAAAGGGAAGAACAAAACATATATTATCTGTGTCAGCCCACCCACATACCAGACCACCCATTTTGGCCCCCCCTGTTGCATTGGCCTGTACGTTTTGGGCACCCCGGCGCCAGACTGGCACACCAATGTGCCCCTCTACGCCAAGGCAGGTATAGTAAACGAAGAACCCAATTCAAAATGGCAGGCTGCCCTTTTGTGGGGCCGGAGGGGCCCCCTACACCGCTGTGGAATTTTCTAACGTGAGGGGGGTTGCACCTCTCCACCACCACCCCAATTTGAGGGACGGCCCATCTCATGTAGCCCTCCCAAGGGGCAGATAAGGGGGGAGGCTGTCCTGCACTCCTCCCTGGGCTCAGGCGTCCGTTCCTAAGAGCAGATATCTGATCCCAGGGAGGGCTGCATGACATGGCACCCACTCCATTGTGGGCGGGGGGGGTTAACGCCCCATTCCTTTAGAAACTTTCCCAACCCTTTAGAAACTTTCCCAACCCTTTGGGGTGCCCCACCGCCCCCCCTAAAAAACCTTCCAACAATTTCACTTTTTTCCTTTGGTAACCCAACTCCCCTTTGTGCACAGGGGCACATTGGTGTGCCAATCTGGCGCCGGAGTGCCCAAACCTTACTGCCCCATCTATTGGGGGTCCTGCCCCACCTTTTGGGGTGCCCCCCCACCCCACCCCCAATGGCTGGGGGACACACCTCATGCAGGCCTCCCTGGGCCTCCTCCAAACGGCTGCGTGAGGTACACCCCACCTCCATTTGGGGTGAGGGGGGAGAGGGCCACCCCAAAAGGTGGGGCAGGACCCCCAATAGATGGGGCAGTAGGGTTTGGGCACCCTGGGGGCAGATAGCCACACTAATGTGGCCATCTGCACCAAGCAAAGTTGGGTAAACAAAAAAAAATATACAAAATCACAGGCTGCTTTTTAGGGGGGGGGGCTGAGGGCCACCCTAAATTGGCAGCGCATGATGTACCGCAACGGGGGGTGGCCCTCAACCCCCCCCTACCCCAAATGGAGGGCCCCACCTCATGCAACCCTCCCTGGGGGCAGATAGAGGGGGCCTCACCTCATGCATCCCTCCCTGGGGTCAGATGCCCCTTCCTAGGAGCAGATATCTGCCCCCAGGGAGGGTTACAAGGGGTGTCCCTTTCTACTTCGGTGGGGGGGGGCATTCAATAAAAAATCCATGGTGGCTAGTGGCCCCCCACCCCCACCCCTTCCCCCACCCCCTTTCCACATACTTTCAATTATTTTTTTTGTTCATTCCCCTGGGGCAGATGGTCAGCCATCTGCCCGAGGGTTCTCATGCATGTACCCCCATGCTTTGGGGGCCGGGAGGGGGAGAGGGCTGCTTACTTGAGGCAGCCCCCCCCCACAAACGGATCCATGGGGGTCTAGTGGGTTGCTGGTCACGGATCGAGCGCTCTGCGCCGATCCGTGACCAGCAATGCCTCCTATATGTGGTGTCCTTGGAAAGGGGGGAAGGACACCATTTTTTACAAAATCCCTGGTGGTCTAGTGGGCCCCAGGGCCCCAAACCCCCTCCCACCTTCCTCCATCACTCGATTTTTTTTTTTTTTTTCTCACCCCTGGGGGCAGTGATCATCTGCCCCCAGGGGTCTCTGCCGCTGTGGCCCCATGCCTTGGGGCCACGCGGGAGGGGGGTGCTTACCTAGTAAGCAGCCCCCTCCTCCCCCTGCGACACAAACGGATCTGTATTGATCCGGTGGCATTGATGCCCACGGATCGCGCGCCCTGCGCTCGATCCGCGGGCAGCAATGCCACACAATGGGTATCGTTGGAAAGGGGAGAATCTCCCCTTTCCAACGATACCCGCCTCGATCTCCAATGTGCGCAAATCACACCTCTGCGGATTCCCACGGGTGTCCTCTTTTCGGAAATGCATGGGGCTCCCTGTTTTTCTTGGTGGCTTGGACACCCGAGGCCCATATCTGTGTGTTGTGCCGGTCGGCAGAATGGCTGAGATTCCCCTCTTCAAACAGACTGGGGGTTGCTTGCGTTTTCGGCTTGCCCCTTGCCGGCCAGGTAGGTGCACCCACGCATGTGAGGTACCGTTTTCATCGGGACACCTGTGGGAACGCGGGACAGTAGGCCATGTGGTGTTGGGGGCGTGTTTCGATGGGTGCGTCGAGTGAAATGTGCGGAAAATGCGTTTTTTTCCCCACATTTCGGACTTTGCGGGGGTGTCTGGGTAATAAATTCTGGCCCGATTTGCGCAAATCAGACCTCTGTGCTTTCCCACGGGTGTCCTCTTTTGGGAAATGCATGGGGTTCCCTGTTTTCCTTGCTGGCTTCGACACCCTAGGCCCAAATCTGTAGGTTGCCCACATGAACAAATTGTGCTGTGGCGAAAGGCTTGGGGTTACCAGCGGGTTACCCTTTTCCTTTTGCGACCCCGGTAGGTGCACCCACACATGCGAGATACCTTTTTCGTCGGGACACCTGTGGGAACACGAGAAGGTATGACATCTGCTGTTGGCGACGTGTTTCGGTGAGTGGACACAGGGAAATGTCTCTGAAATTGGCCGGAAATTAAGACAATTCTCAGACATTTCCCTCTGGCCACTCACCGAAACACACCGCCAACAACACGTGGCCTACCTTCCCGCATCGCCACACGTGTCCCAATGAGAGGCTGACCTCTTGTGTGCAGGTGTGGTACCTGAGTGACAATGGGTACATCTTTAGTATAGTAACTTTGCTGTAGTGCACTTAGGAAACAGTAAAGTACTGGCAGTAAGCCATTTCACATGCACCTTTCCTCACACTTCCCATACATACCAGACGCAATGCAGTTAGACACGCAAGGTGGGATTTAGCACAAGGACAAACCTCCTTGTGTTGCACAAGAAGGTTTGTCCTTGTGAGCAGTGATGCCACGACAAGGCACCCACAGGATCACTGGCCATTCGTATCCTTTTCGTGTCTGCAGTCAGTTGGCATCCATTTCAGCAGTTGCACTTCTACCAAATCACTAGCACCAGAGCAAGTATATCTACACATGAGCATATCTACACACTTATACCACATGGACATGTGTGTACAATGCAACTGTGTCTCTAGCAATATCTTAACTATCATTTGGCATCAATTTCATAGCAACTGTGTATGTATGTGCCGGCAATCACATGTGGACAGTGATAGCAAGTGCATACTGGCTGACTTTGCTACCCTGCCCTACAGGCGCTATCTTCCACACCAGCTTTCAGTATGCCCATAGCAACTATGGGCAAACATTCTTATGTTCCACCGTACCCACACAAAACAGCCATCCTGCAACATGACAATCATTTCGGCAGTGCTGGAAAAGTCCATTCACAGAAATTGCATCTGCATGTTCTTTGTATCTTTACCTAATTCACACACCAATCATATCCAATTCATTCCTACAGAAGACGTGTCACTTACACCACACATAACATTACTCGCAGTAAAACAATAAACAAGGCAGGATGTTACGAGGTACGCAAGACACCGCTGCCATATAGTTGGTGTCCAAGTACCACTTTCATGACACTTAGACCTCAAGGGAGGGAGCCAAAGTGGCGTGTATTATTTTGAAAAGACACCCCTTGAGTGGAGGGAACCTGAATGGTGTTCTGGTCTTCCACAACGCACGGCTTGAGTAGAGGGAGCGGGACTGGCCTTTCTTTGCTTGCCAAACCTTAGGTGGAAGGAGCCAGATTTGGGTTCCTTTCCAAAGTACGCCGGAAGCGGATGGGGTTTTCCAGATGTTTTTTTTTGTAAGGCAATCCCGAACAGGAGCAAGCTGCACTCCCATAGGGGAGTGACCCAGAGTGCTCCACCCTTCTTCTCAATAGCCCGCCTCAACTAGAGGCGGTGGAGTGGCATTCCTTTCCAAGATGTGCCTGCTTTGGAAGAAACAAGCATTGCGTTACTTTGCAAGCCACACCACGCGCAGAGGGAGCTAGACTGCCTTTTCCTTATGAAGTGAAAGGTACCGGGGATGATGTCTCTTTCCCAGGCAGGCCTCAAGTGGAGGGGGCAGAACTAGCATTGCTTGCCAAAGCACGCCAAAGGGGAGTAAAGCAGAGTGCTGTCCCCACCTACTCCAAGGCACACCTCAAGTGGAGGGAGCTAGAGTGGCATTTCTTTCCAAGATGTGCCTGCTTTGGAAGAAACAAGCATTGTGTTACTTTGCAAGGCACACCACGCGCAGAGGGAGCTAGACTGCCTTTTCCTTATGAGGCAGACCCGAAGTGAAAGGTACCGGGGGTGATGTCTCTTTCCCAGGCAGGCCTCAAGTGGAGGGGGCAGGACTAGCATTGCTTGCCAAAGGGGAGTAAAGCAGAGTGCTGTCCCCACCTACTCCAAGGCACACCTCAAGTGGAGGGAGCTAGAGTGGCATTTCTTTCCAAGATGTGCCTGCTTTGGAAGAAACAAGCATTGCGTTACTTTGCAAGGCACACCACGCGCAGAGGGAGCTAGACTGCCTATTCCTTATTAGGCAGACCTGAAGTGAAAGGTACCAGTGGTGATGTCTCTTTCCCAGGCAGGCCTCAAGTGGAGGGGGCAGGACTAGCATTGCTTGCCAAAGGGGAGTAAAGCAGAGTGCTGTCCCCACCTACTCCAAGGCACACCTCAAGTGGAGGGAGCTAGAGTGGCATTTCTTTCCAAGATGTGCCTGCTTTGGAAGAAACAAGCATTGTGTTACTTTGCAAGGCACACCACGCGCAGAGGGAGCTAGACTGCCTTTTCCTTATGAGGCAGACCCGAAGTGAAAGGTACCGGGGGTGATGTCTCTTTCCCAGGCAGGCCTCAAGTGGAGGGGGCAGGACTAGCATTGCTTGCCAAAGGGGAGTAAAGCAGAGTGCTGTCCCCACCTACTCCAAGGCACACCTCAAGTGGAGGGAGCTAGAGTGGCATTTCTTTCCAAGATGTGCCTGCTTTGGAAGAAACAAGCATTGCGTTACTTTGCAAGGCACACCACGCGCAGAGGGAGCTAGACTGCCTATTCCTTATTAGGCAGACCTGAAGTGAAAGGTACCAGTGGTGATGTCTCTTTCCCAGGCAGGCCTCAAGTGGAGGGGGCAGGGCTAGCATTGCTTGCCAAAGCACGCCAAAGGGGAAAGACCCGCATGGCACAACTCTCAAGTACAGGGACTCATAATGATTACTATTTCGTAGGGCACGCCTCCAATGGAAGGAGCCTGATTAGCGTTCCTTTGCAAGTCACGCTTTGAGCTGAGGGATCTAGACTGATGTACATTTTCTTGACAGGCCTCAAGGGAAAGCTACGGCTGTGGTTGCCTTTCCAAGGCAAGCCTCAAGTGGAGGAAGCAGGACTAGCGATGCTCGTGAATGCACGCTAAATCAAGTGAAGTGAGTTGACATCCTGTTGCATTTTCATTGAAGGTACACCTCCAGGGCAGGGTGCAAGAGTGCCATTCCTTTACAAGACATGCACGATTTCAGT
Organism: Ambystoma mexicanum; assembly: GCF_040938575.1. NCBI lineage: Eukaryota > Metazoa > Chordata > Amphibia > Caudata > Ambystomatidae > Ambystoma > Ambystoma mexicanum. Next base: position 5,366,211 of record NW_027182323.1, read on the forward strand.
GGCTAAGGGTCCCTTTCAAGGAATGATGGGCATTTTCGGAAATCAGTCGATCTCCCAATAATTTTCCTTTGTATGATACAAAAGGAAACAAGACTGAAAGCAGAGGGCAGGCTGGGAAGGGCGTTGGGGACAGTACACCCGAGTATCCTTCCTCTTTCCTTGTTTTGTACACACCTTACATTTTCGGTACGGTTGTGCCTTCGTGGCAGTGGGAGGCACATAATCACCAAAGTGTCGCTCTTGCAATCTGGCCACATCTTCGACCTCTGGAAAGGAGGGAATTTGTACATAAACATTAGCCAGAGATTGAACAATTTCTAATTCAAAATCCAAAAAGGAGAGCTTGTTTTCTGGAGTAGCTGCACGGTACACCACATAAGCATTGTACGTTGCCATATGCACAATGTGTGTGGCTAACTTTTTGTACCAGAAACGCGACTTGCGTTCAGCGTGGTATGACTCAAGCACTTGGTCATTTCTGTCTACTCCACCCATGTACTTGTTGTAATCCAGAATGCAATTGGGCTTCAACACTTGCTGAGTCTGCCTGCGCAGAGGGACAGCTGAAGTACTTTCATCATGAATAGTACTTAGCATGTACACATCCCTTTTGCCGCAGAATTTCACTGCTAACAATTCATCCTGCCGCAATGCCATACATTGTCCCTTGGCCAACTTCTTACACACAAGTTGTCTGGGGAAGCCTTTGCGATTACTGCGGATTGTACCGCATGCCAGAGTGCCCACATTGAACAATTCCTTGAACAGTGGAATTCCGGTGTAGAAATTGTCTACATACAAATGATGTCCCTTGTGGAGCCATGGTGTGAGAAGATCCCAAACAATCTTCTCACTTGTCCCTAAATGGGCTGGGCAGCCCGGAATGTTTAGGGTAGAGTCTTTACCGGTGTAGACTCTCATGCTGCTGACATACCCAGTGGTACTTTCACACAACATGTACATTTTAATTCCATATCGTGATCTCTTGCTAGGAATGTATTGCCTGAATACAAGGCGACCTTTGAACAACACCAACGATTCATCAATGGATATGTTCTGGCTAGGAACATACACCTCTGCAAATCGGTGAGTGAAGTGGTCCAGAAATGGCTTCAGTTTGAACAGCCTATCAAAGTTTGGGTCCGTTTTGGGTAATGCTGCCTAGTTGTCATTGAAGTGCAACATACGGTGCAGTGCTTGAAAGCGATTTCTGCTCATTGTAGCTGAAAAAAACGGGCAATAAAGTGGTGCTACAGTAGACCAGTATATTGCGACAGACGGCTTGTGTCCAATTCCCATGAGCAAAATGAGACCCCAAAACTGTCTCATTTCAACATTGTTTGTGGGTACCCATGCTTGTGCTCTGGAGTGGGGTTTCAGAGTGGGACCCCTAGACCTCATGAACTGTGCAGCGTATAAATTGGTTTGCTGAACCACATCTGCAATGAACCCATCATCAACAAAAAGGTTGAAAAAATCAATAGGCTGAAACCCTTCTGTATTCACTGTGCACCCTGATATACCAGTGAAAGGGGGCACAACAGGCTGAGCCATTGCTGGAGGCACCCAGAGCGACTCTTGAGTCATGTTAGGAACTGCCACATTGCGTGGCCGTCTTGCACGTCCCCTTACAGGTCCCCTGCGTGTGGGAAGTGTGCGAAAAGGTGGACGCACTCTTCCTTCCTCTTCATCATCAGATGATGACGATGATGAGTGGGAGGAGGGACTTTTGTCAATGGCCATCTCACTTCCCCAATCACTTCCCTCGTGCCCCTCAGAAGCACTATCTGTTTCAGAATGCATGTACACATCTGTGCCTTGCTCTGAGCCAGACTCCATCACTGCAGCTAATGCCTCCGCACCAGACATTGATCGCCGAGAAGCCATGAGTACCTTCGCTATGGAACCCTTCACTGCCCAAAGACCAGATGAAGACTGAAACAAGAAGTATGTGTGCTTCTGAAAGTATGGAACGTAGCACAGTAAGTGGTATTCAGTGCCACAAACCTACTCCACACAAGTACACCAAAAGGTCCAGACTTTGCTCACAAACTGTAGCAGCCCTCTGCAATATGACGTACTCCCTGCACGCTACAATAAACGGAGTAGTACTTTGCAAACACTCACGTGAAATGCTAAGGACCAGCTGACTGCTTTCCTACAAGTGGGTAGACAGCTACAACACACCTGCACCTAAAAGAAAGAGAACAAAAAATCTATGGACAATGTACTATTCCGCTAAACTGTACAGAAATACAAGCGTGGGGACGAGGATTTCAGCCACACTACCTATTCAGAAACAGCCAACATGCTTTGCATCATGCCCTCCTCCATGGCATGCTTGTGGATGGGAAATCGAGGTGAGAAGGAACCATGCAACGTATTAGTGATCTGGTGAGTTGAAATCCATAGGCAATGAAGAAGCAGAAAGGGAAGATAAATAAAGTACATGGCTGGCCCTTCCGGGCAACTGCTGGCACACTTTTGACAAAAACACTTGCTCATTCATATAGGGGTGTCTATTGTAAGGGGAAAGCTCACAAGGACAAAATTATTGCAAGGCCAAGCAAATTGATGTAGGCTGAAGCAAGTAGTGATGGGTACCTAAGAAATAAGTAGCAGAAACATACTGAATGCTTTGACATGTCATGAATGCAAACAATTGCTAGAAAGTGGAAGTCTCACTGCCAACATACTTACTACCATTTCTATTCACTTTTCACATCTTCCAGTGTGTCCATCAGTCACTGGGCAAACCCCCCCTAAAATAGCGTCTGGGCAAAATCCATTATGTTTCCAATGAACAGCTCCATGCCTGTTTTGGAAAGGTGCACCCCATCTCTGTGAAACATCACAGCACCTTTGATATTGCCATGGTGAATGGTCCGTATTCTGGTGTTGCCCTCTGTCAGTCTAGTGAACTCGCCATTCATTTTCCACACCGAGCGGTTGATGGCCCTTCTATTCTCTTGAGTTCTCCAATCCATCCTGGGAATCATCTGGGACCAGGCCACCACAGTGTTTGGAAACCTCTGTGCAATCCATTCAAGGTCTGCCATGAGCTGCTCCCGTACCACCTTCCGTCCCACAGACGCAAAATCATTTCCTCCCAGGTGAACCACTATAAGGTCAGGGGGGGGGGGCCTTTCCTTTTGCTTGGGCAGCGATGATGGCTCCTCGGAGCTGGTGAAGGCGCATCCCCCCCCCACCCCAAACCAATGCACTGCAAGGCCATCCCTTCCAGACCCAGATGTAGGTGGCCCTCGGAAAAGTCGTGCAGCCCTTTGGATATAAGAGTGGCCGAAAATCCACACAACCCTCATCCTCACTAGGAAACAGGAAAACCCCCATGATTATGGCTGCACATACATTTTACCACATTACACAACAATTGCACCAATACATGACTCTTGTAACAATCCCAGACACACTCTTCACCCATTCGGAAACCACCTCTCATTTGAGATAACAGTAGGTCGACACATAATTGCCACATTATTTTCAGGGGAAGGAGGTGAAGAAGATAGTATGTCACCTTGTGCCAATAACACAGTTGTGCTGGCGCAATTGTAATCAGTAAAAGATGTCTGCTCCTGTGGCCCACCGCCTGCCCAGCACGGTGACAAGGTGACTTGCACATGCTACATCGTTACAATTTGGCAGGGTGACTAGTCTCTCAGAGGATATGAAGTCCACAGGAAGTGTGCTTTGTACGCTCTCTGAATATAGGTACTCTGACAGAATGTGCCACATTTACCACAAATGGGTGCACCTTCAGACAATTTCAATGTGAGTGTTTCGGCCATAGCTCCAGGACCACTAGTGACCTTGGGGGCACTTCACTACCAAGGAAGGGAGGTGGCCAAGGTCACACCCATCACCCACCACTACCCTACATAGCTTCCTGGTCAGCACTACAGCTTTCCTCTCCTGGAAGGGATTGGACCCTGCCAGGGCACCCTGCAACCACTGCTGAATTTGGAGGATAAAATATCCACCTGGGGGACGGACGCCCAAGGCCAATGACACCCCCCTCTCTAGCTACCCTGCGTTACAGTTTTTCCCCCTGCAAAAGGATGGGGACCCTGACAGGGCACACTGGGACCACTGCTGAAATTGGACCACAGAAATGGTGAACTTTGCAGTGAAAGGAATGAGCTCTGTAACAAGTGTGCATAGCATGCTCAGAAAAAATGACCATCTATATAACTACTGGAAAAAATGTTTTAAAATTTGCTGCTACTTATGTCGGCCAAACCTTTCCTTCTGCAAAGCAGCTGCCTTACTCAATGCAAGGCACACCCATCACTGGCCCCCGACCCTCCCCACTACCCTTTCCCACCCTTATCACTGACAATGCAGCCACAATTCCTTCCACCGCAGTAACCCTCCACCCCCACATTACCAAGTAATAAATGTTGTACTTACATAAGTCAGCAATAGCTTTTCAGTAGCCGCAATTGCAAAGGAAACATAAAAGAATTAAAATCAATGCTTTGCCTACCAATTACACATCCAAACTGTCTGGCAACTATCTGTACATTTTTCACTTCCTTCCACCAGTTCCATGACACTTCTCAGTCATCTACCACTAAGGAAGACTAGACTGCACATGGATTGGAAATGGAAATAAGACAAGTGGGCATATGGCATCCTGCAGAAAAAACATAAAAATAAATAAATCCCGTAAATCTGGCACCAAACCATCACTGTTTGGAAACATCTGTGCTATCCATTCCAGTTCCTCCATTAGCAGCTCATGTATCCCTTTTCCTCCCAGGTGCACCACTGTAGGGTGGGGGGGTTGCATCTCCTTTTGCATGGACATCGCTGATGGCTCCTCTGAGCTGGTGAAAGCACTTCCCCCTAACCCCAAACCAATGCACCAGGAGGGCATCTCTTTGAGAGCCAGATGTGGTTGGCCCTCGGAAAATCGTGCAGCCCTTTGGGTGAAAGAGTAGGCAATTATCTACACAACCCTCATCGTCACTATGATATGGAAACAAGTGAACCCCCATGAATATGCCTATACATACAGTTTATCAACTAGCTGAATAATTGTGTGAACACATGACTCTTGTAACAATCCCAGACACACACGTCACCCATTCGGACATGCACCTCTCATGTGAATTTACAGTAGGTCATTACGTAATTGGCACTTGTGTTTTAGGGGAAGGAGGTGGGAAAGAGGTGAAGAAGACAGTATGTCACCTTGTGCCAATAACACAGTTGTGCTGGGGCAATTGTAATCAGTAAAGGTTGTCTGCTCCTGTGGCCCACCGCCTGCACTGCACTGTGGTAAGGTGACTTCCACATGCTACACCATTACACTTTGGCAGGGTGACTAGTCTGACAGAGGATATGACCTGTGCAGCAAGGGTGCTTTGTAACCTCTCCGAATATAGTTACTCTGACAGAATGTGCGCCATTCATTACACATGCATGCAAATTTGGACACTTTGATTGTGAGAAATTGGGGCGCAGCTCCTAAAGTACTGGTGAACTTGGGGCCATTCGACTACCAAGGCAGAGAGGCAGCCAAGGTCACACACATCAACCACCACCACCCTACATCTCTGCCTGGCCAGCACCGCAGCTTTCCCCTCTAGGACGGGATGGGGACCGTGCCGGGGCACCCTGCACCCACTGCTGCCTTTGAGGGACAAAATATCCATCTGGGAGATGGACGCCCAAGGCCAATGACTTCACCCCCACCCCTCCTGCCCCTCTAGCTACCCTGCGTTACAGCTTTTCCCCCTGCAAAAGGATGGGGAGCCTGGCGGGGCTCACTGGGACGACTGCTGGAAAAGGACCACAGAAATGGTGATCGTTGCAGTAAAAGTAGTGTTCTCTGTATCAAGTACGCGTACCATGCTCAGAACAAAATGACCATCTGCATTACTACCGGCAACATTTTTGAAAAGGAGCTGCTACTTATGTCGGCCAATTTTTCCTTCTGCAAAGCAGCCACCTTCCTCAATGTAAGGCACTCCCATCACTGGCCCCCGAACCGCCCTACTACCCTTTCTCACCCATACCACTGACACTGCATCCACAGTTTCTCCCACCACAGTAACCCTCCACCCGCACATTACCAAGTGATATATGTGGTACTTACATAAGTCAGCATAAGCTTTTCAGTAGCCGCAACTGCAACAGAAACATAAAAGAATTACATTCAGTGCTTTGCCTACCAATAACACATCCATACTGTCTGGCATATATCTGTACATTTTTCAGCTCCTTCCACCACATACATGAAACTTCTCAGTCATCTACCTCCACAGAAGGCTGGACTGCACAGTGATAGTAAACTGGCCTAAGACCAATGGGTGTATGGCAACCCCCAGCACACAAAAAAAATATTGCACAGATGGCTAAGTGGCAAACTTCCCTCCCAGGGAAACAGCACTGTTCAGCTGCACTGGGGGGTGTTTTTTCCGCAACCCGGGCAAGTGTGTTCCTGGCCACCCCAATACCTCCCCAGAGCACCCACTTCCTTCACAACAGAACACTACAGGCCCTGTTCACCCCCATCCCAATAGCAATGTGCCCTCCACCCACTATAAAATGTTGGAATAAGCAAAATTTCATACGTACATAACAAGGGAGAAGCTTGAACTGCTCAAGACCTGTAAAGGGAAGAACAAAACGTATATTATCTGTGTCAGTCCACCCACATACCAGACCACCCATTTTGGCCCCCCCTGTTGCATTGGCCTGTACGTTTTGGGCACCCCGGCGCCAGACTGGCACACCAATGTGCCCCTCTACGCCAAGGCAGGTATAGTAAACGAAGAACCCAATTCAAAATGGCAGGCTGCCCTTTTGTGGGGCCGGAGGGGCCCCCTACACCGCTGTGGACCCCTACACCGCTGTGGAATTTTCTAACGTGAGGGGGGTTGCACCTCTCCACCACCACCCCAATTTGAGGGACGGCCCATCTCATGTAGCCCTCCCAAGGGGCAGATAAGGGGGGAGGCTGTCCTGCACTCCTCCCTGGGCTCAGGCGTCCGTTCCTAAGAGCAGATATCTGATCCCAGGGAGGGCTGCATGACATGGCACCCACTCCATTGTGGGCGGGGGGGGGTTAACGCCCCATTCCTTTAGAAACGCAGGGAGTAAAGCAGAGTGCTGTCCCCACCTACTCCAAGGCACACCTCAAGTGGAGGGAGCTAGAGTGGCATTTCTTTCCAAGATGTGCCTGCTTTGGAAGAAACAAGCATTGCGTTACTTTGCAAGGCACACCACGCGCAGAGGGAGCTAGACTGCCTATTCCTTATTAGGCAGACCTGAAGTGAAAGGTACCAGTGGTGATGTCTCTTTCCCAGGCAGGCCTCAAGTGGAGGGGGCAGGACTAGCATTGCTTGCCAAAGCACGCCAAAGGGGAAAGACCCGCATGGCACAACTCTCAAGTACAGGGACTAGCGATGCTCGTGAATGCACGCTAAATCAAGTGAAGTGAGTTGACATCCTGTTGCATTTTCATTGAAGGTACACCTCCAGGGCAGGGTGCAAGAGTGCCATTCCTTTACAAGACATGCACGATTTCAGTGGCTAAGGGTCCCTTTCAAGGAATGATGGGCATTTTCGGAAATCAGTCGATCTCCCAATAATTTTCCTTTGTATGATACAAAAGGAAACAAGACTGAAAGCAGAGGGCAGGCTGGGAAGGGCGTTGGGGACAGTACACCCGAGTATCCTTCCTCTTTCCTTGTTTTGTACACACCTTACATTTTCGGTACGGTTGTGCCTTCGTGGCAGTGGGAGGAACATAATCACCAAAGTGTCGCTCTTGCAATCTGGCCACATCTTCGACCTCTGGAAAGGAGGGAATTTGTACATAAACATTAGCCAGAGATTGAACAATTTCTAATTCAAAATCCAAAAAGGAGAGCTTGTTTTCTGGAGTAGCTGCACGGTACACCACATAAGCATTGTACGTTGCCATATGCACAATGTGTGTGGCTAACTTTTTGTACCAGAAACGCGACTTGCGTTCAGCGTGGTATGACTCAAGCACTTGGTCATTTCTGTCTACTCCACCCATGTACTTGTTGTAATCCAGAATGCAATTGGGCTTCAACACTTGCTGAGTCTGCCTGCGCAGAGGGACAGCTGAAGTACTTTCATCATGAATAGTACTTAGCATGTACACATCCCTTTTGCCGCAGAATTTCACTGCTAACAATTCATCCTGCCGCAATGCCATACATTGTCCCTTGGCCAACTTCTTACACACAAGTTGTCTGGGGAAGCCTTTGCGATTACTGCGGATTGTACCGCATGCCAGAGTGCCCACATTGAACAATTCCTTGAACAGTGGAATTCCGGTGTAGAAATTGTCTACATACAAATGATGTCCCTTGTGGAGCCATGGTGTGAGAAGATCCCAAACAATCTTCTCACTTGTCCCTAAATGGGCTGGGCAGCCCGGAATGTTTAGGGTAGAGTCTTTACCGGTGTAGACTCTCATGCTGCTGACATACCCAGTGGTACTTTCACACAACATGTACATTTTAATTCCATATCGTGATCTCTTGCTAGGAATGTATTGCCTGAATACAAGGCGACCTTTGAACAACACCAACGATTCATCAATGGATATGTTCTGGCTAGGAACATGCACCTCTGCAAATCGGTGAGTGAAGTGGTCCAGAAATGGCTTCAGTTTGAACAGCCTATCAAAGTTTGGGTCCGTTTTGGGTAATGCTGCCTAGTTGTCATTGAAGTGCAACATACGGTGCAGTGCTTGAAAGCGATTTCTGCTCATTGTAGCTGAAAAAAACGGGCAATAAAGTGGTGCTACAGTAGACCAGTATATTGCGACAGACGGCTTGTGTCCAATTCCCATGAGCAAAATGAGACCCCAAAACTGTCTCATTTCAACATTGTTTGTGGGTACCCATGCTTGTGCTCTGGAGTGGGGTTTCAGAGTGGGACCCCTAGACCTCATGAACTGTGCAGCGTATAAATTGGTTTGCTGAACCACATCTGCAATGAACCCATCATCAACAAAAAGGTTGAAAAAATCAATAGGCTGAAACCCTTCTGTATTCACTGTGCACCCTGATATACCAGTGAAAGGGGGCACAACAGGCTGAGCCATTGCTGGAGGCACCCAGAGCGACTCTTGAGTCATGTTAGGAACTGCCACATTGCGTGGCCGTCTTGCACGTCCCCTTACAGGTCCCCTGCGTGTGGGAAGTGTGCGAAAAGGTGGACGCACTCTTCCTTCCTCTTCATCATCAGATGATGACGATGATGAGTGGGAGGAGGGACTTTTGTCAATGGCCATCTCACTTCCCCAATCACTTCCCTCGTGCCCCTCAGAAGCACTATCTGTTTCAGAATGCATGTACACATCTGTGCCTTGCTCTGAGCCAGACTCCATCACTGCAGCTAATGCCTCCGCACCAGACATTGATCGCCGAGAAGCCATGAGTACCTTCGCTATGGAACCCTTCACTGCCCAAAGACCAGATGAAGACTGAAACAAGAAGTATGTGTGCTTCTGAAAGTATGGAACGTAGCACAGTAAGTGGTATTCAGCGCCACAAACCTACTCCACACAAGTACACCAAAAGGTCCAGACTTTGCTCACAAACTGTAGCAGCCCTCTGCAATATGACGTACTCCCTGCACGCTACAATAAACGGAGTAGTACTTTGCAAACACTCACGTGAAATGCTAAGGACCAGCTGACTGCTTTCCTACAAGTGGGTAGACAGCTACAACACACCTGCACCTAAAAGAAAGAGAACAAAAAATCTATGGACAATGTACTATTCCGCTAAACTGTACAGAAATACAAGCGTGGGGACGAGGATTTCACCCACACTACCTATTCAGAAACAGCCAACATGCTTTGCATCATGCCCTCCTCCATGGCATGCTTGTGGATGGGAAATCGAGGTGAGAAGGAACCATGCAACGTATTAGTGATCTGGTGAGTTGAAATCCATAGGCAATGAAGAAGCAGAAAGGGAAGATAAATAAAGTACATGGCTGGCCCTTCCGGGCAACTGCTGGCACACTTTTGACAAAAACACTTGCTCATTCATATAGGGGTGTCTATTGTAAGGGGAAAGCTCACAAGGACAAAATTATTGCAAGGCCAAGCAAATTGATGTAGGCTGAAGCAAGTAGTGATGGGTACCTAAGAAATAAGTAGCAGAAACATACTGAATGCTTTGACATGCCATGAATGCAAACAATTGCTAGAAAGTGGAAGTCTCACTGCCAACATACTTACTACCATTTCTATTCACTTTTCACATCTTCCAGTGTGTCCATCAGTCACTGGGCAAACCCCCCCTAAAATAGCGTCTGGGCAAAATCCATTATGTTTCCAATGAACAGCTCCATGCCTGTTTTGGAAAGGTGCACCCCATCTCTGTGAAACATCACAGCACCTTTTGATATTGCCATGGTGAATGGTCCGTATTCTGGTGTTGCCCTCTGTCAGTCTAGTGAACTCGCCATTCATTTTCCACACCGAGCGGTTGATGGCCCTTCTATTCTCTTGAGTTCTCCAATCCATCCTGGGAATCATCTGGGACCAGGCCACCACAGTGTTTGGAAACCTCTGTGCAATCCATTCAAGGTCTGCCATGAGCTGCTCCCGTACCACCTTCCGTCCCACAGACGCAAAATCATTTCCTCCCAGGTGAACCACTATAAGGTCAGGGGGGGGCCTTTCCTTTTGCTTGGGCAGCGATGATGGCTCCTCGGAGCTGGTGAAGGCGCATCCCCCCCCCCCACCCCAAACCAATGCACTGCAAGGCCATCCCTTCCAGACCCAGATGTAGGTGGCCCTCGGAAAAGTCGTGCAGCCCTTTGGATATAAGAGTGGCCGAAAATCCACACAACCCTCATCCTCACTAGGAAATGGAAACAGGAAAACCCCCATGATTATGGCTGCACATACATTTTACCACATTACACAACAATTGCACCAATACATGACTCTTGTAACAATCCCAGACACACACTTCACCCATTCGGAAACCACCTCTCATTTGAGATAACAGTAGGTCGACACATAATTGCCACATTATTTTCAGGGGAAGGAGGTGAAGAAGATAGTATGTCACCTTGTGCCAATAACACAGTTGTGCTGGCGCAATTGTAATCAGTAAAAGTTGTCTGCTCCTGTGGCCCACCGCCTGCCCAGCACGGTGACAAGGTGACTTGCACATGCTACATCGTTACAATTTGGCAGGGTGACTAGTCTCACAGAGGATATGAAGTCCACAGGAAGTGTGCTTTGTACGCTCTCTGAATATAGGTACTCTGACAGAATGTGCCACATTTACCACAAATGGGTGCACCTTCAGACAATTTCAATGTGAGTGTTTCGGCCATAGCTCCAGGACCACTAGTGACCTTGGGGGCACTTCACTACCAAGGAAGGGAGGTGGCCAAGGTCACACCCATCACCCACCACTACCCTACATAGCTTCCTGGTCAGCACTACAGCTTTCCTCTCCTGGAAGGGATTGGACCCTGCCAGGGCACCCTGCAACCAATGCTGAATTTGGAGGATAAAATATCCACCTGGGGGACGGACGCCCAAGGCCAATGGCACCCCCCTCTCTAGCTACCCTGCGTTACAGTTTTTCCCCCTGCAAAAGGATGGGGACCCTGACAGGGCACACTGGGACCACTGCTGAAATTGGACCACAGAAATGGTGAACTTTGCAGTGAAAGGAATGAGCTCTGTAACAAGTGTGCATAGCATGCTCAGAAAAAATGACCATCTATATAACTACTGGAAAAAATGTTTTAAAATTTGCTGCTACTTATGTCGGCCAAACCTTTCCTTCTGCAAAGCAGCTGCCTTACTCAATGCAAGGCACTCCCATCACTGGCCCCCGAACCGCCCTACTACCCTTTCTCACCCATACCACTGACACTGCATCCACAGTTTCTCCCACCACAGTAACCCTCCACCCGCACATTACCAAGTAATATATGTGGTACTTACATAAGTCAGCATAAGCTTTTCAGTAGCCGCAACTGCAACAGAAACATAAAAGAATTACATTCAGTGCTTTGCCTACCAATAACACATCCATACTGTCTGGCATATATCTGTACATTTTCCAGCTCCTTCCACCACATACATGAAACTTCTCAGTCATCTACCTCCACAGAAGGCTGGACTGCACAGTGATAGTAAACTGGCCTAAGACCAATGGGTGTATGGCAACCCCCAGCACACAAAAAAAATATTGCACAGATGGCTAAGTGGCAAACTTCCCTCCCAGGGAAACAGCACTGTTCAGCTGCACTGGGGGGCGTTTTTTCCGCAACCCGGGCAAGTGTGTTCCTGGCCACCCCAATACCTCCCCAGAGCACCCACTTCCTTCACAACAGAACACTACAGGCCCTGTTCACCCCCATCCCAATAGCAATGTGCCCTCCACCCACTATAAAATGTTGGAATAAGCAAAATTTCATACGTACATAACAAGGGAGAAGCTTGAACTGCTCAAGACCTGTAAAGGGAAGAACAAAACATATATTATCTGTGTCAGCCCACCCACATACCAGACCACCCATTTTGGCCCCCCCTGTTGCATTGGCCTGTACGTTTTGGGCACCCCGGCGCCAGACTGGCACACCAATGTGCCCCTCTACGCCAAGGCAGGTATAGTAAACGAAGAACCCAATTCAAAATGGCAGGCTGCCCTTTTGTGGGGCCGGAGGGGCCCCCTACACCGCTGTGGAATTTTCTAACGTGAGGGGGGTTGCACCTCTCCACCACCACCCCAATTTGAGGGACGGCCCATCTCATGTAGCCCTCCCAAGGGGCAGATAAGGGGGGAGGCTGTCCTGCACTCCTCCCTGGGCTCAGGCGTCCGTTCCTAAGAGCAGATATCTGATCCCAGGGAGGGCTGCATGACATGGCACCCACTCCATTGTGGGCGGGGGGGGGGGTTAACGCCCCATTCCTTTAGAAACTTTCCCAACCCTTTAGAAACTTTCCCAACCCTTTGGGGTGCCCCACCGCCCCCCCTAAAAAACCTTCCAACAATTTCACTTTTTTCCTTTGGTAACCCAACTCCCCTTTGTGCACAGGGGCACATTGGTGTGCCAATCTGGCGCCGGAGTGCCCAAACCTTACTGCCCCATCTATTGGGGGTCCTGCCCCACATTTTGGGGTGCCCCCCCACCCCACCCCCAATGGCTGGGGGACACACCTCATGCAGGCCTCCCTGGGCCTCCTCCAAACGGCTGCGTGAAGTACACCCCACCTCCATTTGGGGTGAGGGGGGAGAGGGCCACCCCAAAAGGTGGGGCAGGACCCCCAATAGATGGGGCAGTAGGGTTTGGGCACCCTGGGGGCAGATAGCCACACTAATGTGGCCATCTGCACCAAGCAAAGTTGGGTAAACAAAAAAAAATATACAAAATCACAGGCTGCTTTTTAGGGGGGGGGCTGAGGGCCACCCTAAATTGGCAGCGCATGATGTACCGCAACGGGGGGTGGCCCTCAACCCCCCCCTACCCCAAATGGAGGGCCCCACCTCATGCAACCCTCCCTGGGGGCAGATAGAGGGGGCCTCACCTCATGCATCCCTCCCTGGGGTCAGATGCCCCTTCCTAGGAGCAGATATCTGCCCCCAGGGAGGGTTACAAGGGGTGTCCCTTTCTACTTCGGTGGGGGGGGCATTCAATAAAAAATCCATGGTGGCTAGTGGCCCCCCACCCCCACCCCCTTTCCACATACTTTCAATTATTTTTTTTGTTCATTCTCCTGGGGCAGATGGTCAGCCATCTGCCTGAGGGTTCTCATGCATGTACCCCCATGCTTTGGGGGCCGGGAGGGGGAGAGGGCTGCTTACTTGAGGCAGCCCCCCCCCACAAACGGATCCATGGGGGTCTAGTGGGTTGCTGGTCACGGATCGAGCGCTCTGCGCCGATCCGTGACCAGCAATGCCTCCTATATGTGGTGTCCTTGGAAAGGGGGGAACCCCCCCTTTCCAAGGACACCATTTTTTACAAAATCCCTGGTGGTCTAGTGGGCCCCAGGGCCCCAAACCCCCTCCCACCTTCCTCCATCACTCGATTTTTTTTTTTTTTTTTCTCACCCCTGGGGGCAGTGATCATCTGCCCCCAGGGGTCTCTGCCGCTGTGGCCCCATGCCTTGGGGCCACGCGGGAGGGGGGTGCTTACCTAGTAAGCAGCCCCCTCCTCCCCCTGCGACACAAACGGATCTGTATTGATCCGGTGGCATTGATGCCCACGGATCGCGCGCCCTGCGCTCGATCCGCGGGCAGCAATGCCACACAATGGGTATCGTTGGAAAGGGGAGAATCTCCCCTTTCCAACGATACCCGCCTCGATCTCCAATGTGCGCAAATCACACCTCTGCGGATTCCCACGGGTGTCCTCTTTTCGGAAATGCATGGGGCTCCCTGTTTTTCTTGGTGGCTTGGACACCCGAGGCCCATATCTGTGTGTTGTGCCGGTCGGCAGAATGGCTGAGATTCCCCTCTTCAAACAGACTGGGGGTTGCTTGCGTTTTCGGCTTGTCCCTTGCCGGCCAGGTAGGTGCACCCACGCATGTGAGGTACCGTTTTCATCGGGACACCTGTGGGAACGCGGGACAGTAGGCCATGTGGTGTTGGGGGCGTGTTTCGATGGGTGCGTCGAGTGAAATGTGCGGAAAATGCGTTTTTTTCCCCACATTTCGGACTTTGCGGGGGTGTCTGGGTAATAAATTCTGGCCCGATTTGCGCAAATCAGACCTCTGTGCTTTCCCACGGGTGTCCTCTTTTGGGAAATGCATGGGGTTCCCTGTTTTCCTTGCTGGCTTCGACACCCTAGGCCCAAATCTGTAGGTTGCCCACATGAACAAATTGTGCTGTGGCGAAAGGCTTGGGGTTACCAGCGGGTTACCCTTTTCCTTTTGCGACCCCGGTAGGTGCACCCACACATGCGAGATACCTTTTTCGTCGGGACACCGTGGGAACACGAGAAGGTATGACATCTGCTGTTGGCGACGTGTTTCGGTGAGTGGACACAGGGAAATGTCTCTGAAATTGGCCGGAAATTAAGACAGTTCTCAGACATTTCCCTCTGGCCACTCACCGAAACACACCGCCAACAACACGTGGCCTACCTTCCCGCATCGCCACACGTGTCCCAATGAGAGGCTGACCTCTTGTGTGCAGGTGTGGTACCTGAGTGACAATGGGTACATCTTTAGTATAGTAACTTTGCTGTAGTGCACTTAGGAAACAGTAAAGTACTGGCAGTAAGCCATTTCACATGCACCTTTCCTCACACTTCCCATACATACCAGACGCAATGCAGTTAGACACGCAAGGTGGGATTTAGCACAAGGACAAACCTCCTTGTGTTGCACAAGAAGGTTTGTCCTTGTGAGCAGTGATGCCACGACAAGGCACCCACAGGATCACTGGCCATTCGTATCCTTTTCGTGTCTGCAGTCAGTTGGCATCCATTTCAGCAGTTGCACTTCTACCAAATCACTAGCACCAGAGCAAGTATATCTACACATGAGCATATCTACACACTTATAGCACATGGACATGTGTGTACAATGCAACTGTGTCTCTAGCAATATCTTAACTATCATTTGGCATCAATTTCATAGCAACTGTGTATGTATGTGCCGGCAATCACATGTGGACAGTGATAGCAAGTGCATACTGGCTGACTTTGCTACCCTGCCCTACAGGCGCTATCTTCCACACCAGCTTTCAGTATGCCCATAGCAACTATGGGCAAACATTCTTATGTTCCACCGTACCCACACAAAACAGCCATCCTGCAACATGACAATCATTTCGGCAGTGCTGGAAAAGTCCATTCACAGAAATTGCATCTGCATGTTCTTTGTATCTTTACCTAATTCACACACCAATCATATCCAATTCATTCCTACAGAAGAGGTGTCACTTACACCACACATAACATTACTCGCAGTAAAACAATAAACAAGGCAGGATGTTACGAGGTACGCAAGACACCGCTGCCATATAGTTGGTGTCCAAGTACCACTTTCATGACACTTAGACCTCAAGGGAGGGAGCCAAAGTGGCGTGTATTATTTTGAAAAGACACCCCTTGAGTGGAGGGAACCTGAATGGTGTTCTGGTCTTCCACAACGCACGGCTTGAGTAGAGGGAGCGGGACTGGCCTTTCTTTGCTTGCCAAACCTTAGGTGGAAGGAGCCAGATTTGGGTTCCTTTCCAAAGTACGCCGGAAGCGGATGGGGTTTTCCAGATGTTTTTTTTTGTAAGGCAATCCCGAACAGGAGCAAGCTGCACTCCCATAGGGGAGTGACCCAGAGTGCTCCACCCTTCTTCTCAATGGCCCGCCTCAACTAGAGGCGGTGGAGTGGCATTCCTTTCCAAGATGTGCCTGCTTTGGAAGAAACAAGCATTGCGTTACTTTGCAAGGCACACCACGCGCAGAGGGAGCTAGACTGCCTTTTCCTTATGAAGTGAAAGGTACCGGGGATGATGTCTCTTTCCCAGGCAGGCCTCAAGTGGAGGGGGCAGAACTAGCATTGCTTGCCAAAGCACGCCAAAGGGGAGTAAAGCAGAGTGCTGTCCCCACCTACTCCAAGGCACACCTCAAGTGGAGGGAGCTAGAGTGGCATTTCTTTCCAAGATGTGCCTGCTTTGGAAGAAACAAGCATTGTGTTACTTTGCAAGGCACACCACGCGCAGAGGGAGCTAGACTGCCTTTTCCTTATGAGGCAGACCCGAAGTGAAAGGTACCGGGGGTGATGTCTCTTTCCCAGGCAGGCCTCAAGTGGAGGGGGCAGGACTAGCATTGCTTGCCAAAGGGGAGTAAAGCAGAGTGCTGTCCCCACCTACTCCAAGGCACACCTCAAGTGGAGGGAGCTAGAGTGGCATTTCTTTCCAAGATGTGCCTGCTTTGGAAGAAACAAGCATTGCGTTACTTTGCAAGGCACACCACGCGCAGAGGGAGCTAGACTGCCTATTCCTTATTAGGCAGACCTGAAGTGAAAGGTACCAGTGGTGATGTCTCTTTCCCAGGCAGGCCTCAAGTGGAGGGGGCAGAACTAGCATTGCTTGCCAAAGCACGCCAAAGGGGAAAGACCCGCATGGCACAACTCTCAAGTACAGGGACTCATAATGATTACTATTTTGTAGGGCACGCCTCCAATGGAAGGAGCCTGATTAGCGTTCCTTTGCAAGTCACGCTTTGAGCTGAGGGATCTAGACTGATGTACATTTTCTTGACAGGCCTCAAGGGAAAGCTACGGCTGTGGTTGCCTTTCCAAGGCAAGCCTCAAGTGGAGGAAGCAGGACTAGCGATGCTCGTGAATGCACGCTAAATCAAGTGAAGTGAGTTGACATCCTGTTGCATTTTCATTGAAGGTACACCTCCAGGGCAGGGTGCAAGAGTGCCATTCCTTTACAAGACATGCACGATTTCAGTGGCTAAGGGTCCCTTTCAAGGAATGATGGGCATTTTCGGAAATCAGTCGATCTCCCAATAATTTTCCTTTGTATGATACAAAAGGAAACAAGACTGAAAGCAGAGGGCAGGCTGGGAAGGGCGTTGGGGACAGTACACCCGAGTATCCTTCCTCTTTCCTTGTTTTGTACACACCTTACATTTTCGGTACGGTTGTGCCTTCGTGGCAGTGGGAGGAACATAATCACCAAAGTGTCGCTCTTGCAATCTGGCCACATCTTCGACCTCTGGAAAGGAGGGAATTTGTACATAAACATTAGCCAGAGATTGAACAATTTCTAATTCAAAATCCAAAAAGGAGAGCTTGTTTTCTGGAGTAGCTGCACGGTACACCACATAAGCATTGTACGTTGCCATATGCACAATGTGTGTGGCTAACTTTTTGTACCAGAAACGCGACTTGCGTTCAGCGTGGTATGACTCAAGCACTTGGTCATTTCTGTCTACTCCACCCATGTACTTGTTGTAATCCAGAATGCAATTGGGCTTCAACACTTGCTGAGTCTGCCTGCGCAGAGGGACAGCTGAAGTACTTTCATCATGAATAGTACTTAGCATGTACACATCCCTTTTGCCGCAGAATTTCACTGCTAACAATTCATCCTGCCGCAATGCCATACATTGTCCCTTGGCCAACTTCTTACACACAAGTTGTCTGGGGAAGCCTTTGCGATTACTGCGGATTGTACCGCATGCCAGAGTGCCCACATTGAACAATTCCTTGAACAGTGGAATTCCGGTGTAGAAATTGTCTACATACAAATGATGTCCCTTGTGGAGCCATGGTGTGAGAAGATCCCAAACAATCTTCTCACTTGTCCCTAAATGGGCTGGGCAGCCCGGAATGTTTAGGGTAGAGTCTTTACCGGTGTAGACTCTCATGCTGCTGACATACCCAGTGGTACTTTCACACAACATGTACATTTTAATTCCATATCGTGATCTCTTGCTAGGAATGTATTGCCTGAATACAAGGCGACCTTTGAACAACACCAACGATTCATCAATGGATATGTTCTGGCTAGGAACATGCACCTCTGCAAATCGGTGAGTGAAGTGGTCCAGAAATGGCTTCAGTTTGAACAGCCTATCAAAGTTTGGGTCCGTTTTGGGTAATGCTGCCTAGTTGTCATTGAAGTGCAACATACGGTGCAGTGCTTGAAAGCGATTTCTGCTCATTGTAGCTGAAAAAAACGGGCAATAAAGTGGTGCTACAGTAGACCAGTATATTGCGACAGACGGCTTGTGTCCAATTCCCATGAGCAAAATGAGACCCCAAAACTGTCTCATTTCAACATTGTTTGTGGGTACCCATGCTTGTGCTCTGGAGTGGGGTTTCAGAGTGGGACCCCTAGACCTCATGAACTGTGCAGCGTATAAATTGGTTTGCTGAACCACATCTGCAATGAACCCATCATCAACAAAAAGGTTGAAAAAATCAATAGGCTGAAACCCTTCTGTATTCACTGTGCACCCTGATATACCAGTGAAAGGGGGCACAACAGGCAGAGCCATTGCTGGAGGCACCCAGAGCGACTCTTGAGTCATGTTAGGAACTGCCACATTGCGTGGCCGTCTTGCACGTCCCCTTACAGGTCCCCTGCGTGTGGGAAGTGTGCGAAAAGGTGGACGCACTCTTCCTTCCTCTTCATCATCAGATGATGACGATGATGAGTGGGAGGAGGGACTTTTGTCAATGGCCATCTCACTTCCCCAATCACTTCCCTCGTGCCCCTCAGAAGCACTATCTGTTTCAGAATGCATGTACACATCTGTGCCTTGCTCTGAGCCAGACTCCATCACTGCAGCTAATGCCTCCGCACCAGACATTGATCGCCGAGAAGCCATGAGTACCTTCGCTATGGAACCCTTCACTGCCCAAAGACCAGATGAAGACTGAAACAAGAAGTATGTGTGCTTCTGAAAGTATGGAACGTAGCACAGTAAGTGGTATTCAGCGCCACAAACCTACTCCACACAAGTACACCAAAAGGTCCAGACTTTGCTCACAAACTGTAGCAGCCCTCTGCAATATGACGTACTCCCTGCACGCTACAATAAACGGAGTAGTACTTTGCAAACACTCACGTGAAATGCTAAGGACCAGCTGACTGCTTTCCTACAAGTGGGTAGACAGCTACAACACACCTGCACCTAAAAGAAAGAGAACAAAAAATCTATGGACAATGTACTATTCCGCTAAACTGTACAGAAATACAAGCGTGGGGACGAGGATTTCACCCACACTACCTATTCAGAAACAGCCAACATGCTTTGCATCATGCCCTCCTCCATGGCATGCTTGTGGATGGGAAATCGAGGTGAGAAGGAACCATGCAACGTATTAGTGATCTGGTGAGTTGAAATCCATAGGCAATGAAGAAGCAGAAAGGGAAGATAAATAAAGTACATGGCTGGCCCTTCCGGGCAACTGCTGGCACACTTTTGACAAAAACACTTGCTCATTCATATAGGGGTGTCTATTGTAAGGGGAAAGCTCACAAGGACAAAATTATTGCAAGGCCAAGCAAATTGATGTAGGCTGAAGCAAGTAGTGATGGGTACCTAAGAAATAAGTAGCAGAAACATACTGAATGCTTTGACATGCCATGAATGCAAACAATTGCTAGAAAGTGGAAGTCTCACTGCCAACATACTTACTACCATTTCTATTCACTTTTCACATCTTCCAGTGTGTCCATCAGTCACTGGGCAAACCCCCCCTAAAATAGCGTCTGGGCAAAATCCATTATGTTTCCAATGAACAGCTCCATGCCTGTTTTGGAAAGGTGCACCCCATCTCTGTGAAACATCACAGCACCTTTGATATTGCCATGGTGAATGGTCCGTATTCTGGTGTTGCCCTCTGTCAGTCTAGTGAACTCGCCATTCATTTTCCACACCGAGCGGTTGATGGCCCTTCTATTCTCTTGAGTTCTCCAATCCATCCTGGGAATCATCTGGGACCAGGCCACCACAGTGTTTGGAAACCTCTGTGCAATCCATTCAAGGTCTGCCATGAGCTGCTCCCGTACCACCTTCCGTCCCACAGACGCAAAATCATTTCCTCCCAGGTGAACCACTATAAGGTCAGGGGGGGGCCTTTCCTTTTGCTTGGGCAGCGATGATGGCTCCTCGGAGCTGGTGAAGGCGCATCCCCCCCCACCCCAAACCAATGCACTGCAAGGCCATCCCTTCCAGACCCAGATGTAGGTGGCCCTCGGAAAAGTCGTGCAGCCCTTTGGATATAAGAGTGGCCGAAAATCCACACAACCCTCATCCTCACTAGGAAATGGAAACAGGAAAACCCCCATGATTATGGCTGCACATACATTTTACCACATTACACAACAATTGCACCAATACATGACTCTTGTAACAATCCCAGACACACACTTCACCCATTCGGAAACCACCTCTCATTTGAGATAACAGTAGGTCGACACATAATTGCCACATTATTTTCAGGGGAAGGAGGTGAAGAAGATAGTATGTCACCTTGTGCCAATAACACAGTTGTGCTGGCGCAATTGTAATCAGTAAAAGTTGTCTGCTCCTGTGGCCCACCGCCTGCCCAGCACGGTGACAAGGTGACTTGCACATGCTACATCGTTACAATTTGGCAGGGTGACTAGTCTCACAGAGGATATGAAGTCCACAGGAAGTGTGCTTTGTACGCTCTCTGAATATAGGTACTCTGACAGAATGTGCCACATTTACCACAAATGGGTGCACCTTCAGACAATTTCAATGTGAGTGTTTCGGCCATAGCTCCAGGACCACTAGTGACCTTGGGGGCACTTCACTACCAAGGAAGGGAGGTGGCCAAGGTCACACCCATCACCCACCACTACCCTACATAGCTTCCTGGTCAGCACTACAGCTTTCCTCTCCTGGAAGGGATTGGACCCTGCCAGGGCACCCTGCAACCACTGCTGAATTTGGAGGATAAAATATCCACCTGGGGGACGGACGCCCAAGGCCAATGACACCCCCCTCTCTAGCTACCCTGCGTTACAGTTTTTTCCCCTGCAAAAGGATGGGGACCCTGACAGGGCACACTGGGACCACTGCTGAAATTGGACCACAGAAATGGTGAACTTTGCAGTGAAAGGAATGAGCTCTGTAACAAGTGTGCATAGCATGCTCAGAAAAAATGACCATCTATATAACTACTGGAAAAAATGTTTTAAAATTTGCTGCTACTTATGTCGGCCAAACCTTTCCTTCTGCAAAGCAGCTGCCTTACTCAATGCAAGGCACACCCATCACTGGCCCCCGACCCTCCCCACTACCCTTTCCCACCCTTCCCACTACCCTTTCCCACCCTTATCACTGACAATGCAGCCACAATTCCTTCCACCGCAGTAACCCTCCACCCCCACATTACCAAGTAATAAATGTTGTACTTACATAAGTCAGCAATAGCTTTTCAGTAGCCGCAATTGCAAAGGAAACATAAAAGAATTAAAATCAATGCTTTGCCTACCAATTACACATCCAAACTGTCTGGCAACTATCTGTACGTTTTTCACTTCCTTCCACCAGTTCCATGACACTTCTCAGTCATCTACCACTAAGGAAGACTAGACTGCACATGGATTGGAAATGGAAATAAGACAAGTGGGCATATGGCATCCTGCAGAAAAAACATAAAAATAAATAAATCCCGTAAATCTGGCACAAAACCATCACTGTTTGGAAACATCTGTGCTATCCATTCCAGTTCCTCCATTAGCAGCTCATGTATCCCTTCCCCTCCCACAGACGCTAAATCTTTTCCTCCCAGGTGCACCACTGTAGGGTGGGGGGGTTGCATCTCCTTTTGCATGGACATCGCTGATGGCTCCTCTGAGCTGGTGAAAGCACTTCCCCCTAACCCCAAACCAATGCACCAGGAGGGCATCTCTTTGAGAGCCAGATGTGGTTGGCCCACGGAAAATCGTGCAGCCCTTTGGGTGAAAGAGTAGGCAATTATCTACACAACCCTCATCGTCACTATGATATGGAAACAAGTGAACCCCCATGAATATGCCTATACATACAGTTTATCAACTAGCTGAATAATTGTGTGAACACATGACTCTTGTAACAATCCCAGACACACACGTCACCCATTCGGACATGCACCTCTCATGTGAATTTACAGTAGGTCATTACGTAATTGGCACTTGTGTTTTAGGGGAAGGAGGTGGGAAAGAGGTGAAGAAGACAGTATGTCACCTTGTGCCAATAACACAGTTGTGCTGGGGCAATTGTAATCAGTAAAGGTTGTCTGCTCCTGTGGCCCACCGCCTGCACTGCACGGTGGTAAGGTGACTTCCACATGCTACACCATTACACTTTGGCAGGGTGACTAGTCTGACAGAGGATATGACCTGTGCAGCAAGGGTGCTTTGTAACCTCTCCGAATATAGTTACTCTGACAGAATGTGCGCCATTCATTACACATGCATGCAAATTTGGACACTTTGATTGTGAGAAATTGGGGCGCAGCTCCTAAAGTACTGGTGAACTTGGGGCCATTCGACTACCAAGGCAGAGAGGCAGCCAAGGTCACACACATCAACCACCACCACCCTACATCTCTGCCTGGCCAGCACCGCAGCTTTCCCCTCTAGGACGGGATGGGGACCGTGCCGGGGCACCCTGCACCCACTGCTGCTTTTGAGGGACAAAATATCCATCTGGGAGATGGACGCCCAAGGCCAATGACTTCACCCCCACCCCTCCTGCCCCTCTAGCTACCCTGCGTTACAGCTTTTCCCCCTGCAAAAGGATGGGGAGCCTGGCGGGGCTCACTGGGACGACTGCTGGAAAAGGACCACAGAAATGGTGATCGTTGCAGTAAAAGTAGTGTTCTCTGTATCAAGTACGCGTACCATGCTCAGAACAAAATGACCATCTGCATTACTACCGGCAACATTTTTGAAAAGGAGCTGCTACTTATGTCGGCCAATTTTTCCTTCTGCAAAGCAGCCACCTTCCTCAATGTAAGGCACTCCCATCACTGGCCCCCGAACCGCCCTACTACCCTTTCTCACCCATACCACTGACACTGCATCCACAGTTTCTCCCACCACAGTAACCCTCCACCCGCACATTACCAAGTAATATATGTGGTACTTACATAAGTCAGCATAAGCTTTTCAGTAGCCGCAACTGCAACAGAAACATAAAAGAATTACATTCAGTGCTTTGCCTACCAATAACACATCCATACTGTCTGGCATATATCTGTACATTTTTCAGCTCCTTCCACCACATACATGAAACTTCTCAGTCATCTACCTCCACAGAAGGCTGGACTGCACAGTGATAGTAAACTGGCCTAAGACCAATGGGTGTATGGCAACCCCCAGCACACAAAAAAAATATTGCACAGATGGCTAAGTGGCAAACTTCCCTCCCAGGGAAACAGCACTGTTCAGCTGCACTGGGGGGCGTTTTTTCCGCAACCCGGGCAAGTGTGTTCCTGGCCACCCCAATACCTCCCCAGAGCACCCACTTCCTTCACAACAGAACACTACAGGCCCTGTTCACCCCCATCCCAATAGCAATGTGCCCTCCACCCACTATAAAATGTTGGAATAAGCAAAATTTCATACGTACATAACAAGGGAGAAGCTTGAACTGCTCAAGACCTGTAAAGGGAAGAACAAAACATATATTATCTGTGTCAGCCCACCCACATACCAGACCACCCATTTTGGCCCCCCCTGTTGCATTGGCCTGTACGTTTTGGGCACCCCGGCGCCAGACTGGCACACCAATGTGCCCCTCTACGCCAAGGCAGGTATAGTAAACGAAGAACCCAATTCAAAATGGCAGGCTGCCCTTTTGTGGGGCCGGAGGGGCCCCCTACACCGCTGTGGAATTTTCTAACGTGAGGGGGGTTGCACCTCTCCACCACCACCCCAATTTGAGGGACGGCCCATCTCATGTAGCCCTCCCAAGGGGCAGATAAGGGGGGAGGCTGTCCTGCACTCCTCCCTGGGCTCAGGCGTCCGTTCCTAAGAGCAGATATCTGATCCCAGGGAGGGCTGCATGACATGGCACCCACTCCATTGTGGGCGGGGGGGGGTTAACGCCCCATTCCTTTAGAAACTTTCCCAACCCTTTAGAAACTTTCCCAACCCTTTGGGGTGCCCCACCGCCCCCCCTAAAAAACCTTCCAACAATTTCACTTTTTTCCTTTGGTAACCCAACTCCCCTTTGTGCACAGGGGCACATTGGTGTGCCAATCTGGCGCCGGAGTGCCCAAACCTTACTGCCCCATCTATTGGGGGTCCTGCCCCACCTTTTGGGGTGCCCCCCCACCCCACCCCCAATGGCTGGGGGACACACCTCATGCAGGCCTCCCTGGGCCTCCTCCAAACGGCTGCGTGAGGTACACCCCACCTCCATTTGGGGTGAGGGGGGAGAGGGCCACCCCAAAAGGTGGGGCAGGACCCCCAATAGATGGGGCAGTAGGGTTTGGGCACCCTGGGGGCAGATAGCCACACTAATGTGGCCATCTGCACCAAGCAAAGTTGGGTAAACAAAAAAAAATATACAAAATCACAGGCTGCTTTTTAGGGGGGGGGCTGAGGGCCACCCTAAATTGGCAGCGCATGATGTACCGCAACGGGGGGTGGCCCTCAACCCCCCCCTACCCCAAATGGAGGGCCCCACCTCATGCAACCCTCCCTGGGGGCAGATAGAGGGGGCCTCACCTCATGCATCCCTCCCTGGGGTCAGATGCCCCTTCCTAGGAGCAGATATCTGCCCCCAGGGAGGGTTACAAGGGGTGTCCCTTTCTACTTCGGTGGGGGGGGCATTCAATAAAAAATCCATGGTGGCTAGTGGCCCCCCACCCCCACCCCTTCCCCCACCCCCTTTCCACATACTTTCAATTATTTTTTTTGTTCATTCCCCTGGGGCAGATGGTCAGCCATCTGCCCGAGGGTTCTCATGCATGTACCCCCATGCTTTGGGGGCCGGGAGGGGGAGAGGGCTGCTTACTTGAGGCAGCCCCCCCCCACAAACGGATCCATGGGGGTCTAGTGGGTTGCTGGTCACGGATCGAGCGCTCTGCGCCGATCCGTGACCAGCAATGCCTCCTATATGTGGTGTCCTTGGAAAGGGGGGAACCCCCCCTTTCCAAGGACACCATTTTTTACAAAATCCCTGGTGGTCTAGTGGGCCCCAGGGCCCCAAACCCCCTCCCACCTTCCTCCATCACTCGATTTTTTTTTTTTTTTTCTCACCCCTGGGGGCAGTGATCATCTGCCCCCAGGGGTCTCTGCCGCTGTGGCCCCATGCCTTGGGGCCACGCGGGAGGGGGGTGCTTACCTAGTAAGCAGCCCCCTCCTCCCCCTGCGACACAAACGGATCTGTATTGATCCGGTGGCATTGATGCCCACGGATCGCGCGCCCTGCGCTCGATCCGCGGGCAGCAATGCCACACAATGGGTATCGTTGGAAAGGGGAGAATCTCCCCTTTCCAACGATACCCGCCTCGATCTCCAATGTGCGCAAATCACACCTCTGCGGATTCCCACGGGTGTCCTCTTTTCGGAAATGCATGGGGCTCCCTGTTTTTCTTGGTGGCTTGGACACCCGAGGCCCATATCTGTGTGTTGTGCCGGTCGGCAGAATGGCTGAGATTCCCCTCTTCAAACAGACTGGGGGTTGCTTGCGTTTTCGGCTTGCCCCTTGCCGGCCAGGTAGGTGCACCCACGCATGTGAGGTACCGTTTTCATCGGGACACCTGTGGGAACGCGGGACAGTAGGCCATGTGGTGTTGGGGGCGTGTTTCGATGGGTGCGTCGAGTGAAATGTGCGGAAAATGCGTTTTTTTCCCCACATTTCGGACTTTGCGGGGGTGTCTGGGTAATAAATTCTGGCCCGATTTGCGCAAATCAGACCTCTGTGCTTTCCCACGGGTGTCCTCTTTTGGGAAATGCATGGGGTTCCCTGTTTTCCTTGCTGGCTTCGACACCCTAGGCCCAAATCTGTAGGTTGCCCACATGAACAAATTGTGCTGTGGCGAAAGGCTTGGGGTTACCAGCGGGTTACCCTTTTCCTTTTGCGACCCCGGTAGGTGCACCCACACATGCGAGATACCTTTTTCGTCGGGACACCTGTGGGAACACGAGAAGGTATGACATCTGCTGTTGGCGACGTGTTTCGGTGAGTGGACACAGGGAAATGTCTCTGAAATTGGCCGGAAATTAAGACAATTCTCAGACATTTCCCTCTGGCCACTCACCGAAACACACCGCCAACAACACGTGGCCTACCTTCCCGCATCGCCACACGTGTCCCAATGAGAGGCTGACCTCTTGTGTGCAGGTGTGGTACCTGAGTGACAATGGGTACATCTTTAGTATAGTAACTTTGCTGTAGTGCACTTAGGAAACAGTAAAGTACTGGCAGTAAGCCATTTCACATGCACCTTTCCTCACACTTCCCATACATACCAGACGCAATGCAGTTAGACACGCAAGGTGGGATTTAGCACAAGGACAAACCTCCTTGTGTTGCACAAGAAGGTTTGTCCTTGTGAGCAGTGATGCCACGACAAGGCACCCACAGGATCACTGGCCATTCGTATCCTTTTCGTGTCTGCAGTCAGTTGGCATCCATTTCAGCAGTTGCACTTCTACCAAATCACTAGCACCAGAGCAAGTATATCTACACATGAGCATATCTACACACTTATACCACATGGACATGTGTGTACAATGCAACTGTGTCTCTAGCAATATCTTAACTATCATTTGGCATCAATTTCATAGCAACTGTGTATGTATGTGCCGGCAATCACATGTGGACAGTGATAGCAAGTGCATACTGGCTGACTTTGCTACCCTGCCCTACAGGCGCTATCTTCCACACCAGCTTTCAGTATGCCCATAGCAACTATGGGCAAACATTCTTATGTTCCACCGTACCCACACAAAACAGCCATCCTGCAACATGACAATCATTTCGGCAGTGCTGGAAAAGTCCATTCACAGAAATTGCATCTGCATGTTCTTTGTATCTTTACCTAATTCACACACCAATCATATCCAATTCATTCCTACAGAAGAGGTGTCACTTACACCACACATAACATTACTCGCAGTAAAACAATAAACAAGGCAGGATGTTACGAGGTACGCAAGACACCGCTGCCATATAGTTGGTGTCCAAGTACCACTTTCATGACACTTAGACCTCAAGGGAGGGAGCCAAAGTGGCGTGTATTATTTTGAAAAGACACCCCTTGAGTGGAGGGAACCTGAATGGTGTTCTGGTCTTCCACAACGCACGGCTTGAGTAGAGGGAGCGGGACTGGCCTTTCTTTGCTTGCCAAACCTTAGGTGGAAGGAGCCAGATTTGGGTTCCTTTCCAAAGTACGCCGGAAGCGGATGGGGTTTTCCAGATGTTTTTTTTTGTAAGGCAATCCCGAACAGGAGCAAGCTGCACTCCCATAGGGGAGTGACCCAGAGTGCTCCACCCTTCTTCTCAATGGCCCGCCTCAACTAGAGGCGGTGGAGTGGCATTCCTTTCCAAGATGTGCCTGCTTTGGAAGAAACAAGCATTGCGTTACTTTGCAAGGCACACCACGCGCAGAGGGAGCTAGACTGCCTTTTCCTTATGAAGTGAAAGGTACCGGGGATGATGTCTCTTTCCCAGGCAGGCCTCAAGTGGAGGGGGCAGAACTAGCATTGCTTGCCAAAGCACGCCAAAGGGGAGTAAAGCAGAGTGCTGTCCCCACCTACTCCAAGGCACACCTCAAGTGGAGGGAGCTAGAGTGGCATTTCTTTCCAAGATGTGCCTGCTTTGGAAGAAACAAGCATTGTGTTACTTTGCAAGGCACACCACGCGCAGAGGGAGCTAGACTGCCTTTTCCTTATGAGGCAGACCCGAAGTGAAAGGTACCGGGGTGATGTCTCTTTCCCAGGCAGGCCTCAAGTGGAGGGGGCAGGACTAGCATTGCTTGCCAAAGGGGAGTAAAGCAGAGTGCTGTCCCCACCTACTCCAAGGCACACCTCAAGTGGAGGGAGCTAGAGTGGCATTTCTTTCCAAGATGTGCCTGCTTTGGAAGAAACAAGCATTGCGTTACTTTGCAAGGCACACCACGCGCAGAGGGAGCTAGACTGCCTATTCCTTATTAGGCAGACCTGAAGTGAAAGGTACCAGTGGTGATGTCTCTTTCCCAGGCAGGCCTCAAGTGGAGGGGGCAGGACTAGCATTGCTTGCCAAAGCACGCCAAAGGGGAAAGACCCGCATGGCACAACTCTCAAGTACAGGGACTCATAATGATTACTATTTTGTAGGGCACGCCTCCAATGGAAGGAGCCTGATTAGCGTTCCTTTGCAAGTCACGCTTTGAGCAGAGGGATCTAGACTGATGTACATTTTCTTGACAGGCCTCAAGGGAAAGCTACGGCTGTGGTTGCCTTTCCAAGGCAAGCCTCAAGTGGAGGAAGCAGGACTAGCGATGCTCGTGAATGCACGCTAAATCAAGTGAAGTGAGTTGACATCCTGTTGCATTTTCATTGAAGGTACACCTCCAGGGCAGGGTGCAAGAGTGCCATTCCTTTACAAGACATGCACGATTTCAGTGGCTAAGGGTCCCTTTCAAGGAATGATGGGCATTTTCGGAAATCAGTCGATCTCCCAATAATTTTCCTTTGTATGATACAAAAGGAAACAAGACTGAAAGCAGAGGGCAGGCTGGGAAGGGCGTTGGGGACAGTACACCCGAGTATCCTTCCTCTTTCCTTGTTTTGTACACACCTTACATTTTCGGTACGGTTGTGCCTTCGTGGCAGTGGGAGGAACATAATCACCAAAGTGTCGCTCTTGCAATCTGGCCACATCTTCGACCTCTGGAAAGGAGGGAATTTGTACATAAACATTAGCCAGAGATTGAACAATTTCTAATTCAAAATCCAAAAAGGAGAGCTTGTTTTCTGGAGTAGCTGCACGGTACACCACATAAGCATTGTACGTTGCCATATGCACAATGTGTGTGGCTAACTTTTTGTACCAGAAACGCGACTTGCGTTCAGCGTGGTATGACTCAAGCACTTGGTCATTTCTGTCTACTCCACCCATGTACTTGTTGTAATCCAGAATGCAATTGGGCTTCAACACTTGCTGAGTCTGCCTGCGCAGAGGGACAGCTGAAGTACTTTCATCATGAATAGTACTTAGCATGTACACATCCCTTTTGCCGCAGAATTTCACTGCTAACAATTCATCCTGCCGCAATGCCAT
Source organism: Ambystoma mexicanum (assembly GCF_040938575.1). Taxonomy (NCBI): domain Eukaryota; kingdom Metazoa; phylum Chordata; class Amphibia; order Caudata; family Ambystomatidae; genus Ambystoma; species Ambystoma mexicanum. Next base: position 5,395,962 of record NW_027182323.1, read on the forward strand.
ACATTGTCCCTTGGCCAACTTCTTACACACAAGTTGTCTGGGGAAGCCTTTGCGATTACTGCGGATTGTACCGCATGCCAGAGTGCCCACATTGAACAATTCCTTGAACAGTGGAATTCCGGTGTAGAAATTGTCTACATACAAATGATGTCCCTTGTGGAGCCATGGTGTGAGAAGATCCCAAACAATCTTCTCACTTGTCCCTAAATGGGCTGGGCAGCCCGGAATGTTTAGGGTAGAGTCTTTACCGGTGTAGACTCTCATGCTGCTGACATACCCAGTGGTACTTTCACACAACATGTACATTTTAATTCCATATCGTGATCTCTTGCTAGGAATGTATTGCCTGAATACAAGGCGACCTTTGAACAACACCAACGATTCATCAATGGATATGTTCTGGCTAGGAACATGCACCTCTGCAAATCGGTGAGTGAAGTGGTCCAGAAATGGCTTCAGTTTGAACAGCCTATCAAAGTTTGGGTCCGTTTTGGGTAATGCTGCCTAGTTGTCATTGAAGTGCAACATACGGTGCAGTGCTTGAAAGCGATTTCTGCTCATTGTAGCTGAAAAAAACGGGCAATAAAGTGGTGCTACAGTAGACCAGTATATTGCGACAGACGGCTTGTGTCCAATTCCCATGAGCAAAATGAGACCCCAAAACTGTCTCATTTCAACATTGTTTGTGGGTACCCATGCTTGTGCTCTGGAGTGGGGTTTCAGAGTGGGACCCCTAGACCTCATGAACTGTGCAGCGTATAAATTGGTTTGCTGAACCACATCTGCAATGAACCCATCATCAACAAAAAGGTTGAAAAAATCAATAGGCTGAAACCCTTCTGTATTCACTGTGCACCCTGATATACCAGTGAAAGGGGGCACAACAGGCTGAGCCATTGCTGGAGGCACCCAGAGCGACTCTTGAGTCATGTTAGGAACTGCCACATTGCGTGGCCGTCTTGCACGTCCCCTTACAGGTCCCCTGCGTGTGGGAAGTGTGCGAAAAGGTGGACGCACTCTTCCTTCCTCTTCATCATCAGATGATGACGATGATGAGTGGGAGGAGGGACTTTTGTCAATGGCCATCTCACTTCCCCAATCACTTCCCTCGTGCCCCTCAGAAGCACTATCTGTTTCAGAATGCATGTACACATCTGTGCCTTGCTCTGAGCCAGACTCCATCACTGCAGCTAATGCCTCCGCACCAGACATTGATCGCCGAGAAGCCATGAGTACCTTCGCTATGGAACCCTTCACTGCCCAAAGACCAGATGAAGACTGAAACAAGAAGTATGTGTGCTTCTGAAAGTATGGAACGTAGCACAGTAAGTGGTATTCAGCGCCACAAACCTACTCCACACAAGTACACCAAAAGGTCCAGACTTTGCTCACAAACTGTAGCAGCCCTCTGCAATATGACGTACTCCCTGCACGCTACAATAAACGGAGTAGTACTTTGCAAACACTCACGTGAAATGCTAAGGACCAGCTGACTGCTTTCCTACAAGTGGGTAGACAGCTACAACACACCTGCACCTAAAAGAAAGAGAACAAAAAATCTATGGACAATGTACTATTCCGCTAAACTGTACAGAAATACAAGCGTGGGGACGAGGATTTCACCCACACTACCTATTCAGAAACAGCCAACATGCTTTGCATCATGCCCTCCTCCATGGCATGCTTGTGGATGGGAAATCGAGGTGAGAAGGAACCATGCAACGTATTAGTGATCTGGTGAGTTGAAATCCATAGGCAATGAAGAAGCAGAAAGGGAAGATAAATAAAGTACATGGCTGGCCCTTCCGGGCAACTGCTGGCACACTTTTGACAAAAACACTTGCTCATTCATATAGGGGTGTCTATTGTAAGGGGAAAGCTCACAAGGACAAAATTATTGCAAGGCCAAGCAAATTGATGTAGGCTGAAGCAAGTAGTGATGGGTACCTAAGAAATAAGTAGCAGAAACATACTGAATGCTTTGACATGCCATGAATGCAAACAATTGCTAGAAAGTGGAAGTCTCACTGCCAACATACTTACTACCATTTCTATTCACTTTTCACATCTTCCAGTGTGTCCATCAGTCACTGGGCAAACCCCCCCTAAAATAGCGTCTGGGCAAAATCCATTATGTTTCCAATGAACAGCTCCATGCCTGTTTTGGAAAGGTGCACCCCATCTCTGTGAAACATCACAGCACCTTTGATATTGCCATGGTGAATGGTCCGTATTCTGGTGTTGCCCTCTGTCAGTCTAGTGAACTCGCCATTCATTTTCCACACCGAGCGGTTGATGGCCCTTCTATTCTCTTGAGTTCTCCAATCCATCCTGGGAATCATCTGGGACCAGGCCACCACAGTGTTTGGAAACCTCTGTGCAATCCATTCAAGGTCTGCCATGAGCTGCTCCCGTACCACCTTCCGTCCCACAGACGCAAAATCATTTCCTCCCAGGTGAACCACTATAAGGTCAGGGGGGGGCCTTTCCTTTTGCTTGGGCAGCGATGATGGCTCCTCGGAGCTGGTGAAGGCGCATCCCCCCCCACCCCAAACCAATGCACTGCAAGGCCATCCCTTCCAGACCCAGATGTAGGTGGCCCTCGGAAAAGTCGTGCAGCCCTTTGGATATAAGAGTGGCCGAAAATCCACACAACCCTCATCCTCACTAGGAAATGGAAACAGGAAAACCCCCATGATTATGGCTGCACATACATTTTACCACATTACACAACAATTGCACCAATACATGACTCTTGTAACAATCCCAGACACACACTTCACCCATTCGGAAACCACCTCTCATTTGAGATAACAGTAGGTCGACACATAATTGCCACATTATTTTCAGGGGAAGGAGGTGAAGAAGATAGTATGTCACCTTGTGCCAATAACACAGTTGTGCTGGCGCAATTGTAATCAGTAAAAGTTGTCTGCTCCTGTGGCCCACCGCCTGCCCAGCACGGTGACAAGGTGACTTGCACATGCTACATCGTTACAATTTGGCAGGGTGACTAGTCTCACAGAGGATATGAAGTCCACAGGAAGTGTGCTTTGTACGCTCTCTGAATATAGGTACTCTGACAGAATGTGCCACATTTACCACAAATGGGTGCACCTTCAGACAATTTCAATGTGAGTGTTTCGGCCATAGCTCCAGGACCACTAGTGACCTTGGGGGCACTTCACTACCAAGGAAGGGAGGTGGCCAAGGTCACACCCATCACCCACCACTACCCTACATAGCTTCCTGGTCAGCACTACAGCTTTCCTCTCCTGGAAGGGATTGGACCCTGCCAGGGCACCCTGCAACCACTGCTGAATTTGGAGGATAAAATATCCACCTGGGGGACGGACGCCCAAGGCCAATGACACCCCCCTCTCTAGCTACCCTGCGTTACAGTTTTTTCCCCTGCAAAAGGATGGGGACCCTGACAGGGCACACTGGGACCACTGCTGAAATTGGACCACAGAAATGGTGAACTTTGCAGTGAAAGGAATGAGCTCTGTAACAAGTGTGCATAGCATGCTCAGAAAAAATGACCATCTATATAACTACTGGAAAAAATGTTTTAAAATTTGCTGCTACTTATGTCGGCCAAACCTTTCCTTCTGCAAAGCAGCTGCCTTACTCAATGCAAGGCACACCCATCACTGGCCCCCGACCCTCCCCACTACCCTTTCCCACCCTTCCCACTACCCTTTCCCACCCTTATCACTGACAATGCAGCCACAATTCCTTCCACCGCAGTAACCCTCCACCCCCACATTACCAAGTAATAAATGTTGTACTTACATAAGTCAGCAATAGCTTTTCAGTAGCCGCAATTGCAAAGGAAACATAAAAGAATTAAAATCAATGCTTTGCCTACCAATTACACATCCAAACTGTCTGGCAACTATCTGTACGTTTTTCACTTCCTTCCACCAGTTCCATGACACTTCTCAGTCATCTACCACTAAGGAAGACTAGACTGCACATGGATTGGAAATGGAAATAAGACAAGTGGGCATATGGCATCCTGCAGAAAAAACATAAAAATAAATAAATCCCGTAAATCTGGCACAAAACCATCACTGTTTGGAAACATCTGTGCTATCCATTCCAGTTCCTCCATTAGCAGCTCATGTATCCCTTCCCCTCCCACAGACGCTAAATCTTTTCCTCCCAGGTGCACCACTGTAGGGTGGGGGGGGTTGCATCTCCTTTTGCATGGACATCGCTGATGGCTCCTCTGAGCTGGTGAAAGCACTTCCCCCTAACCCCAAACCAATGCACCAGGAGGGCATCTCTTTGAGAGCCAGATGTGGTTGGCCCACGGAAAATCGTGCAGCCCTTTGGGTGAAAGAGTAGGCAATTATCTACACAACCCTCATCGTCACTATGATATGGAAACAAGTGAACCCCCATGAATATGCCTATACATACAGTTTATCAACTAGCTGAATAATTGTGTGAACACATGACTCTTGTAACAATCCCAGACACACACGTCACCCATTCGGACATGCACCTCTCATGTGAATTTACAGTAGGTCATTACGTAATTGGCACTTGTGTTTTAGGGGAAGGAGGTGGGAAAGAGGTGAAGAAGACAGTATGTCACCTTGTGCCAATAACACAGTTGTGCTGGGGCAATTGTAATCAGTAAAGGTTGTCTGCTCCTGTGGCCCACCGCCTGCACTGCACGGTGGTAAGGTGACTTCCACATGCTACACCATTACACTTTGGCAGGGTGACTAGTCTGACAGAGGATATGACCTGTGCAGCAAGGGTGCTTTGTAACCTCTCCGAATATAGTTACTCTGACAGAATGTGCGCCATTCATTACACATGCATGCAAATTTGGACACTTTGATTGTGAGAAATTGGGGCGCAGCTCCTAAAGTACTGGTGAACTTGGGGCCATTCGACTACCAAGGCAGAGAGGCAGCCAAGGTCACACACATCAACCACCACCACCCTACATCTCTGCCTGGCCAGCACCGCAGCTTTCCCCTCTAGGACGGGATGGGGACCGTGCCGGGGCACCCTGCACCCACTGCTGCTTTTGAGGGACAAAATATCCATCTGGGAGATGGACGCCCAAGGCCAATGACTTCACCCCCACCCCTCCTGCCCCTCTAGCTACCCTGCGTTACAGCTTTTCCCCCTGCAAAAGGATGGGGAGCCTGGCGGGGCTCACTGGGACGACTGCTGGAAAAGGACCACAGAAATGGTGATCGTTGCAGTAAAAGTAGTGTTCTCTGTATCAAGTACGCGTACCATGCTCAGAACAAAATGACCATCTGCATTACTACCGGCAACATTTTTGAAAAGGAGCTGCTACTTATGTCGGCCAATTTTTCCTTCTGCAAAGCAGCCACCTTCCTCAATGTAAGGCACTCCCATCACTGGCCCCCGAACCGCCCTACTACCCTTTCTCACCCATACCACTGACACTGCATCCACAGTTTCTCCCACCACAGTAACCCTCCACCCGCACATTACCAAGTAATATATGTGGTACTTACATAAGTCAGCATAAGCTTTTCAGTAGCCGCAACTGCAACAGAAACATAAAAGAATTACATTCAGTGCTTTGCCTACCAATAACACATCCATACTGTCTGGCATATATCTGTACATTTTTCAGCTCCTTCCACCACATACATGAAACTTCTCAGTCATCTACCTCCACAGAAGGCTGGACTGCACAGTGATAGTAAACTGGCCTAAGACCAATGGGTGTATGGCAACCCCCAGCACACAAAAAAAATATTGCACAGATGGCTAAGTGGCAAACTTCCCTCCCAGGGAAACAGCACTGTTCAGCTGCACTGGGGGGCGTTTTTTCCGCAACCCGGGCAAGTGTGTTCCTGGCCACCCCAATACCTCCCCAGAGCACCCACTTCCTTCACAACAGAACACTACAGGCCCTGTTCACCCCCATCCCAATAGCAATGTGCCCTCCACCCACTATAAAATGTTGGAATAAGCAAAATTTCATACGTACATAACAAGGGAGAAGCTTGAACTGCTCAAGACCTGTAAAGGGAAGAACAAAACATATATTATCTGTGTCAGCCCACCCACATACCAGACCACCCATTTTGGCCCCCCCTGTTGCATTGGCCTGTACGTTTTGGGCCCCCCTGGCGCCAGACTGGCACACCAATGTGCCCCTCTACGCCAAGGCAGGTATAGTAAACGAAGAACCCAATTCAAAATGGCAGGCTGCCCTTTTGTGGGGCCGGAGGGGCCCCCTACACCGCTGTGGAATTTTCTAACGTGAGGGGGGTTGCACCTCTCCACCACCACCCCAATTTGAGGGACGGCCCATCTCATGTAGCCCTCCCAAGGGGCAGATAAGGGGGGAGGCTGTCCTGCACTCCTCCCTGGGCTCAGGCGTCCGTTCCTAAGAGCAGATATCTGATCCCAGGGAGGGCTGCATGACATGGCACCCACTCCATTGTGGGCGGGGGGGGTTAACGCCCCATTCCTTTAGAAACTTTCCCAACCCTTTAGAAACTTTCCCAACCCTTTGGGGTGCCCCACCGCCCCCCCTAAAAAACCTTCCAACAATTTCACTTTTTTCCTTTGGTAACCCAACTCCCCTTTGTGCACAGGGGCACATTGGTGTGCCAATCTGGCGCCGGAGTGCCCAAACCTTACTGCCCCATCTATTGGGGGTCCTGCCCCACCTTTTGGGGTGCCCCCCCACCCCACCCCCAATGGCTGGGGGACACACCTCATGCAGGCCTCCCTGGGCCTCCTCCAAACGGCTGCGTGAGGTACACCCCACCTCCATTTGGGGTGAGGGGGGAGAGGGCCACCCCAAAAGGTGGGGCAGGACCCCCAATAGATGGGGCAGTAGGGTTTGGGCACCCTGGGGGCAGATAGCCACACTAATGTGGCCATCTGCACCAAGCAAAGTTGGGTAAACAAAAAAAAATATACAAAATCACAGGCTGCTTTTTAGGGGGGGGGCTGAGGGCCACCCTAAATTGGCAGCGCATGATGTACCGCAACGGGGGGTGGCCCTCAACCCCCCCCTACCCCAAATGGAGGGCCCCACCTCATGCAACCCTCCCTGGGGGCAGATAGAGGGGGCCTCACCTCATGCATCCCTCCCTGGGGTCAGATGCCCCTTCCTAGGAGCAGATATCTGCCCCCAGGGAGGGTTACAAGGGGTGTCCCTTTCTACTTCGGTGGGGGGGGCATTCAATAAAAAATCCATGGTGGCTAGTGGCCCCCCACCCCCACCCCTTCCCCCACCCCCTTTCCACATACTTTCAATTATTTTTTTTGTTCATTCCCCTGGGGCAGATGGTCAGCCATCTGCCCGAGGGTTCTCATGCATGTACCCCCATGCTTTGGGGGCCGGGAGGGGGAGAGGGCTGCTTACTTGAGGCAGCCCCCCCCCACAAACGGATCCATGGGGGTCTAGTGGGTTGCTGGTCACGGATCGAGCGCTCTGCGCCGATCCGTGACCAGCAATGCCTCCTATATGTGGTGTCCTTGGAAAGGGGGGAACCCCCCCTTTCCAAGGACACCATTTTTTACAAAATCCCTGGTGGTCTAGTGGGCCCCAGGGCCCCAAACCCCCTCCCACCTTCCTCCATCACTCGATTTTTTTTTTTTTTTTCTCACCCCTGGGGGCAGTGATCATCTGCCCCCAGGGGTCTCTGCCGCTGTGGCCCCATGCCTTGGGGCCACGCGGGAGGGGGGTGCTTACCTAGTAAGCAGCCCCCTCCTCCCCCTGCGACACAAACGGATCTGTATTGATCCGGTGGCATTGATGCCCACGGATCGCGCGCCCTGCGCTCGATCCGCGGGCAGCAATGCCACACAATGGGTATCGTTGGAAAGGGGAGAATCTCCCCTTTCCAACGATACCCGCCTCGATCTCCAATGTGCGCAAATCACACCTCTGCGGATTCCCACGGGTGTCCTCTTTTCGGAAATGCATGGGGCTCCCTGTTTTTCTTGGTGGCTTGGACACCCGAGGCCCATATCTGTGTGTTGTGCCGGTCGGCAGAATGGCTGAGATTCCCCTCTTCAAACAGACTGGGGGTTGCTTGCGTTTTCGGCTTGCCCCTTGCCGGCCAGGTAGGTGCACCCACGCATGTGAGGTACCGTTTTCATCGGGACACCTGTGGGAACGCGGGACAGTAGGCCATGTGGTGTTGGGGGCGTGTTTCGATGGGTGCGTCGAGTGAAATGTGCGGAAAATGCGTTTTTTTCCCCACATTTCGGACTTTGCGGGGGTGTCTGGGTAATAAATTCTGGCCCGATTTGCGCAAATCAGACCTCTGTGCTTTCCCACGGGTGTCCTCTTTTGGGAAATGCATGGGGTTCCCTGTTTTCCTTGCTGGCTTCGACACCCTAGGCCCAAATCTGTAGGTTGCCCACATGAACAAATTGTGCTGTGGCGAAAGGCTTGGGGTTACCAGCGGGTTACCCTTTTCCTTTTGCGACCCCGGTAGGTGCACCCACACATGCGAGATACCTTTTTCGTCGGGACACCTGTGGGAACACGAGAAGGTATGACATCTGCTGTTGGCGACGTGTTTCGGTGAGTGGACACAGGGAAATGTCTCTGAAATTGGCCGGAAATTAAGACAATTCTCAGACATTTCCCTCTGGCCACTCACCGAAACACACCGCCAACAACACGTGGCCTACCTTCCCGCATCGCCACACGTGTCCCAATGAGAGGCTGACCTCTTGTGTGCAGGTGTGGTACCTGAGTGACAATGGGTACATCTTTAGTATAGTAACTTTGCTGTAGTGCACTTAGGAAACAGTAAAGTACTGGCAGTAAGCCATTTCACATGCACCTTTCCTCACACTTCCCATACATACCAGACGCAATGCAGTTAGACACGCAAGGTGGGATTTAGCACAAGGACAAACCTCCTTGTGTTGCACAAGAAGGTTTGTCCTTGTGAGCAGTGATGCCACGACAAGGCACCCACAGGATCACTGGCCATTCGTATCCTTTTCGTGTCTGCAGTCAGTTGGCATCCATTTCAGCAGTTGCACTTCTACCAAATCACTAGCACCAGAGCAAGTATATCTACACATGAGCATATCTACACACTTATACCACATGGACATGTGTGTACAATGCAACTGTGTCTCTAGCAATATCTTAACTATCATTTGGCATCAATTTCATAGCAACTGTGTATGTATGTGCCGGCAATCACATGTGGACAGTGATAGCAAGTGCATACTGGCTGACTTTGCTACCCTGCCCTACAGGCGCTATCTTCCACACCAGCTTTCAGTATGCCCATAGCAACTATGGGCAAACATTCTTATGTTCCACCGTACCCACACAAAACAGCCATCCTGCAACATGACAATCATTTCGGCAGTGCTGGAAAAGTCCATTCACAGAAATTGCATCTGCATGTTCTTTGTATCTTTACCTAATTCACACACCAATCATATCCAATTCATTCCTACAGAAGAGGTGTCACTTACACCACACATAACATTACTCGCAGTAAAACAATAAACAAGGCAGGATGTTACGAGGTACGCAAGACACCGCTGCCATATAGTTGGTGTCCAAGTACCACTTTCATGACACTTAGACCTCAAGGGAGGGAGCCAAAGTGGCGTGTATTATTTTGAAAAGACACCCCTTGAGTGGAGGGAACCTGAATGGTGTTCTGGTCTTCCACAACGCACGGCTTGAGTAGAGGGAGCGGGACTGGCCTTTCTTTGCTTGCCAAACCTTAGGTGGAAGGAGCCAGATTTGGGTTCCTTTCCAAAGTACGCCGGAAGCGGATGGGGTTTTCCAGATGTTTTTTTTTGTAAGGCAATCCCGAACAGGAGCAAGCTGCACTCCCATAGGGGAGTGACCCAGAGTGCTCCACCCTTCTTCTCAATGGCCCGCCTCAACTAGAGGCGGTGGAGTGGCATTCCTTTCCAAGATGTGCCTGCTTTGGAAGAAACAAGCATTGCGTTACTTTGCAAGGCACACCACGCGCAGAGGGAGCTAGACTGCCTTTTCCTTATGAAGTGAAAGGTACCGGGGATGATGTCTCTTTCCCAGGCAGGCCTCAAGTGGAGGGGGCAGAACTAGCATTGCTTGCCAAAGCACGCCAAAGGGGAGTAAAGCAGAGTGCTGTCCCCACCTACTCCAAGGCACACCTCAAGTGGAGGGAGCTAGAGTGGCATTTCTTTCCAAGATGTGCCTGCTTTGGAAGAAACAAGCATTGTGTTACTTTGCAAGGCACACCACGCGCAGAGGGAGCTAGACTGCCTTTTCCTTATGAGGCAGACCCGAAGTGAAAGGTACCGGGGTGATGTCTCTTTCCCAGGCAGGCCTCAAGTGGAGGGGGCAGGACTAGCATTGCTTGCCAAAGGGGAGTAAAGCAGAGTGCTGTCCCCACCTACTCCAAGGCACACCTCAAGTGGAGGGAGCTAGAGTGGCATTTCTTTCCAAGATGTGCCTGCTTTGGAAGAAACAAGCATTGCGTTACTTTGCAAGGCACACCACGCGCAGAGGGAGCTAGACTGCCTATTCCTTATTAGGCAGACCTGAAGTGAAAGGTACCAGTGGTGATGTCTCTTTCCCAGGCAGGCCTCAAGTGGAGGGGGCAGGACTAGCATTGCTTGCCAAAGCACGCCAAAGGGGAAAGACCCGCATGGCACAACTCTCAAGTACAGGGACTCATAATGATTACTATTTTGTAGGGCACGCCTCCAATGGAAGGAGCCTGATTAGCGTTCCTTTGCAAGTCACGCTTTGAGCAGAGGGATCTAGACTGATGTACATTTTCTTGACAGGCCTCAAGGGAAAGCTACGGCTGTGGTTGCCTTTCCAAGGCAAGCCTCAAGTGGAGGAAGCAGGACTAGCGATGCTCGTGAATGCACGCTAAATCAAGTGAAGTGAGTTGACATCCTGTTGCATTTTCATTGAAGGTACACCTCCAGGGCAGGGTGCAAGAGTGCCATTCCTTTACAAGACATGCACGATTTCAGTGGCTAAGGGTCCCTTTCAAGGAATGATGGGCATTTTCGGAAATCAGTCGATCTCCCAATAATTTTCCTTTGTATGATACAAAAGGAAACAAGACTGAAAGCAGAGGGCAGGCTGGGAAGGGCGTTGGGGACAGTACACCCGAGTATCCTTCCTCTTTCCTTGTTTTGTACACACCTTACATTTTCGGTACGGTTGTGCCTTCGTGGCAGTGGGAGGAACATAATCACCAAAGTGTCGCTCTTGCAATCTGGCCACATCTTCGACCTCTGGAAAGGAGGGAATTTGTACATAAACATTAGCCAGAGATTGAACAATTTCTAATTCAAAATCCAAAAAGGAGAGCTTGTTTTCTGGAGTAGCTGCACGGTACACCACATAAGCATTGTACGTTGCCATATGCACAATGTGTGTGGCTAACTTTTTGTACCAGAAACGCGACTTGCGTTCAGCGTGGTATGACTCAAGCACTTGGTCATTTCTGTCTACTCCACCCATGTACTTGTTGTAATCCAGAATGCAATTGGGCTTCAACACTTGCTGAGTCTGCCTGCGCAGAGGGACAGCTGAAGTACTTTCATCATGAATAGTACTTAGCATGTACACATCCCTTTTGCCGCAGAATTTCACTGCTAACAATTCATCCTGCCGCAATGCCATACATTGTCCCTTGGCCAACTTCTTACACACAAGTTGTCTGGGGAAGCCTTTGCGATTACTGCGGATTGTACCGCATGCCAGAGTGCCCACATTGAACAATTCCTTGAACAGTGGAATTCCGGTGTAGAAATTGTCTACATACAAATGATGTCCCTTGTGGAGCCATGGTGTGAGAAGATCCCAAACAATCTTCTCACTTGTCCCTAAATGGGCTGGGCAGCCCGGAATGTTTAGGGTAGAGTCTTTACCGGTGTAGACTCTCATGCTGCTGACATACCCAGTGGTACTTTCACACAACATGTACATTTTAATTCCATATCGTGATCTCTTGCTAGGAATGTATTGCCTGAATACAAGGCGACCTTTGAACAACACCAACGATTCATCAATGGATATGTTCTGGCTAGGAACATGCACCTCTGCAAATCGGTGAGTGAAGTGGTCCAGAAATGGCTTCAGTTTGAACAGCCTATCAAAGTTTGGGTCCGTTTTGGGTAATGCTGCCTAGTTGTCATTGAAGTGCAACATACGGTGCAGTGCTTGAAAGCGATTTCTGCTCATTGTAGCTGAAAAAAACGGGCAATAAAGTGGTGCTACAGTAGACCAGTATATTGCGACAGACGGCTTGTGTCCAATTCCCATGAGCAAAATGAGACCCCAAAACTGTCTCATTTCAACATTGTTTGTGGGTACCCATGCTTGTGCTCTGGAGTGGGGTTTCAGAGTGGGACCCCTAGACCTCATGAACTGTGCAGCGTATAAATTGGTTTGCTGAACCACATCTGCAATGAACCCATCATCAACAAAAAGGTTGAAAAAATCAATAGGCTGAAACCCTTCTGTATTCACTGTGCACCCTGATATACCAGTGAAAGGGGGCACAACAGGCTGAGCCATTGCTGGAGGCACCCAGAGCGACTCTTGAGTCATGTTAGGAACTGCCACATTGCGTGGCCGTCTTGCACGTCCCCTTACAGGTCCCCTGCGTGTGGGAAGTGTGCGAAAAGGTGGACGCACTCTTCCTTCCTCTTCATCATCAGATGATGACGATGATGAGTGGGAGGAGGGACTTTTGTCAATGGCCATCTCACTTCCCCAATCACTTCCCTCGTGCCCCTCAGAAGCACTATCTGTTTCAGAATGCATGTACACATCTGTGCCTTGCTCTGAGCCAGACTCCATCACTGCAGCTAATGCCTCCGCACCAGACATTGATCGCCGAGAAGCCATGAGTACCTTCGCTATGGAACCCTTCACTGCCCAAAGACCAGATGAAGACTGAAACAAGAAGTATGTGTGCTTCTGAAAGTATGGAACGTAGCACAGTAAGTGGTATTCAGCGCCACAAACCTACTCCACACAAGTACACCAAAAGGTCCAGACTTTGCTCACAAACTGTAGCAGCCCTCTGCAATATGACGTACTCCCTGCACGCTACAATAAACGGAGTAGTACTTTGCAAACACTCACGTGAAATGCTAAGGACCAGCTGACTGCTTTCCTACAAGTGGGTAGACAGCTACAACACACCTGCACCTAAAAGAAAGAGAACAAAAAATCTATGGACAATGTACTATTCCGCTAAACTGTACAGAAATACAAGCGTGGGGACGAGGATTTCACCCACACTACCTATTCAGAAACAGCCAACATGCTTTGCATCATGCCCTCCTCCATGGCATGCTTGTGGATGGGAAATCGAGGTGAGAAGGAACCATGCAACGTATTAGTGATCTGGTGAGTTGAAATCCATAGGCAATGAAGAAGCAGAAAGGGAAGATAAATAAAGTACATGGCTGGCCCTTCCGGGCAACTGCTGGCACACTTTTGACAAAAACACTTGCTCATTCATATAGGGGTGTCTATTGTAAGGGGAAAGCTCACAAGGACAAAATTATTGCAAGGCCAAGCAAATTGATGTAGGCTGAAGCAAGTAGTGATGGGTACCTAAGAAATAAGTAGCAGAAACATACTGAATGCTTTGACATGCCATGAATGCAAACAATTGCTAGAAAGTGGAAGTCTCACTGCCAACATACTTACTACCATTTCTATTCACTTTTCACATCTTCCAGTGTGTCCATCAGTCACTGGGCAAACCC